>NC_056747.1:614135756-614460756 GCF_019279795.1 Protopterus annectens
GGGTCCACCAGAGTGGACGCTTGCCTTTGGTACAAAGAGTCTTTGTTTTGCTTGGGATTGCCTTATCCATGCAGTCCTGCAGGTGCTGGTAGAAGGCATTTGTAAGTGATTCAGCGGCTTGAGTACTGTTTTCCGTCGGCTCGGGGGCCTTAAAGGAGACCACACTAGTCTTTAGAAGTGTGAAGTCGGCTTCGAGAAGTTCTTTACTGTGGTCTTTTATTTCAGGTGGGGTGGGATGAGGACCTCCAGCGAGATTAGTTTGTGATCTGATCTCACCAGTGAGGGGTATACTTCGGTGTTGAACATTGTGCTCCCATGTTCGTGATGATGAGATCAAGTATGTTTTCTCCTCTTGTGGGGATGGTGACTAGTTGTTCCATGGCATTTGAGTTTATGAATTCCAGGAACTTTTGGGCTAGGGTGTTTGGGCTTGAGTAGTGTTCCCAGTCTATATTAGGGTAATTGAAGTCACCTAGTATGATGGTGTTTGGTGATACATTTATCCCTCTAGTGTTTTCAGGAAGGCCATGTGAGGTTCCTGAGTTTGTGCGGGTGGCCTGTAGCATGCTACAATTTGCAGAGCAGTCTTGCCTATGGTTAATTGCACCTGGATGGTCTCCGATGCATCGTGCGTTGCCACCAGTCTTGAGGTGTGGGTGTCTTTGATGAATATGGATACCCCCTCCTTTCTTGGTATTGTCCGGATTTTGGGCCGGAACGCATGATAAGAGGTAAAACCTGATAGTGCTGGGGTGCTCTCAGGAGCCTTGAACCAGGTTTCTGTCACTGCACAGACATCGATGTTCTCCATACTGAGAAGGGCCTCGAGTGCGTGCATTTTGAGATTTAGACTTCTGGCATTGAGCAGCATTACCCTTAGTTTTTTTCCTTTTTTGTGTTCTAGGGTGGTAGGTTTAGAATTTGAGCCTTGCCTAAAAAGGCACTATGGGGTGGCAAGAGCCTTTGCCAATATCCGGAATCCCAGGGTGACAGGTGCAAGCCGTCCCTTGAAGCAGCGTGGCTTGTCCAGCATGTCATCCCAGGCAGACAGACATTGGATCCCCTTTGAATGACACCAGAGTTTAAGCCAATTGTTAAAGCTGATCATCTTATCTCTGTATTGTGGCATCATTCTTGGTGAAGGTAGGATACTGCTCAAGGTCAGGGTCATACCTGCCTGGGCTACATAATCAGAGAGCTCCTCAATGTCTCTTTTCATGTAGTCCAAGGAGTGCGTCTCAGGTCGTTTACACCAGCGTGGACAATGACTGAGTCATATTTGTACCTGCTGTTGAGAGACCTGAGTGCTTGCGTTATGTGGCGGATTCTAGCGCCCGACAGGCAGCTTACTGTGACCTTCTCCTTACTCAGTCTGGTGAGCGGGACGTCAGTGTGTCTGACTATGGAGTCACCAATGACTAGTGTGTCTGGCATTGTGTTTGGCCTTAAGGGCTGTGACTGTTTGACACTCTGACTGTGAGGTCTATGTGTTGCAGGTGTTGTGTTCTGAGGTGGTGGTTGTTTGGGTGTCTGCTTTGGTGGCCTCTGCTGTTTTGGTAGATTTTGATCAGAGCCGCCAAGTATGTCTTTGTGTGTTTATGTGTATGATTTGAGGTTGTGATGGTACTATGTGAGACTGGGTCTATAGTGTGTGTGGTAACCTTCTCCTCCTGACTGGTCTTGCCAGTCCTATGTTGAGAGAGCTCAGCCTCCAGTTTGGCCGTATAGTTGCATCTCTCGCATGTATTTGTGTTTTGTGGGAGGAGGAGAGGGTTGTCTGTGTACATGAGGCAATTGTAACATTGCCTCAATATTCCCAGGTTCACCAGCTGAGCAGGAGAGGACACTAGCAACTGATCCCTCGACATGCTAGAAGGACTAGACAAAAAAACTTTAAAAGAGATTCCGGGGACGTGGTGACCGAGAAATAGCGGTTTGCCTTTTCTGGGGTGCTAGCTATAAGAGTGCCGTATCAAGGTAATAAGTACTGTAGGAGCAAGTGCTAGGTTTAACAGATAGAGAAAAGTCTACTTGGAGTCAAGTAGAGATGATCTTTTAGGTATTAGAGAAAGTGCTAGTAACAGGGATGCTTAAAGGTAAGATTGAAAAGAATGCACTCTGCAGTGTGCACTAGAGAAGTTAGATATGAAAGTAGGTAACTTGAGTTTTACCTGTTTAAAAAGTTAAGGTTTAGTGGAGAGTTACTATTTTTAAAACAGCAAGATGGACTGAAAGGGGTGGTTACTTTTGTATTTTGGTACTATGAAATACTGTAGGATGGCCAATAAATTTAAATAATTGAAGGGGTGGGATTTCAAAAGTGATGGTTTTGTGATTACTCACATAAGCCAGTGAAAGTAGAGAGAAATGAGATATATGGTCAGATTAACATAAGAGGCGGGCAACTAGAAAGACAGTGGTATTTAACAAGACAACTTAAATGGGTGGGAGGGAGGGAAAAATTCTGCCTGACTCAGAACAGAGAGAGCTGTGGTCTCTTTTGAAGTTTTAATATGCTGTTAAACAGAATGCAAGCAAAACACAAGGTAAAGAAAACAAACTACAGTATTCAAAATATAGAAAGGCAATACAGAAATACAAAAAATAACAGCAAACTAACCTTTCCTTCACAGCAAAGTGTAGCAGAGTCTGGATGAGCCTTTCTGGTAAAGCATGATGGCAGAATCCGAGATGCCCACATGAAAGTTAGATATGGCTGCCAATTGAACCTTAAGAGTAGAAGGAGACGAACCTGCGTGAAAAAGTTTGGCTAAAAAATCAAGGACCGATTGAATGGGAGCAGTGAAAGGATCTATGTCCCTTCCATGAGCCCAAAAGGAAAAACGCTTCCACTTACTAAGGTAAATCTTCCGAGTGGAGGATTTATGGGAAGCTATTAAAATATCTCGAACTGAGTGAGATATTAGCGGAAGCCTGGCTAGGGTTGGAATTGGAGGAACCAAGCAGTGAGGTTCAGGGAGGGAAGGGAGCGATGTAACTGACCCGACTGATGGGTCAAAAGATCTGGAACTAGGTCCAGATGCCAGGGTTGCTCCAACAGAAAATGGTTTAGAAAGGGGAACCAAACCTGTCGAGGCCAGTAAGGAGCAATGAGGATGAAGGAAGCTTTCTGAGCGATGGCTTTCTGTATCACTTGAGAAATTAGTGGGAAGGGAGGAAATGCGTACAGAAGTCCCCGGGGCCAAACCTGGACTAGAGCGTCTCTGCTGGGATGGCCTGGTAGAGGAAAGAGGGTGAAATAATCTCTGCACTTGCTGTTTTGGGGAGTAGCAAAAAGGTTGCAGCAAGGCTGGCCCCACTTCAGAAAAAATTTTTTCAATACGGAGTTTTTCAGAGACCACTCGTGAGGCATGAGAATAGCTCTGCTCAATTTGTCCGCTATAATATTGGACTTCCCGGGGATGTGCGTTGCAATCAGAAACCGCTGAGAAGAACTCGCCCGTTGCCACAGTCTGAGTGCCTCTCGACATAGGGGGTAGGATCTGGTTCCGCCTTGTTTGTTGATATACCACACTACAGACATGTTTGTCTGTCTGTATTGCTATCGTTCCCACCGGAAGAGAGTCTTGAAGGGCTTGCAACGCTAAAAGCACTGCTCTCATCTCTAGAACATTTATATGCAAGTGGCGTTCGTGAGGTTGCCATATGCCCTGGACTGTCCTTCCCTGATAATGCCCCCCCCCCCACCCGATCAGGGAGGCGTCCGTTGTCAGAGTAGCAACCGGAGGGGGAGGGACAAAGGGTCTTCCTAAGAAGAGATGAGGGGAAGAAATCCACCAAAGAAGGTGATTCCTGCATGCTTGGGTTATCACAATGGTGTGGGACATCAGAAGTTGTTGGTATGACCATTGTGTGAAGAGCATCCATTGTAAGATTCTCATGTGAAATCTGGCTAATAGAAGTAGGGGGATAGCAGCTGCCATTATCCCCAGAACTTTCAGGACCAATCTGACTTTGATCTTGTTGCTGTGGAAAAGAAGAGACCAGTTTGTGTATGTCCGCGATCCTTTGATCTGTGAGCCTCGCTGACATGCTGACTGTGTCTAGATCTGCGCCTATAAAGGTAATAGCACAAGGCAGCAAAACAGACTTTTCGCAATTTATTGAGATACCTAGCTTTCGAAAGATGCGAAAAGTGTAGTCTCTGGCAAGTAGCAGAAGATGCTTGGAGGGAGCTGTAAGGAGCCAGTCGTCTAGGTATGGAAACACCTGGAATCCTTGGCGTCTCAGATGAGAGGCAACCACTGCCATGCATTTGGTAAACACCCGGGGGGCTGTGGTGAGTCCAAAGGGCAGGGCCCGAAATTGACTGGTTCCCAGCCTGAAGCGGAGGAATCTCCTGGAGCTTCTGTTCATTTTTATGTGATAGTACGCATCCTGGAGGTCTATAGAGCACATCCAGTCTTCGTTCCCTAGTAGGGGTAGGATGGATTGCAGCGTGACCATCCGAAACCTTGTTTTCTTGACAGACTTGTTCAAGATACTGAGATCCAAGATGGGCCTCCAGTCCCCTGTTTTCTTTGGAATCAAAACGAATTTGGAGTAGATTCCGGATCCTTGCTGGTCTGCTGGAACTGGTTGAATGGCTCTTTTTACAAGCAACTTTGATATTTCTAACGCTGCTTGTTCCCTTTGAGCGGGTGGAACATCTGGAAGGGACTTTTTTGATTGGGTAGGAGAGCGAAAGAATGGAATGGAATAGCCTTCGGAAATGATGGACTGTACCCACTTGTCTTGAGTTAGGGAACGCCAGGCTTCTGGGTACAGTGATAGTCTTCCCCCGACTGCCTCCGAAGGTGGACAGCCGGGCAACACCTCAGGGATGCTGAAAGGGCTTATCGGAAAAGGTTTCTCGATTGCCCTGGTTCTGCGGACCCCCCCTGCCTCTAGGGCGGCGTCTATCATTATTGTTCCCCCCTCTGCCTCTAGAGGGGAACCGACTCTGTGCATCAGGCAAAGCCCCTTGAGATTGCTTACGGAACCACATCTTTCCACCTTTCTGGCCCTTGGGGTAAGGCCTAGAAGGAGTAGAAAAACGGACTCCGACGGCAGAAAGAGTTTTGCCATCAGTCTCGCACCTTGTCAAGGTTTCTTTCACTTGAGGACCAAAAAGGGACTATCCGTCAAACGGGGAATTAGTGAAAGACGTCTTAAAGGGGTCCGCAAAATTGCATAGCCGCATCCAGGCATGCCAGCGCAAGGCCACACCTGTACCTGCGGCTCTGCCCGCTCCATCAGCCGCATATGAAAGGAGGCGCATGGAGGAGTTAGCTATAGAATTTAGGGTAGCCAGCTGAGCGTTCATCTTGTCCTGAAAACCCGCAGCTGTAGGATCCTTTAACATCTCACTAGCTTCCTTGATCAAGTCTCTTTGAAGACGAGTGAAATGACAGAGGTAGTTCAGCGAACGCATTGAAAAGGTCGCTGACGAAAACATCCGCTTCCCGTACCTGTCCATAGACATAGATTCTTTGTTAGGGGGATGGACAGGCACTGAAGGATCAGCTAGTTCCTTCTTAGTGGCAGCAGCTACCACCATAGCATCCACAGAAACTCCCTTAGTCAGAAATTGCTTGCCTGCTGGTGCTGTAATAAACTTTGAAGGTCTCCTGGGGGTGGGGTCCACAGAGTCGGGAGCAGTCCAAGCCTTTTTTGCTACCACCTGCATAAGGGGGTCAAAGGGGGGGGACACCCAGGAGGTGGAAGGGCGAGAGCCTCAAGATACACAGATTCATCCTCTGAAGGGTTAAGGGCTGGCCAATTTCCCCTCTGTCTCAAGATCTCCAGGATGTCTGCAAAGGAGACATCTTCAGAAGGGGAACGGGGGGAACCCTCAGAATCCTCTAAATCCGTGTCAGAGGTGACAGACTCGGGTGAGTCTATGTGCTTCCTCTTGCACTTTCTCTTCCTCGGGGGCTCCCCTGCCAATTCAGGAGAGGCCTCGGAAGAGGATGAGATCCCCACAGGGGATTCTTGAGGAGCTGGCTCTCTGCGGTCTGGGATGAGGGAGTGAGTAGACCTTACCTGAGGCACCGAGGAGGGAGGGGCGGACGGAGCCGACTGTGGAGTTGAACCAGGTTCCAACACACTCCGCATGACCTCGAAAGCACCCCTGTCAGGCAGAGCCAGAGGTCCCCGCTCTGAAAAGCTAAAAACCTCCCTCGGCACCGACAGTGATGGTTCCGAGGCCGATGTCGGAGCCGAACTCACCAGCGCCGAAGCGCCGAGAGGGAGAGCGGGGTCGGACAAGGGTCCGATGCCACTCACCCCCTCAGAGCCGACGAGGGAAGTCCGGCACCGAGAATCTTCCAAAGAAGAAATCGGAGCCGACGACGGCGCCGAAGACAACTGTATCGGCTCCGACACTACCACAGTTCGGTCCGAACGCCCGGCTCGAGCTCAAAGGAGTCGGAGGAGGAACATTTTGAGAAATAGGATTAAGCATCGACTGATGAGTCGGGCTCTGAAGCATTTGGGCCAGTGCCTCGGACTTAAGAAGTCGACTCACTACCCTCTGAAGGTCATGGTCAGAAAGTCTCGATGACCTAGAGGAGTGAGATCTATGGCTCCGTTCAGACAGCAAGGGAGATGCTGGAGCCGAATGAACGGAGCCAAGGGACGGTGACCTGGACCTCTTCCTAGATGTCGGTTCCGATAGCCTGATCGGAGCCGACTCAGAGATTTCCAATACCTCGGCTCCAGCCGGAGCCGAGGGAACCACAGAAATAGGAGTTCGAGTCTCATCGGCTCCAGCCGGAGCCGATGCTGAAGCAGACTTCGATGTCTTAGGCATCGACTCAGTTGCTGGAGTCGAAGACCTAGAAGCCTTAGAAGGTTTGCCCGAATAAACAGTCGGGGGACCCTCAGGCTTTAGCAAGCCCCGTAAAATGAGCTTATTTTTTCTTTCCTGCAGGACTCTAGGGCTGAAGCCATGGCATACAGCACAAGAGTCCTGCAGGTGTAAAGGTCCCAGGCAGTACACACAAGAAGTGTGACCGTCTGTCAGAATTTTCTGACAGCACGAGTCACACTTCTTGAAGCCTGAGACCTTCGAATCCTTAGACATTACAAGGAACAAGTGCAATCACACACAAGCACACCGATTACACAGTTCACTAAAATAAAACTAATTTAAAGTAATAAGTTTAGATAGTCTTAAAAAATCTTTAAAGTCCCTACAAAAACACATACACTCCAGGAGGGATGGGAGGGCCCGAAGGCCTAAGGGAAGAACATAAGTTCTTGTGGTAAAAAGGAGAGAAAAACAAGGAGGAAAGGATAAAAATCCTTTAAAAGTAAGGGGATACTGGTCAAAAACTAATTTAAAAGGGATTTTTTTAAAGTTTTAAACTGTTTTCTACACTAACCTGAAGCCGGTTGAAGCAACACACCTCGATAGCTGTAGCGGCAAACGAGATCTGAGGTATTACCGCCTAGCATTGTGGGATATAAGGGGAGCCTCGAGCCGGTGGAACCAACTCTCGAGCTTTTTGAGTGGCCGAGTCGGAGCCGAGATCGGCTCTGAACCCATCCAGCAAGAATGAAGGCGAGATGGACAACTTAATATCTAAAGTTATCAGAAAGTCTGACCAGTTATTTGTTTCCTTTCATCCTAGGTCTTTAGGTTTGGCTGTTTCCAAGCAAACTATTTCCACTTGCATTTTAAAGACTATTTCCTTTTGTTATACTTTTCATAGCGAGAGCCTTCCTTATGTAAAGGCTCATTCCACTACAGCTGTGCCTTCTTCTGGTTCTTCTTTCAAAGGCTTAGACACTAATTCTATTCTTGAAGCTGCTACCTGGACTTCTGTGCATACCTTTACCAAACATTACCAGTTGGATGGTATCTCCAGAGCTAGATCTGGTTTTGCTGCTGCCATTTTTCATGGCTTCTTGGAAGACTCTGCTGCTTCCCCCTTCCAGGTTTCTTCTTGAGCTTTTGCACTCTCCAATTCGTAAGGAACACTGCAGCAGTGAATGTAAGGACATAGTACAATCGTGTAAAATATTACCATAACGATACATGTCCTTGCCTTCACCGCTGCAGTATTCACTCCCTCCCTCCATCCCCCCTAGTCTTTTTCCCTTTCTGGCTGTGCAGATTCTCTTTGGTTTTCCTTGGACTGCTGTTCCTACTGGGGCAATCTTTTCTGAGGATGTTACAAATGAACGCCACCTTTATGCCCTACCTTACACAAGGAGTGCACAGGTGACGTTCAGCATACCTTAAAGCAACGGTAGACTTTTGTAAACTGGCTGGATAGAGGGCTTCATTGCAGAGAATCCCATATGTAAGGAATGCTGCAGTGGTGAAGGCAAGGACATCTACTGTTATGGTAAGATTTTACACAAATGTACTGCATCTAATAAAGCAGCCAAAATCAGAGCTCCTGCAGAAGGTTTAGGCATGTCCACCTGAATCAACTCATAAATACCACTTCTGGATATCAGACACCTCAGAAGAATCCTACTTAAAGTATTCCATCATATCCCCAGAAGACCGCTCCTCCAAAGCAGACTCACGGCTAATGGATTTCTTTATGTCAGAGCCATAAGCAAAGCGAGAAGGCTTTAAACAGGCCCCGATTAAACTCCTGCCATCCCATTTGAGGGTCCTTAGAATGTACAGATGAATGTTTAGTTTTCTATTTTTTTCTTGGTAGGGACATCAGCCCTAGCAAACACTGGACATTCTGACCCCTGACCAGATTCAATAAGAGTACCTGGAACTTTTACCCTGAGCAGAATCAGAAGACTCACTCTATGGCTCTCCGAGATAACCAACTGTGGTTCCCCCTTGATGTTCGGAACCGACCCCTGCAAAGCCAAAGAGGACATGCAAAAGGAAGGATCCATGCTGGCCTCTGACGGGGTCATGTCAGAGGAATCCGAAGTCAACACCAGACAGCCTACAGAGCTATCACCTGCTTCTAGAGAGATGTCCAGTTGAGTTTGGACAATGAAAGAATCCAGTACAGATTTCTTTGCCTTCTTCTTCCTTAACAGTAGTACCTTAGGGTTAACAGATTCTGCCATTTTACCCTGGGCCAACTGCTTAAGCTGCTGGTTCTTGAGATACATTGCCAGGAAAGACAACTGGCTTCTAAGAGTCTTAGGCACACACGTCCTACAAACATGACAGGAAGTATGGTCGTGAGAAGCATCCAAACAAAAAAGACACTGTTTGCGATGATCCTTATGGGTATAGTCTGCCTCCCACACTATCATTTTCTCTTCTTGGATGACATGAATGTCTGGTAATCAAAAGAAAACAAGACCAACAGTAACAAAGAAAAAAGACCCCAACAGGGCACTTATCTGACAGCTAGGTATCAGCACAGTAAAGAGCATTCAGGCAGATGATCGATGATGGCAATCAGACTGGTGGCAAAGTAGTTCTGGATAACTGAGTCTGTACGTCATCTGTATGACCTACATCCTGTGCAAGGAGTATACATGTGATGTATGGTGCATACAAAACCTAAAGGCTTTGGTATACTGACTGGATGTTGGGCTATTCTTGATAGGAGCTCCCTAAGGTGAAGAATACTGCAACAGTGATACAGGACGACACCTGCACTTAACAGACTGGCGGGCAACTTGAGAGATGGAACCAAACAAAGAAAGGGCAAAAGCTTTCTCCTCAGAGTCTGGAAGATCAGAAATGACTTGAGAAAGGTGGTGCAAAACATGCCTGTCATATGAGTCTGGTAGTTAATGGCCCTAAAAGATAAGGGGCCAGCAGTGTAAATTTTCTTGCCCAGCCTCTCCATGGCCCTACTATCATTGTCTGAAGGAAGTAGTTTGGTAGAGGGCAACAGACTGGAGGGCTTGTCAGAAGTGACACACACTACACAAGGATCAGCAGAAAGGCATTAATACAGAAATTTACAGTCATCATGCACCTTATACAATCAGTCAGGTTTCTTGGGAGCTGGAGGCCGAGAATCAGAAGCTACAAAAGCTGGTGAAAAAGGTACCCAGAAGGGTAGCCAGAACAAGAAGGTTTGGCAGACACCATCTGAAGGAGCTTATAACACGTTTTCTGGATATCAAACTACAGAGCAATCCCACCTAAAGAATTCCATCATACAGGTAACAAATGTCCTCAAAGGAGAGTTCTACTAAAGGGGAACCTGGACTAATAGAATACTCTTCCTCTGACCTACAGTCCTCAAATCCCTTCCTCCTTTGAAGAGTAGGCTAAGGATTCTCCCCCCAGAATCCTGATCTTGAGAGGAATCCAGTTCCCTAGGTCTTCTAAGAGGAGTGGAAGACCAGGGTGGGGCAAGCACAGACACCCCTTTAAGATGATTTAAAGCCATTAAAGCATTAAACAACTTCTAAGTAAAATCTTACCATTTTTGTTGGAGATCTTTAACTGCAAGGGAAATATGCTTGGTTTTCTGTTTCTTTATCTGCATGAAACACCCTAGCAGGGTCAGATACAGTAAGCATACTAGGGATCTGCTCCCTCACTAAAATCTGCAGACACCCCCTCAGTCCCTTGGATATAATCAGCAGAGGTTTCCCCTCAACATCTGCAGCAGATGTTTGTAAAGTCTCCCTGGATGTGCAAGAAGTTGGATTCATGGCAGCCTCTGATGGCATTGCGGCACAGGAATCCAAAGCAAGCACATGATGATCATTCTAACTTTCACTAGCCTTGAGAGTGACATCTCATCAGGGAGGATGGAAAACAGCTATATCAGGCTTAAGTTGTATGGTCTTTTTCTTGGCAGATGGCTGAACCTCGGGATGGGAAGACTGCCATAAACACCTTCGGCCAACAGCTAAAGACAATGGTTTTCAAGGTAACTAGATAAGGAGGGGATACAACCACTTAGGGTCTTAGGGACAAAAGCTTGACAGATAAAACACTGTGTATGGTCATGGAACGCACCAAAATAAAAGAGATGCTTGTCGTGACTGTCAGTGTAGGAGGCAGATTCCCCATAAAGACTTTTTCCCTTTCTGGATGGCATGAAACCAATGGGGCACTTATCTGAAAAAAACATCTCGATAATCACTACAAAAGAAAGGCGTTAAGACCGATGTTCGATGATGGCATTCAGACTGACAGCAAAGAAGTTCTAGGTGTGTGCATCTGTATATCACCTTTACGCCCTTAGCCTTGCACAGGGAGCATACATGTGACGTACAGTGCCTGCAGGTATTTAACAGCTTTGGTATACTGGTCAGATGTTGGGCTACCCTTGGCAGGAGATCCCTTAAGTTATGACTACTGCAACAGTAATATGGAAGGACATCTACCCCTATCTGCCATGTCTGTAGATTTCCCAACTCCAAAAGTGGATGTTGTGGCTCTGGTATTCTTCCCGCCCAGTAGGCAGTAGTGTCAAGAAAGTGAGGGAAGAATTCATAGCTGAAGTCTCAAAGATTGCCAGATCCAATGCTAGCACAGAGGAGAAATTTGGTTCCATATGCACTGGCTCCAGAAAAGGAGATGGATTTGGAACAAGTATGGATGGTGCTGATGATCCCAATCCTGGTCTTCTCTTCATGACTGGAGACAGAAGGACTCCCAGCAAAATCTATGTCCTCAGAAATTTCCTCATTATATGGTAGGCATCCATTTTGGTCAGGTTTCTGGTGGACTCACCGGACCTCAAAGATGAAGCTATAGAAGGAGGTCTTGAAGATAGCTTTTGAAGTATTAGGGAATGAAGGTCCATGGGGAAAAGGAAGGTTTCTGGGAGGGAGATTTGATCCAGGCTGTAACTGGATACAACTGTCTTGATAACTTATGTGCCAGACCCAAAACAGCAATTGGATCCAGAGACCATTTCTTAGGTTTCTGTGCCCTTTCTTCTTGCCTCTTTTAAACCTGATTTTCTTTATGTTTCTTGCTCAACTTCTCTCTTTCTCTCACACTCTTTTTCTTTAGATCATTCCTTCTGTTTTCCCTTCTTTTTGTCAGAAAAAGGAGAGGTGGAAGTTGCCTTTGATTCAGTGGACATCGTGTGCCCTGTCAGAGGGGGAAGTCATCCCTTAAGAATGAGTTTTTCCCTTCTGCCCTGAAAAGCTCTGGTGTCAAAGGCTGCACAGATACTGCAGCTATCCTGCAAGTGGGACGGACCTAGACAGCACACACAAAGGGAATGGGTGTTTTGGGGGGGTATCTTGGGTCCACAGGCCGAACAGTTTTTGAATCCAGTGGACTTCTCGGACATCAAAAACATTTTTAAATATGAAGAACTTTCTGGCATATCTCTATACATTACATAGTTTTCCTTAGGCATAAGTTAGCAGTTAGGTAAACAGTGTTGCACAGATTTTTATATAAGACATAGGATTGTAACTATGTAAAACTGTTGTATATATATACACACACACACACACACACACACACACACTTACAGATACATACATACACGCACATTTGTTTATAGGATTTCAGTATAGTTGCTAGCACTGCGTTACTGTTGAATATTGTTCTAGCTAATGCACTCAAGAAAAATCTATCTAAAGAAAAAATTTAAAGAACCTAATTATCTAACTACATTAGTACTAAACTAACAACTATTCTAAAATGGAGAATAAAGCACAGAATTGCTTTCACTTATCATGGTGGAGCTCTCAGCAAACATGTCTGGATTGGCAGGTGGCATATGAGATCTGAGGCAAATCAGACAGGAGGAGGGAATTGTGGTTAGTGGAGGAGTCAGAACTCTTGGATCCAATAACCTAATATAAGATGCCAAGGTCAGAACCGGATGATCTGACATCCCACATGTTGAATCAAACAAAAACAGACAACATCAGATTAATTATTGCAGTTCTCCATTCACTTAAGAGTCCCTCAAGTGGTCCTGACAGGTCGTTTTTTTTAAAACAGTTCATGAAGCAAACAACATATACTGTCGGGACTGATGGAGGTGGTTTTCTTGACTTTAGCAAGTGCTTCCGGCACCTAGTCCCTGCTACTAGTTGGGGGAGGGGGGGGGTAGTATGTTGGAGAGGATGTCACCTGTTGGGGCTGGGGGGTGAAGTTTAAGCTGAATTTATCAGCCAATACATTTGCAATGTCACCCGGATCAGTGAAAGGAAAAAACTGCCCCTGAATCTTTCTTCCTTGCCCTCATAACAAAGGGAATTTTGAGGATTTCCAAGAAAGTCAGACCATTACGTTTTATGCATATGCTGTCATGTTGTGAATAAACATGAAAATAAAAAAAAAAAACAAAGCCCCATACAAAAGTTGAGAAAGTTCATCTCAAATACTCAGTTTGTGCCACAATTTTCCACATCTCATGCGTCCTCAGAATTCATCTGTCATACTTTTGTATTTTGTACTTATCCGGAAAACTCTTGTATGGTCAACACAGTTTAGAAAACAGCCTGACAGTGTAGTTCCCAGTTCACAGAAAGAAACAGACCCACCCACAAAATCCATTATCTAATGCTTGACCACATGGTGTAAAGGGATAAAACCCTGACCACAACTCACACACCTTCAGTTCAACCTGCACCACTTGCACTGGAGGAATCGGGCAGTGTTGGTAGGATTCAGCAGCCCGTGACAGCTTGCCCATCCTGGGGGTGGAGAAGGCATCACACAACTTCTTTGATGACATCTGCAGCAGTGATGATCTACTATCCATAGTAATGGGCCTAATGATGCTCACACTGATAATGGTGCATTAATTAGCAGGAAGTTAGTATGTGGTGTAGTATGCATGTACATCTTAACTATAATCATTCCAAACCTTGCAATACCACCATGGGCAGACACCTACAAATGTTAATAAACTACCCATCCAATGTTGATGACAGCACCACTCTCATAATCAGACTCTTGTGTTCAAGGTAGATGAATGAGACAGTGGGTTCTCACTTTTAGGAAGAATAGATGGGTCATTCAGATGTCCAAGAGGAGGCTTGACTATCACTGTGGGTGTCCAAAAAAATCCACACCTTAAATCTAACTGCAAATATGACAACACTATTTTCAGAATTATTTTGAAAAAAGTTTACATGCCACAGTTCACTACTTTTCTCTAACATAGCAAATCAGTCTTTCAGATAAAAAAGCATCCCTTCAGCCACTCTCACTCCTACCCCCACCAGTACTACAAACCATATTTTTGGTATGGATCTCATTCTATTGCCTATGTTATGTTCTGTTATGGAATGAGGAATGGGAAGGGAGTAAGGCAGTGATAAACCCCTTTGTCATATAGAACCATATGGAAAAGAATGTAAATACACCTGTTCACATTCAGTCAGTAACTTATAATACTCCATATGTACACTCACACATCTGAAAATTACGTCATCCCTTCACCGTTTACCAGAGGGCACTTACGCATTAGTGTCAGTGATAGTGCTTCCTTCTCCCAAAGAAGACAGCAGTCTTCTGAACTATTACTCCTTGGCACCCCAGGCTTGTTTCTCAAACCTAGGCTACTGGGAATGAAGGCAGACACCATGAGTCTTCTTCACTGGGATGGCTATCCACACATCTCTTGACCTGGAACAGTGAAATATCTATGAACATCGCACCATACTGCTCCTGAGCTACAAGGCAATATTGTATTGAGGTATGATTGGCAAGCACAGCATAACATTCAACTTCACAGGTCCATTTTCCTTTACAGAATATTACATTTCTCCATAATACTAGTATCTGCTCTATGGTCAACTAAAGTTATTAGAGTTCATACCTAGTGCAGGCACCAACATAGAATGGCTCTGTCCAATTCTGGTTGTCATCTGATTTGTCAAAGCTACCTAGAATGAAAAAAATAGGGACATTAATCACATCACCCTGACAATGATTTGGCAATCTTTCAAAAATTGTAACAGTTTCAATGAGGATTCCCACTACATAAAGATAACATAGGTTTCTATGATAAAAGTAGAGAATTGTGTGTGCCCAAATGGGCCCTGTAAGTATACCCTTATCCAATTATAGGATTACAAAAGTTTAATTAACAGACAATGCAGTTCACTTCAGTTTACGGGAATTTAATTACCCGTTCTTAATGGTTAGGAATGCTATATGCACACCCACGTTAAGCACAGCAAGTCTAAACTAGTGCATCAAATGAGATCCATACAGGATGCACTTCCCTACATTCCTTTATTTGTTTTAATTAGCTCAGTTTAACAGACACAAACTCTCTTTAGCTAAAGCAAAAAGAACACCATACTAACATTAGTTGAAATAAAAACATTTTTTTCTCTGAAAGACCTGGCATTTTTGTTTCCAAATCTGAGTTACTAACCTTGTATGAAGCTATAAGACTTTCAAGAGGTGCAGGCCTACTTTAGGTACAGAGTGGTTTAATTTCATGCTAATACCTATTAGGCTCAACAAACAGTATGATTTATATTTTGTGATGTACATAATTTCATTTATACAAAAACATACACAAATCTATGTAATTGTGTTAACATCTTGTGTTGTATATATTATTTTTTGATATCTAACTTCTTTTTGGAATGACCATAGTTCTAACTGGAGTTTTTCTCCTCGGGTCACCACTGAAAATGGGCCATTGGTTCAGCTGGACCAACTTGGTTAACAAATGACAATAAATAAATAAAACATTTTATCCCAGCCTAAGACTACTAGCTACAGTGTGGAATAGTTCCTAAACAAACTAAATCAATAAAGGAAGGAACTTTCTGCTGAGGAAGAAGGAAATTGAATTGGTGCTCATTTTCACTCACTTCCATTTTCTCTAGTCTTCTTCCTCCTCAGAGAGAGTGTAATAAAAAGTTCCAGATTTAATTATCACATTTTTGCTTATCATACACAGTATGCATAATTCATGTTTTTTCTTATTGGCAAACTGTACTACTACACCATCTGGAAATTTTATACTGAACAGTTTGCTCTAATATTGCCGTTTCTTGGTACATAAGTAATAATTTTTGTAAATATCAACCTCAAGAAACAAAAATTATGTGCTAACCATTATGCTAGATCAGCAAGAGTGAGGCTATCCTTCGTAACTAGTAGCACTAAGGCTGCAGGCATTAGAACAGCTCAGTAGTCCAAACTTTCCTGGACTGTTAAGTATCTCTCATCTCATAGTGCACTGCACAGATTTCCTTTTCCAAATCTCAGGTTAGTTAAATTAAAGAAAAAAGGATACAAGGCATACAAGACCTTATGGGCCAAGATGGAGGAAGGCAACAAAGGGCTTTGCTGAGGATGGCTCCATTCTTCCCAATCTAGTCGCCGTGGTAAGTACCTTTTGTGACAGCTAAGAGTGGGTCCATCCTTGGTAACTCTTCTGACAGCTTCCCACATTCTTCCTACTGGGTGGATCCCTTGGAGAACATACCTTTGATAATGGAAGCTCCAAAAGCACATATGGAGATGGAAATTAGATTCAGGTTATCATGCTTTGCAAAGGTTTTCAGTGAAAACTATGAAAGCTGCTACACAACTATCAAAGACTGCAGTTTGGGAATAAGGCTACCAAAGTGGCTAAGGTTCTAGCTGAATGAGCCTTAGTAATTTGCGGGAGTGGCTCATCATGCTCAATTTATCAACACTTTATACTGACAGCTATATGGGCAGGGAAACTTTAGAAGCTTTATGACTCACAATCATGGAGGAAAAAAGAAGTGAAAATCTAGGCATCTTTACGTATGAACTTGTTTCTGTTCACATATGTCAGCTCACAGTGAATTCTTATGCAGGGTAGCAAATACTCCCCACGGTTACAGCAGCCTTCAAAGAGTACAAGCAGAATGAATATGGTACTTAAAATTTGACACCACTACAACTTCTGGCATTAAAGTAACAATGGTTCTAAAAGAAAATCTTACTGCGATAAACTAGATAAGAAGGTTTAGCAAAAAAAAAATATGAAGTTCAGAAATCCTTCCAGGTAAGTAATACCTTCCAAGGAAGGAAACAAACTCTGTCATCATACTAGCATACTCATAGGAGGCCTGTACTACTACTATGGGTACTGCAAAAAGCACTCCTGGCTGAGATCAAAGACTGAAACAATACTAATTTCATGAACTTTAATCATACTTTGACTTAGGAATGTGGTCTATTCCCATCATGGTACTAGAAACCCAAAAGACTTGGAGAAATTAAAAAAGAGGCCCAAGTCAATTTTTCCAGAGTACAGTCCAAATGGAGAGATGATAAAATCAGCAAAAGGAGGGAAGTATTGCTGGAACTGAAATCATCCTCAAGTCTTGGTGACAACCTTCATGAGGTGGACCCTGTTTTTCACAAATTCTCACCAAGACAACACTGATATATAGACTGTATTTTATATAGCATATATCATGGACAGGGATCACCTTCAGTTTACCGAAATGCCGATTCGCCGACACGCGGAAGAGGAACACGAAAGGACAAACAACGCAGTTGACCGACATGCTGAAATCCCGACAGCTGGAAGACCAACAAGGGGAATGTGTAAGCGCGACTTGGTAAGTATGCGATAGTGAGGGATTTGGGAGTAGTAAGCGCGACTTGGTAAGTATGCGATAGTGAGGGATTTGGGAGTAGGGAGCGGACAGGTAAGTGTGCAATAGTGAGGGATGTAGGGTTAGGGTGTGTGAAAGGTGAGTGTGCGGTAGTGTCGGAGTTAGGGTTTGGGTAATGTAAGTGTGTGTTAGTGACGGGTTTATGTTTTAGGGTGGGTTAAGTGAGTTAGGGTGCAGGTAGGGTAAGTGTGCGGTAGTGTCGGACCTTAGGGTTAGGGGTGGGTAAGTGAGTTAGGGTTAGGATGCAGGTAGGGTACGTGTGCGGTAGTGTCGGACCTTAGGGTTAGGGTTTGGGTTAGGGCTAGTGGATATGTTATGTAGTGTACTGTGTTGTTTACGTGTAGTGTGTCGGTGTAATGGTGTTCGGTGTTTTGCGTTGTTGGTATTTGTTGTTGTCGGTCTTTTGGTGTCGGTGATTTGTGTTTCGGCGTTGTGGCGTTTCGGTAAACTGAAGGTGATCCCATGAACAGAAGTAGGTTAAAAAATAAAGAAGATATCTGGGTGCACAAGTCACAGGATAGAAAAGTGCCCAATCCTGGTAGGCGCACTGGTACCAGGACTGGAAAAAATGACCGTGTAGAATCCTCAAGACATGAAAATATTCCTACAATAGGGCTAGGCCAGGCCCAGAGGCCCCTGTTGTAGAAGGAAGTAGCAGTCCACAAAAACGCCATACAGATGAGAGTGGACTATTGAGGATAAGAAATAAATTATGTATTGTTACTATTATGCAAGAAGCCCAGAAATTCCAGACAAAAGATATACGAAAAGATTGAGAGAGAAATTAGGGGAAAGAAAAATACTTCCACAAGAAAAACTGTCAGAAACTTCAAATAAAAATCAGTGTTCATTAATACAACAGATCTGTGAAAAGCACTAACTATATAGACCAAGAAATGCTGTGCCATTCGGAAAAAGAAGCAACTGAAAAAGTATGAAAATTTAAAGAACAAAATTTAGACATTTGAAAGGTATAAAAAAGAAATATGGACTTGGGAAAGAAAGAGCTGACACCAATATTTGTGCAATATGTGCAATATTTATGCAAAGGAGAAAGCCAAAAAATCAACACAAAAAAAGGCAACCCTAAAGATATTCGAATAGAAATATAGGCAAAGGCATCCAGATATGGAAAATTTCACAAAAAAATAAGATCACAAAGAGGGAAAGTAAAACAGAAGGTTAGTCAAATAGTAGTTTAAAAATGTAGAAGCTGAAGTTATAGAATATTTGTGAAGTGAAGGATTCAGTGTAGAAAGTCTAACACAGGTCATATCACAGCATGATGAAACAATCAGTCTCCAAAGTAAGGAGAAATAAGAAGAGGAGGAGACATCTGAAGAAGAAATATGGACATGGGAACGAAAAAGAGATTTAATATGGTGCAATATTTATGCAAAGGAGAAAGCAAAACTAATCAATGCAAAAAAGAGCAGCACTAAAGATATTTGAAGAGAAATACAGGCAAAGACATGCAAATATGGAACATTTTACAATACAAAAAAAGTGAGCGTAACTCAGATAACACAACAGGATAGAGCAATGGACACCCAAATTAAGGAGAAACCAACGGAGCAGGAAGCATCTAATCAAGTGACATGTGAAGATACTTTGGAGCCTTCCATAGGAAACCAGTACAAAGGATCAGTGAGCTACACAGCAAGGGAAAGAACAGGAAACTGTGGCAACTCTTACACAATCAGTGTCATGGAGTGACAGGCCAGTGAGTTCCCATACGAAAGATCAATGGATGACACAGGGTGAAACTGAAGAGAAAGTGGCACAGGAAGAAGTTCTGCAACTTTCAATAGAATGCCCGCAGGAAATGGTGAACAAAGAATGTACCCTCAGTTTAGAAGAAAATGATGTAAGGGAAGAGTTACTTGATTTAATAGAGATGGACAGACACATTAAGATCAATGAAAGAAATAGAATGCAGAAGGTCAATAAAAATCAAAAAGTTATAAGTTTGTTAAAGTAAACATAGCAATTAGGACTGTCCACAGAGAGTCATGCAATATAACAGAAGTAAATAGGATAAATTCATACCAGATAAAGTACTACCACAAGAACACAGGGTAGTAAGGGAAAGGAAGAGGGGAAAATGGAATGCCATCATAAAGTATCGAATAGAGAAAACTATAAAGCAATTAAGGCAAGAAGTATCACTACTAGAAGAGTACAGAAGAGGGAACAGATCAAAAATACTCAAAGATTGACGTGATAAAAGCAATGCACAGTATTATAATGGATCAGGATTTAACATGCACTATCGCAAATGATAAACTAAAAATATCAGCACAGGCAGAAAAATTTCAAAGATATACCGATAAATATAAAGGAAAAGTACACAATAAGCAATTTATTGATGATCCAAAAAGTTTTATAGAGAATTGGGAATCAAGGTAAAAGGAATTGAAAGACCACCAAAAAAAAATAAAAAATAGGTACATTTTGGAGAAATATTTATGTAGATCCTGTGGAACATAACAAAGATGCTAAATGGATAGAAGAAGTAAAAGAAAGAATAAGAAGTTCAAAGGTACAGGATATGAAATAGGATGAAGTAACAGCCAGAGAGATTGAAATAAAGTTAAGAAAAGCCTCTAATTGGAAAACCCCAGGCCCAGATGCACTATGTAACTTTTGATTAAAAGTATTAACATCTCTGCACAAAGATTTAGCCACGAGTAAAAACTATTTATATGTGCACCCTGAACAGACAACAACCTGGCTAACAACAGGAAAAACAATGTTCCTACTTAAGAGTGAACCTGCAAGCTACCCTAAAAATTATAGACCAATAACTTGCTTTCCGATGACGTATAAACTATACACTGGAACTGATGCTAACAGAGTTTATAGTCATTTAGAAGAAAACTCAATTATGGCAATAGAACAAAAGGATAATAAAAGAAGGTCATATGGAACAAAGGTTCATTTGTTCTTAAATAAAGTCATAGTGGAGAACTGTAAAAAGGGGAAGAATCTACGTATAGCATGGACAGACTACAAAAAAGTATTTGACTACTCCACATCCATGGATAAAAGAGTGCTTAAAAATGTACAAGATACACCCCACACTGAGAAATTACACCACAATGACCGTGAAACAGTGGCAAACCACTTTGCAGTTAAGCCATGATAAAGAACAAATTATTATTCCAAGGATTAAATCCAAAGGGGATATTCCAGGGTGACTCTGTCACCACTGCTCTTCTGTCTTACCTTAACCCATTAAGCTGTCTGCTTAACAGATTTGATCAGGGCTAGAGTTTGGCTCCCAGAAAGCAACAAAGTGTAAAGACTTTTTACCTTCTCTGTCGATTATTTAAAAATGTACAGCTCATCAGATGAGGAACTGAAAGCACAACTGCAAGTAGTCACATTTTTTTCAGATGATATAAGAATGTCATTTGGTCTTGATAAATGTGTAAAAGCAATCTTTAAAGCAGGAAAGCTGCAGCACCAAGAAAACAGTTTGGGACAAGAATGTGATATAAAAGAACTTCAGCAAGAGGGAGTGTGTATAAATATTTGGGAACTGATGAAGGATCAACAATAAAACAAGAACAAATGTGAATAAAACTTAGTAAGGAATACTTTAGAAGACTTAAATTAATCCTGAAATACCGTTGACATCTAGGAACAAAATTAAACTACAAACTGACTTGCTATTCCTGTCCTAACTTACAGTTTTGGAGTAATTGACTGGCCCCAAAAGGTGTTGGATAGATTAGACAAGAAAACAAGGATGCTTCCTGCTCATCAAATGATTTATAAAAATCAGTGCATACCAAGATTATATATTCCCCGTTTCAAAGGAGGTATGAGCCTCCTTGAAATTGACTGCACGTATAGATCTGCAATTGTGGGACTGCATGCATATCTGCTGAACTCACAAGACCCACACATAGTGAACGTTTTGAAACATGAGGATAGTAAATCTAAATTGACTTCCCTTCTTATTCTAGTAGAAGCATATCAGCATCAAGCAGGAATGGAACTCAAACCAGAAGTAAATAAAAATCAGGCAAAAACCGAATGTGCCAAAAAACAAAAGAAAGAATATAATGTGAAGGATCAGATGAGAAGGCAAGAAATGTGGAAAATGTATAAATATAGTTGCAAGTATAGAAAACTCCTGGAAGAACTTCATGTTGATCAGGATCGAACGCAGGAATGGTTAAAGAGAGGTGAATTCAAACCAAAAGATGAAAGGTTAATATTGGCGGCCCAAGACAGTGGACTACGTACACGCTGGTTTACAAAGTCCATTGAACATGTGGAAGAAACAGACAAATGTAGGTTTTGTAAAACACAGTTTTAAACAGCTGCACACCCTGTTGCTGATTGTGATATACTAATGGCAGAAGGACTGTATATTGAAAGGCATAATAATGTGGCAAGACTGTTGCACTGGGGATTTTGCAAACATTATAATTTTGAAGTAACTAAAAATATGAGCCACAAAGCATCATAGAAAATGATGAAAATGAGTCTACATCACATGGGATCACCCATTACCAACAGTTCAAAAGATACAGGTAAGAAAACCAGATATAGTGGTCCATGAAAAGACAAAAGTAGCACTGACCACAGAAATTGCTATACCCAAAGACTACAGTGCACTGCAAACAGAGAGACACAAAGTCATAAAATATCAGGATTTGCAGGTAGAAACGAGAGTACTGTGGAAGAAAGATACCCAGACAGTTCCAATAGTAGTAGGAGCAACAAGTCTTATAAAAAAGAATCTACAATCATATTTAGATATGTTACTGATACATGCAACTTGTACG
The DNA here is from genome assembly GCF_019279795.1 of Protopterus annectens. Taxonomy (NCBI): domain Eukaryota; kingdom Metazoa; phylum Chordata; order Ceratodontiformes; family Protopteridae; genus Protopterus; species Protopterus annectens. The sequence goes on from NC_056747.1 coordinate 614,158,070, forward strand.
AATTGCAGGAGGAATCATTATTGGCACACTGCGGGTGCTGCGAAGAGCACTTCTGGCTGACATCAAAGATTGAAACAATACTAATTTCATGAACTTTAATCTTACTTTGATTTAGGAATGGGGTCCATTCCCATCATGGTATTGCAAACCTAACAGATATGGAGAAATTAAGAGAGGCCCGAGTCAATTTTTCCACAGCACAGTGCAACTCCATGAGGGACTGGATCTCATACTGGAGGTCTTAATTCAAAGGTCCCCTTGAGGAAGGCTTTGTGTACTTTCATAAAAGCTAAGAAATTACAGACTTGGCGTTGATGAAAGTTACAAAAAATGGCAGCCAAATCCATGTACTTTAATAGAAAAGCAACAGTACAGTCTCAACAAATAACAAGCTATTCTAAGACCGTGGAAATCACAGAAAAGGAATCTAGCTCCTAGGAGTGACCCCATACAAAGAAGCATGTCCATTTGTTCCTATACGTTTTCCTCATTTTGGGAGAAAGAGAATATAATGGACCAGTTTACAAGGAAAGGAAGAATTGTCATTAACTGCTGGTAGTGAAAAAACAAGTCACAAGTCACAGGGTGTTCACAGCAGGATGAAACTTACTTGCCTAATAGAAGGGTCTATCAGTAATATTCCTGTGAAACTTGCAAACAGGAGCTTCTCCATAAGATGATGCAGATGTACTGGGAATCAGATCTGCAATGGCCAGTAAGGAGCTATGAAGAGGACTTCAGTTTTGTGGAGTCCTGCCATCTGGATGGAGTTCATCAAAGAGAAAAAGGGGGGGATCCAGGTGGTCACTTGTGGGATACATCATCACTCAGCAGTTTCTCCAGCAATGAAATGAGACAGAAGTTGCACTGCAGCTGCTGTTTTGGAAGAGAAAAATACCATAGCAGGATTCCCCCACTTTTTGGGAAGCCTTTCTTGTCACTCAAGTTCTGAAAGACCACTCATTGAGTTGTACTCAACTTGTCTGACATGGAACTAGACAACCCAGAGATATGGATAGCAATAAGAAAACAGCTACTAGATACTGCTCATTCCTAAACTCTCACAGCTTCCTGGCATAAAGGGTGGATCAGGTCACTCATTGCTTGTTGATATAACACACAGCTGCCATGTTGTCAATCTGTCTGATTAGAGCTGTCATTGTTAGAGACCTGGAAGGCCTTGTGGGTCAAAAAGACTACTTTTATCTCCAGTACAGTGATATAAAGGAAACGCTCCAATGCCCTGTAATGTCTTGTCTGCTAAAATGCCCCTCAAAGCTGACGCATCAATAGTGACTACTGCCATGAAAGGGGGTGGCAGTGAACGGGACTGCCAAAGATAATATTGCTGGCACACATCAACCATGCTAAATAATGCTTGCAGGACTGAGAAATGTGGATTTGATGCTAGTAGGATCCACATTCATAGACCACTGGAATATGCAGGATCTAGTGAAGGACACTCATGTGGTATGTCACAAGAGGAACCATGGATACGAACTACCACCCTGAGTCAAATGTAAGCTGTAGCTGTGGAGGATACAGCAACAGCAGAAACTTCAACTGAAATGCATAAATTTTGTCTATGAGAGGTCTTCTTCTGCATTAACTTTGTGTCTAAGCTGAAGCCTATAAACGTGGTTAGCTTTGAAGGTGTTTGCAGGGGCTTTGCCAGATGCAGCTTTAATCTCAGAGATTGGCACAGGCAGATACAAGAAAAAATTCACTGGCCTGTGGATGCAAATGCACTGCAACCATAGATATGCATTTGGTGAACACTCTGGGGGCTAAGGTAAGACCAAATGAAAATCTAGTGCTAAAAATGATTGGTTTCAACTGTGAATATCAGATTCGGTATGAATGCAGGCATCCTAGAAATTCAAACAGCACATCTAGTTTTCTTCTGTTATACAGAGAAGGAATGACTTTAATGAGACCATTTAAAGGTCTCTGGAGACAAATGGCTTTATGTTGCTGATAAACAAAATCGGTCCAAGTTACGTTTTCTTTCTTTTTTCCTTTTTTTTTAATACTAAAAATAATCAGGAGAATACCTTCACATTCTCTGCCTGATGGGATTTTTTTTAGATGGTTCTTCTGTTTAACAGGCTCAGAATCTCTGTTTACGCCATCTTCTTTTTGTGAGGGTGGGCTGGTCAGCACAGGAGAGGAAGGGAAATGATATGGAAAGGAAGGGTTCTTCACAAACTGTTTGTTTTACTGTTCCCCATAATTAACTCACATTTGGTAGATATGCCTAAACTTCCAACCCAAACAAAACTGGTCCCTATAATGCAGTATTCATGAGGGTCAGGTTGGTATCCTCTGGAAAGCTTGTCTTCACATGAGCTAACAAACAGGTATTATACATCCCATGGCCCTTGGAGAGCCTTCAGCAGCCTTATAAGCCGTACACAACATGACACTGCTGTGGTGGATACTGCTGCTAACTGAAGCATGAGTTTGTCTTTAAAAAATCCATCAGACGACTGGCTCATGGTTCAGTGCATTTCATGTTAGACTCATCTTTTTGAAACTCAGTTACATGGACCATGTAATTAAGTGTCCTCAAGGAAAACTTAAGAGCACACAGACCGCACTGGACTCATCTGATGGCTGGACCACAGGGCCCTGAGGTAAAGTTGCTGACACCACAGAAAATCCATTCTCTAGGAGGATGAAAGATAGCCCATTTTTTAATTACTGGGATATTGCATCTGGGTTCTTCCCAGCAGCACTGGTGACAACCTTAAGAATGCTGGTCAAAGGGGATTTCTGGGTAAACTGCAAAACTTTTTGTATTGCCCACTGATGGTAGGACATGAGTTTTATTAGCCAGCCTCCTCCTGTGATTCATCTTCTTCAAGATCTCTCAGAATCTGAGGTTGCTAGGAGTGAAAGCAGCAGGCTCAATGTTCTCATCATCACCCAAATCATCTTTTGGGGACTCTGAAGGAAAATCCATGTGTTTTATCTTGCAGACAGCACACAGTCATCTCAGACACCTTTGGAAGAGGACAATCAGAATAGAAATACTTTCTTCTGGGATCTTAAATGGCTTGAATGAGCTGCTGAGTGGCTTTAGTCTGTCTGCTTATCACGAATGAAAGTAAGTAGGGCCGGAGCCTCACTAACAAAAACATCTGAAGCAATATGTAAAGCCGGCACTGACACAAAGTACAAGCTAGGGCAATGACAATTGCTGGCTCAGAATCAAAACTAGACTCAACACCTGCATCCCTGAAGCAATTTCAGTCAAATTCCAAATTTTTATTTTATTTATTTGACATTTGTTAACCGGGTTGGTCCAACTGAGCAAAAAGCCCATTTTCAGTGGAGACCCGAGGAGAAAAACTCCATGTAGGTTATGCAATATTATAAACGTAAGTACAAAATCAAAGTTACATAAAGGTAGAAATAGAAAGTCAAATAGAAATACAATGGTACATTGATAAAATAATGACAACACTATATAAAAAGTTACACATTTGAGAAATCAAAAACAGGCATCATCGTTTTTTTCAAATGAGAGAAGAGAAAAAATAAAAGTATTGAGTCAAGCCCTTCAAATCATCAAAACCGGACCGTAAAACTGACACCTGAGACATAGTGGCACTAAAGACTTCAGCCCAAGAAATGACCCAGGAGTCACTATCAAGGCCAAGTGGATTGACACTCCTGACTTTACGACCGAGAGCAATGTCAAAGTCATCAATGTTGGAACAGAGACCAATGGCACTGAAACTATTCAGTAGCTGACGAGAGTTGTAGCATCAACTTCAGGGTCCTATCAGTTAATCCTGGCCTTTTAAGCAGTGGTGCCAAAAACATGGGGACTGGTAAAAAAGCCTCAGCATCCTGGGTTGGGGGTATAGGTAAGTGGCAGTTAGCGCTGTACTTTACCAATAAAACAGAAGGGAAAACAGGTGTCAAAAAATTTCTGCTAAGCTCAACAGAAGATTTCTACAAACTTGTCATGACAGAAATTAAAGACTACAAGTCTGGAAGGGCTTCCTGTTGAAATATTAGCACTCATAATGTTGAGTGCAGACATACCATTAAAAAATAAAAAATCAAAAACTCAAGCAAATCTCAAACATCGCTCTTCTCCTTTAAAATTCTTTTTTGCAGGGAGTAAGCCCCTATGCACCCTCAATGTGGTGGGTAAGGACCCCACATCCTCCAAATTTATACATAACTCCAAGATCACCATACCTCAGAGAAGAGGGAATATTCCAGGAATGGCCATCTCGAATTTGGAATATGCAAGCCATTCATTTTCTGTGTTTCAGGGCTCACTTTTGCAGGTCCTCACATTTCATATGGTTACTGTGTGGAACCTTGCCTCTACACCAGAAGTACCAGCCTTGAGGATTCTGATATTATGGCAACCTACATGTCAGACACCAAATCAATTATAACACAGCAAGTTGGAGAGTTAGCTTGCATTACGACAGGAGATACAAACTTTTCCAAGACTTTTATGGATAAATGAGATACTTTTCAACTGCTTTAATGGGAACCTTCCTAACAACAATCACAGATACTGCAGAAGAGATATGCAGATTCTTACATAAACCATCAGAGAGAAAAATAAGTTAAAGCAACATTTTTTGTTAGTTTCTAGACCACAAGTTTAGTTAGTCTTAACGCCAAGGAAGCACTGTGTTCAAGGTTCCGTTTGGGTTAGAAGTCTGAAGTGGCAGTTTTTTTTAACCATATGTGTAAAACTGCAGTCTGACCTTAATATGACAGGTGGTAGAAGAGGAGAACTTAGCATAAACTTCATACTCAGAAGTAATATGGCTCTTTTTACAAACAAATTGTGCACTTAACCTGTTAGTCCTGTGGAGGAACTTTCACTCCATGGACACACATGAAACCGAAACTTTGTGAATAAACAAGGCCAGCCACCACATACAGTAATAAACAGCAAAAGTTTAACAATATCAGCAATAAATGCAAGTTCCCCTAACCAAAAAAGAACACCACGTTTTGATACAAAAAAAAATACTTGTGTAATTGTGTAAGCAGATAATTACACATCAGTTGAAGTCTCAGTGTAAGTTGTTAATAACTTTAACAAGAATGCTACAGATGAACAATAAAAAGCTCTAATATCAAGAAAAACACACAGATGCATCTAAAATAGCCTTTACAGTTAACAGAGAACTCCAGCTGTAATAGCAAGGTGAAGAAACAAGCCTCAACCCAAACTGGAGTCAATCCAAATATTCCCAAGCACTCTGGTTATGGGGTATTTCATTTATTCCACCATCAGCTGGGAAACCTACACTAGCCCTAACTCGCTAGCGCAAAAGTTCTTTGACTTTGTTAACGCAAATGTCCTGGAACAAATTGTTCATACCCTGACAAGGAGAGCAAACTGGTCCTCACTAACATGTCAAACAGATGCACTGCTACAACTGTCAGACCCGCATTAGTTAAATCTCACCACAAATCAGTCACCTTTGAGCCGGCACTAACACCAGAACACACAAAGGGAGAAATCTGACTAAAAAACTTCACCAAGCAAGCTATACCCCTCCCAGGTGAAGGTATAATGCATTCCAAAGCTCCCACCTCCAGCTGGAAGTAGTAACTACACAGAAGCTTACACTAATGGCCTGTACAATCACTTACATAAGTGTATAGACTCTGCTGTACCAGAAAGAACCAAAGCTAAAGCCCCAAGTAAAAACAAGCCACCATGGTGGACATCCAGCATCAACAAACATTACAATAAATGCAAAAAATTGCTGTCCAAGAAAACAAAGGTGAAGACCTAACACTGAACATCATCCTCCTCAGCCTCAACAGGTAAATAATACAACTTGCCAAATCCGCTAACGGCTTCTTTGAGAAAACCTCAGCAAGCACAACCAATGATAACCATAAAGCCTTTTACACCTACATTTAGTCTTTTGGCTTTTCCCGGTTAGGGGTCGCCACAGCAGAACTCCAGTCCGCTAATGATTGGCAGTGAATTTTACGGTACCGAGTTGCCAGCTCAACGCGCGACCTTCAAAGGAGGCACACCCATTCACGCACGCACCTACCTGCATGTCTTTAAACGTCACTCGACCGCGGGGAGGACATGCAGACTCCACATAGAAGGCATTCCAGCCAAGAATCGAATGGGAAAACCTCTTGCTGTGAGGTGATAATGCTAACCACTGCACAACCACGGCCTCACGCACATAGCCTAAAAGGTAGGACCCAAGAATGTGCAGAACTAGTGACTAACGGTATTCACACACACTCACCCCACAGGGAAAGCAAGCCTGCTAGCGGATAGGTTTGGCAAACATTTCACTCCCTTATCCCCTCCAAACTTAACACAAACCTACTTCCAAACTCCCCATCGCCACTCTACATATCTGAAGAGCAGGTCATTAAAGCCTTGTCCAAGGCAAAAAAACAAAGGCTCTATAGGACCAGATGGCGCCCCAGGCTGTCTTCTAAACAGGCTAAAACATGAACTAGCATCACCAATAAGTTACGTTTTCAATCACGGCCTAACCACAGGCTTTGTTCATGTGGAATGGAAAACAACAACAGTTATTCCCCTCCACAAAGGTGGCCTAGAAACAGACCTGGGGAATTAAAGACCCAGAAGTTTAACCAGCCTCATCTGTAAGGCTATGGCATGTATTATTATAGACCTCATAAATAAAGGCATAGGCGACCTCCAAACCCTGGATCCAACCCAATTCAGCTCAGTCAAGGGCAGATCTTGCCTGTTAAATCTGGTGGATTTCTTTGAAAATGTGACCAGGGACACTGACAAGAGCAAATCTGTGCACACAGCATACCTTGACTTGGCAAAGGCTTTTGACACAATCCCACACTCAGGCATTATCAATAAACTTAGCAAACTGAATGTAAAACCCATTGTTGTAAAATGGGTTGCAAACTGGCTCAAAAATCAGACACACCCTATCAAAGTAGGTGACTCCACATCATCTGGCAGAACTGTCATAAGCAGGGTGCTACAGAGGGTCAGTGCTGGGCCCCCTAATGTTTAGTCTATACTTCTCAGAAGTTCAGGTTAAAACTAAGGGGTTGTGGGTGACCTTGCAAAGGACTGCAAAACTGGGTAAAATTATTGAATCACAAACACAAGACGTCCAAGCAGCAGAATTTTATTGTGGCAACTCCAGCAGATGGTGTATTAAAACACCATATAGTACAAGCAAACTGGTTTCGGCAAAGATATGCCTTCCTCAGTGCAATATCAAAAACTGAAATCACATAGTGTAATTTAAATAGTCACACCCTCAAAATACAAGTTTGTCATTGGATGATTAAAATTGCTCATTTAATCCAGGTTTGAACAAACCCCCCAACCTAATGATCCAACTGGATTCTTCTCTATTTAAAATGGTATGCCAACCTGTCTTATACAACCCGCTGCCTGTAACCCGGTCAATTATAATAAATTTAAACTAAGCAGTGGTATGAGTCATAGTGTGTTTGTATAATGAATTAGACATCCTTTTGTTCCTAATTTCACTACGATGTTTGGATATCCGGATCCTCAGTAACCGAGAAGTCTGCCCCACATAGAATGCGGAACAAGAACAAGTAACTAAATTAACTAAATATATGACCCAGTCAGTGCTACAGTTACCAAAACACTGAATATCATACACCTTGGATGTGTTTTTACTGGTAAATTGTTTATTCTTTAGTACATGGCTGCATGCTGAGCAATGGCCACAGGGTATACACCCCACCAGTTTATCTCCAAACAACGCAACTTTGTGTGTATTGGATGCAATCCTATGTTTGTAATGGTTAAAATAAGTACCCATAAGCATTTTGGAGATAAAAACTCTTGATACTTTATCATGTGACAAACGTATGTCCCAATGCTGGTCAATGATCTTTCCAAGGGTGCTGATATTGTGCCCAAAGGTTGTTACGAGACGTACTGGCTCCTGTTGATCCCCATTCATTTGTGTCTGTTTATATTTCAACAAAGTTGATCTAGGTTGTTGAGATGCAAAGTTACTAGCCATACTGATTTTGGAGGTTAAAGCCACATGTGAAGGTTAGAAAATTTGAAGGGGAATCATTTTTTGATAAGTATCTTAACCAGTTGGTTAAGGATTTATTCACTTTAAATAAGCAGCTAAAAGACAAAAAGATTCACAAATTCAACAGGGATTTGACGGATTATGAAAGGGGTAAACCCTTTGGGTTACAAAAAAATGTTAAATTTGCTCAGCATGATACCACCAAACCGATGTTTAAGAGGAAAAGACCTCGATCCATACTTAAAAAAGGTCCTAGTGGCCGCAGTGGTACTTCGGCGGACGACTCATCCTCCGTCACTGACATTGAAATCACTCCCACCTCAGACTCAGCCATAGCTAAGAAACGTCCAAGTATTGACCCTTTAGGAGGAGAAGGCACAAGGTCAGAAGGAAACACTGATCACGTAAACAACATTCAGCATCTTTAGAAAGATCATTGACCAGCATTGGGGCATACCCAAATGATGCCAGTATACTCCAGGAGGGTCTTACGCAGACCAGTGACTGGTGTCTTAGTCACAGTCTCAAACTGAATGCAAAGAAATGAATAATCATTCCGTCATTCGTCCGATCAGGATAAAACACATCAGGATTAAGGCTTAGTAACAAACTTAAACGTATAAACAGACCGACTACTGCACTCATACATGTTAACACTCTGGCTGTTCTCTCAAAATGGCATTGCTGCCTGCATGTGCTATTTATATGCACATGCCCACACTTGGAAATGCTTTTTTAAAGTTACAACACATGCTTTTGTTCTACATCCTCCCTCTTTGAGAAATAGGTCATATACTAAAATAATATTCATTGACATGCAGTTGTACAGAAATGATCCTATGACATGCAAGCATACAAAACTAAACACATATAAAACAATCACGTCGAGATTGCTGTGTATTTTACACTAGGTCTAGAATTAGAATTGGATCTAGCAACAAGGACAGTCTTTAAGGAATGCTCAACTTTAGGGACATCTGGGACATCATCAGGAATGGGAATAGGTACTGAGACATGTTCTCCAACAGGAACATTGCCTGGGTTGCTCTGAGATCTAGAGTCTATATCACAGGTACGATGCTGCGATATCGATTCAGACACTGGAAGTAGATGCCTGCGGTTTCTCCTATATTCTATTCCCTCAGATTCTACTAAGTGGGATCTCGGTTCAGCACATATACATCTCACTTGACCAATTCGATGAAAGCCTTTCTCCATTTGCATCCTCACTGTCTCTCCATCTTTCAACAGATGAAGAAATCTGCTCATTTTATCATGACTGGCCTTCTGAAAGGAGCGCTTCTTATAGGTTCATAGGTAGATACTAGGCTATCGGCCCTGGGGCCTATACAAGCCCAGCCAAAAAGGTACCCTGGCTTTTGCCACCCAAGAAAATTATTTTCCTGTGCCACTGTCGAGCAGTGCCACAGAGGTGATCCCCAGGGTGAATTTCCTATTTCCCATCCAATCATCAAGAGTTTTCTTGAAGAGTGCTAATGAGGAGCTTTGTTTGATATAGATAGGTAGTTTATTCCAGAATATGGGAAGTCTCTGGGACAGGAATCTATCCCTCCGGCATGTTCTGTTTATTGTGGTGACAAGGTTTAGGTCCCTAGAGCGTGTAGCTCGGAGGGGTTGGGGTTTCTTTAAGTGGAGCATGCCCAACAGCTCTGGGTTTGACATAGTTTTGTATGTTAGGCAGAGATCACCTTTGAGTAGGCGATATGTGACGGAGTAAAGCTGGAGTTTTTTGAGATGGTCTGCGTAGGGCATCTGTTTGAGGCTGGTAATCCTCTTTGTGAGGTATTTCTGCTGCCTTTCCAGTTGTTGTAGATGTCTTGTGAGGTACACACTAAAAGGGGCGTGGTACTCTATAATGGGTCTAATGAGTGATGAGTAGAGGGGAACAATGACCTCTTTTTTTCTGGATGAGAAACCTTTTATGATGAGGTGTGCCATGTAGAAGGATTTCCTGACTACTGCGGCAATGTGATATTCAAAGGAGAGACTACTGTCCACCTGTGTCCCAAGGTCTCATCACACTTTCGGTGTTAAGTATACTACCGCCTATGTTGTAGTTCATGGGTACAGACTTTTTACCAAAGGGGATGACAATGCACTTTTTGGCATTGAGCTTGAGGCCATGGCTTTGACACCAGGCATCTGTCTCAGTGAGGCCCTTTTGTAGGATGTCCACATCGTTAGGAGTTTCGATTATGGCTCCTAGTTTGCAGTCATCTGCGAACTTCGTTAGCCAAAGACCTTCTGTTTTAGCCTGTACTTTAGAGAAGTAGATACCAAACAGGAGGGGACCCAGGACTGAACCCTGTGGTACTCCACTTGTCACTGGTCTGAAGTCGGATTTGGAAGTCTGCTACTTTCACAGTGTGGGTTCTGTCAGTGAGCCAGCTGGCAACCCATCTTGTGACATAGGGATTTATACCTAGTTTAGTGAGTTTATCTATAATTCCAGAGTGGGAGATGGTGTTGAAAGCCTTGGCAAGATCTAGATAGGCTGTGTGAACCACCTTACCCTTGTCTACGGCTTTGGTGACTGCTTCAAAGAAGTCTATCAAGTTTAGGAGACATGATCTGCCTTTTACAAACCCAAACTGGGTGGGATCGAGAGTTTGGAGATTACCAATGTCTTTGTTTATAAGTTCCATGATGATACGTTCCATGGCCTTGCAGTCCAGGCTCGTCAGACTAATGGGGCAGTAGTTCCCGGGGTCCGTTTTGGCTCCCCCCTTGTCGAGTGAGATAACTGTTGCTGTGCACCATTCAGCACGTACAAAGCCTGAGGTGAGGCGATGATTGAACCTGGTACTTAGGTGGGGTGCCAGTTCATTCTGTAGTTCGTGTAGAACGCAGCCTGGGATGTTGTCTGGTCCCATGGATACTGTGTTCTTGGTTTTGGAGAGTGTGTTTTTTACCTGTGCAGCCGTGATTACAGGAACTTTGCATTCTTCTGGTATAGAGATGGGCTCTTTAGGGGGTGAGAGGGGGGTAAAGTTAGCACTAAACCTATCTGCCAGGATGTTGGCAATATCAGTTGGGTCTGTATATTTAGTGCCATTGTGATTTAACTCAGAGCAGATCTGAGAGTTGCCATTGAGATTCTTGACATAGCTATAGAATGCTTTGTGGTTATCTTTATAATCAGTGGCGATTTTGTTTTCATAACTAGCTTTGGAGTATTTTATCAGGGATCGCAGCTTCTTACTGAGGCTGACCAGGGAGCTCCTCCACTCATGGAATTTTACTCTCTTTTGCAAGAGTTTCTTCCTTCTGTTGTACAGTTTGTTTATGGCAGGGGACCACCAGATTGGCTTCCTTTTTTTGGAGGATAGCATCTTGGTTCTGTTTGGGATAGCACGATCCATGCACTCATGTAAGTACTTATAAAGCGCAATTGTGTAGGATTCAGTAGTCGTAACTGTATTGTCCATCTGCATGGGTGTCATGAAGTTCACCACTTCTGTCTTATGAAGCATGAAGTTGGCTTTGGAGAATTTTTTTACCATGGTTTCCTTAATGGGGGGTGAAGGCAGGATGTGGATATCTAGGGTAATTAGCTTATGGTCGGATCGGACCAATGAGGCGTTGACTTCAGGTGTGGAACACCGGTCACTCATATTTGTAATGACTAAATCTAGGATATTGTTGCCCCTGGTGGGGGTGTGGATAAGTTGGATCCACGGCATTAGAGTTTATGAATTCCAGAAAGCGGTGAGTAAAGGAGTTGGTACACGAGTAGTTTTCCCAGTTAATGGTGGGGTAGTTGAAATCGCCCATTATTAGGGTGTTTGGTTGAACCCTAATATTTTCCAGTACATCAAGAAAAGAGGAGTGGGAATCCTGGGGCATGGTGGGTGATCTGTAGCAAGCTACAATTTAAATAGTTGGGCTTTGACTGCTCTGTTGTTTTTAGCATTAGGCACAAACAAACCAAGACTGATAGGCAAGTTGTTCTGGTTTCCCTAGATAGAAGTCTCTGAGTAGGTGAGCCAAGTAGGTCGTCACAGGGTATATTTCTAGGATTACGTAAATTCAAGAAGAAATCAGTATTGTCACACTTTAACCTCTCTAGTAATTGCTTTGCACTCTGTACTGCATGTTCATCCAGGCTGCTTGACTGTGGGTCTTCCAGACTGCTAGTAATATGGATAACGTCCCACTCTTTTGCAAATTTCTGAAATAACTGACTGGTAAACTGAGCACCGTTGTCAAAAATAACTTTGTATGGACTACTGTGGAAAACCAGGGACTGAGAAATAAAGTTTCAACTTAGTAATAACAGTACTGGACGTTGGGTTAGGTAGCAAATCTGTTTCAAACCAGTTCAAACAACAGTCTACCAACATTAAGTAATGCTGATTGTTCCACTCAAATATGTCAGTGGCTAGTGTTGACCAAAGTAGTTCAGGAATCTGGTTTAGGTGAAGCGGCTCTTTTTGCAAATGCGGTTTAGTGTTATTGCATATTAAACAAGATGAAAACATTTTATCAATGTCTTTTGACAGAGAAGGGCAAAATACTATTCCTCAAACCCTTCTTTTGGTAGCTTCGGAACCTGGGTGGCCACTATGCAAAATCTGAATGTATTCATGTTGTAAGAAGTAGGAACAGTAACTCTAGGACCTTTGAAAATGACACCATCCATCAGCACCTCATCTCTGTAAGGAAAATAAGGTTGCACTTCTGGCAGTACACAATACTGCTTTGATGGCCATCCAACACTGATGAAGTGGTAGAGCTTCTGCAAAAGCAGATCAGTCTTTGTATGATGTCTTAGTTCATCAAGTCTCGTGGTAGAAAAATTACCCACTTCCATGACATCAAAGTCAAAATTCTCTGCATCAAGCTGTTCTGTGGTATTTCTGGGCAATCTGGATAAGGTATCAGCAGGTAAAGAAATTTACCTTTTGTATATTTCATTTTGAAGTTGTATTTCTGTAATCTGGGCATCATTCTTTCTAGTCTTGCTGGAGCTGTATGCATAAGCTTCTTTAAAATAGTGACTAAAGGTTGATGATGAGTCTCAATCTGAACAGCTCGGCCATTAATATAATCGTGGAACATGCAAACACAATTGCCAAAAGTTCCTTCTCAATTTTAACATACTGCATTTCAGTCTGGGTAACAGTTCTAGACGCATAAGCAACTGGCCTGCCCTCTTGAAGGATAACTGCACCAAGACCGAACTTTGAAGCATCACATTAAAGAATTACTGGTTTGTGGATATTATAGTACCTAAATGTAGGTGGATTGGCAATTTGCTGTTTAAGGTTATCAAATGCTCTCTGGTGCTGTTCCAACCATGACCAGGCATAATTTTTGTGTGTCAGATTTCTTAAAGGCACTGATAACTCACTAAAGTCACGTATAAAGTTGCACAAATAGTTAACCATACAAAGGAAATACTGTACGGCTTGGACATTGTCTGGAGCTGGCATCTCAAGAATGGTTGCTTGTTTGGAAGGGTCTGGCCATACGCCTGTACTGGTAAACAAATGACCTACATAAGTAACTTCTGGTAACCTGAATTTACATTTCAGAGGCTTGAGCTTCAAGTTCACTTCACTCGCTCTGTCCAGAACTTTCCTGAGGTTTCTGTCATGCTCTGCTTCTCCATTACTTCTAACTAGTAAAATCATCCACTATTACAGCACGCGGACAACACAAAAAAAATTTGCTCCATTGCACGCTGTAAGACTTCACTGGCAGAATTTATTTCAAAAGGCATTCTGAGAAATCTGCATCTACCAAATGGAGTACTGAATTTAGTCAGTGGTGAAGATTTGCAATCAAGCATTACTTGCCAAAATGAACTCTGCATCCAAGACAGAAAAAACAGGGGCACTTGGCATGAGGGCGGCAACCTCCCTGACTGCACGCATAGGATGATGAGGTCTGTTTAATGCTTTGTTCAAGTCTCTTGGGTCAATGCATATTCTGATTTCATCTGAGCTTTTCTTATGAGCAACTACCATGGAAGACACTCACTCAGTTGGTTGGTTCTGTGACTAGACAAATCACACCACGCTGAACCTTGACTTTGTCCTGCATAGCTATCAGGACTCTCCTCACTGGTCTGACCACTGGACTGACCTCTGGGTCTACTTTCATGGAGTACACAACTGGAAGTTTGCCTAGCTTGCCATCAAAAACATCAACATACTCTGAGAAAATAGCATCAATTAAGCTGAAACTAGGACATGTGCTTACATGATGGACTTCTTTGGTAAAAGAAAGCAGTTTCATTCTTAAACTGTCTCAGAGACCTAATAATGACTGCACAGGTCTTCTGAATATATAGAATTGCAAGCTGTAACTGTTCTCAGCCAAACAGCATGAAAGCACTACTGAGCCTTCGATTTGAATCTTTTCACCTCCATAAGCAACATGCTTCACACAATTAGCCAAATTAAGTTGTTCACCAGCTCTTACTCTAGCAAATGTTTCTGCTGACATAACATTACACTTCGAACCAGTGTCTACTTTGAGCTCCATGGATTTACCATTGATCAGGACAGTACAAAACACTTCATTCTTTGCCAAACATTCTACTGCAATAACCTTTTCACTGACCACTAGTAAACCATCTACATAGAAAGTAGGGTTGCATCTTTCAACATGACCAACTTGCTTTTTTTTGAGTGATCTTTCTTAATAACTGAATGAAGCTTGCTTAATTTACAAAACTTTTGAAAGTGGTTCAATTTTTTACAGTTGTGGCATTGCTGACCAAATGCTAAGCACTTCTCTCTTTCAGACTCATGACTGGCACCACAATTATGACAGTTAACAATAAAACTTGAATTGGATTTTGCTAACTCACCCCTATACTGCACTGATGATGTCTGTTTCGCTCAGCTAGTCATAGAACTCGCTGGAAAGTTATGGATCCTCCCTGGAAAACCTGCAGGGGCTGCAGCTGATATGTGCTTAGGCTTGTTTCTGCTATCCATGTACTGCATGCTCTCTATGCTTGCTCTAGAGAGGCTGCTGAAACCATGCTCTTGTCACTTGCCTTTCTATAAGCTCATGGATTTGACAAATCTCTATAGCTTTGCGCAACATTAAATCACTGTCATGAATCAAAATCTCTCTCACTCCAGCATTAACACACCGCAGAAGCCTGTCCTTTATCAAATCACCAAATCTGCACATTGTAGCTTTATTTTAAGTCAGTGATATAAGCTGTAAAAGTTTCTCCTGGCTTTTGGTCTCTTGTATAAAATATGTGCCTCTCTACTGTAACATTTGTCTGGGGGTTACGCATTTCTCTAAATTTACATTTCAAGCACTCGGGGTTCTCTCTTGATTCTGCAGGTACAACAATATGGCAGCTTTCCCCCTCTCCTGCATATACTGCTGGCGCATACACAAATTAACACTCTCTTTCAATGGCTTCTGACCCTGCTAAATTATGCAAAATAAATGCCCTCGTATGTGCATCTTTGTCAGAAAAAGCTGCTTGTATGAAAATGCCATATTTCTGCTGAAATACTCTCCATTTCTCTACAACATTATGATCAAACATAAGTGGACTGGGTCTGCAAAATGCCATACCAACACACAGTGGTAACGGTGATAGAACTGTGTGTGTGTGTGTGTGTGTGTGTGTGTGTGTGTGTGTGTGTGTGTGTGTGTGTGTGTATATATATATATAAAATTTATGCCAGAACTTGTTATTATGCCCAATGGCAAAACAGACTCTTTGAAACAACTCCACTTTGCGAAATAAATCTCCGTAGCACAAGACCACTTTAAAATCACTGTACTTTGTGAAACCACCCTTTATCAGTGTAAGAAACACTATAAAATGACTGTACTCTGTGAATGAACTTTACAGAGCACAAGAAACTCAGTAAGAAACACTTAAAAATGACTGCACTTTGCAAATGAACCATATACAGCAAAAGAAACTTTTCAAAATGGCTGCACTTTGCGAAATAACTCTAACAGTGTAAGAAACACTTTGAAATGGTGGCACTCTATGAATAAATCTATACCACACAAGAAACTTTTTGAAATGACTGTACTTTGACTGCACTTTGCAAAATAACTGCACTTTGCACACAGTAAACTGTTTGAAATAATTGCACTGTAATAAAGCACACACTGCAAGCACTTTGCACACTCTGAGATACTTCGAAAAACCGCTTTGAATGGCCTCAGTCAATGCAAAATAGTAGCTCATGCCAAAACACAGTCGTTTACTAAAACATGCAGTCACCTTGCTTTTTTAAGCTTAATTTGCCCTTTTACTTTACTCATTATGCCCATTTGACCTCTTATCATGCTCATTATACTTTTCTTGTGCTCGTTTTACTTTAAACATGCTCGCTATGCAAATCAGAAGTAACTCTGAACCCCATATAAGTATTTGATAATTTTATCAAATATCGTCGTTTCGAACACTTCGTTTAATCAACAGTGCGTTTTGTGCCGTTCGTTTGATTAAGAATACGTTTTGTGTGACTCGTTTGATTTATAATGCATTTTGTGCCTTTCAAATATTTTGTATTGTTTTCTTTGCAAAATAAATCATTTGTATGAGTTTTGGTTACCTAAAGATAGTTTCTGGCCTTTTTTAAATCGTCTTAGCACTGTATCACCCAACCTGCTAAATATACCTTCACCGTCAACTCTGCACCTCATTACTTGAAGAAGCTGTACTCTCAATCCCGGTTCTGACACCATGTCGCTAATCTGGTTAAGATAAAACAGATGAACAGTTGTGGGTTCGGTTCAAGCAGCTTTATTATATACAAACACATCAGGATTAAGGCTTAGTAACTTAAATAAACTTATAAACAGACTGACTAATGCACTCAAACTTGTTTAACATTCTGGCTGTTCTCTCAAAATGGCACAGCTGCCTGCACGTGCTCACTATTTATATGCACGTGCCCACACTTGAAAATGCTTCTTAAAGTTACAACACATGCTCGGTTTTACAACTCCCTTTTGCAAAAACACTGTCCACTCACACTAACAAAACAACAACAATACCCTAAGCACACATGAAGTGGTAAGGGATCTGGGGATCACAAGTTGACTGCAACCTTATCTTCGACCACCATGTGTCTACTGTAGTAAGGAAGGCTTTCTACATAGCACACTTGAATAGAAAAGGCATCGCCTCGAGAGCAAAGGAGGTTATAACCCCTCTATATACAGCAGTAATCCGACCCATAATCGAGTATAATGCCCTGTTCGGCATATACCGTACAAAGCAATTGGAGAGAACTCAGAGGTTTCTAAAAAAGAAGATCAAGGGACTCCAGCACATGCCTTACACAGACCAACTAAAGTCCTTGTCACTATACTCTGTATCATATAGACTTCTTAGGGGAAATTTATGCCTGGCTTACAGAGCAATCTCTGACCCAAACCTAATCAACTTGTTGCATATATGCAAATGAAACAGGACTAGAGCTACTCATTCCAGTTATCTAAATATGGCCTGCGATTTAAAAAGGACATGCTGGAGGGACAAATTTGTCTCCCAGTGACTGCCGCATCTTTGGAAAAGCCTACCAATTCCTGTGAAAGAGAGCAGCTCTATAACACTATTCAAGAGAAACTTGGACGAGTGGATGGGGCACCGTAAATTCTTACTGGTTATAGTGCCTACAGCCCTCCTGGATATAGGCAGTCATTACTAAATGCAATCCTAGGTACTGACTAGCATATAGGTTCATAGGTAAGTACTAGGCTATCTGCCCAAGGGCATTTATAAGCCTAGCCAGAATGTGTTGGCTTTCGCCACCCCCTTAGATTAGTTCCCTGTTCCTCTGTCCAGCAGAGCCATTAGTTCCCGGCGCCACTGTCCAGCAGAGCCACTGCAGTGTTCCCTGGGGTAAATTTTCTGCTTTCCATCCATCCGTCAAGGTTTCTCTTGAAGAGTGATAGTGAGGGGCTCTGCCTGATGTATATTACAATCCTGTTCCAAAGCATGGGGAGTCTCTGGGACAGGAATCTATCCCTCCAGCATGTCCTATTTATCGTTGTGTTGAGGATTATATCTCTAGAGCGTGTCTCTCTCCGAAATTTGTTTTTTTTTAGGTGGAGCATGTCCATAAATTCTGGGCTGGACATGGCCTTGTATGTCGGGCAGAGATCACCTCTGAGTAAGCGGTATGCAACAGAGTACAGCTGGAGTTTCTTGAGTCAGGCTGCATAGGGCATCTGTTTGAGGCCAGTAATCCTCTTGGTGAGGTACTTTTGTGGTCTTTCTAGCTGTTGCATGTGTCTTGTAAGGTGCATCTCAAATGAGGCGTTGTATTCTATGATGGGTCTAATGAGTGATGAGTAGTAGAGAGGCACAATAACCTCTTTTGTTCTAGATGCCAACCCTTTTGTGATTAGTGGGCCACATAGAAGGATTTTCTAACCACCTTGGCAATATAATTATTATCTACTTGGGTCCCCAGATCCCTTATTACATTTTCTGTATTTAGGGGACTACCACCTATGTGGTAGTTCGCAGGTACTTTTTTTCCAAAGGGGATGACTATGCACTTTTTGGCATTTAGCTTGAAGCCATGATTTTGACACCAGGTATCCATCTCAGTGAGACCCATCTGGAGGGTGTCTATCAGCCGGAGAATCAATTATGGCCCCTAGTTTGCAGTCGTCTGCGAACTTGGTCAGCCATAGTCCTCCTATGCTTACCTGTACCTCTGAGAAGTATATACCGAACAGGAGGGGTCCTAGGACTGAGCCCTGGGGAACCACTTGTAACTGGTTTAGAATCGGAAGTAGAGCCTGCAACTCTCACCATGTGGGTTCTATCCATGAGCCAGTTGGCAACCAATCTCATGACATAGGGGTTTATGTTCAAGCTGGTGAGCTTGTCTATAATACTAGAATGGGGAATGGTGTCAAAAGCCTTTGCGAGGTCTAGGTAGGCTGTGTGGACCTCCTTTCCCTCGTCTAATGCCTTGGTAACAGTCTCAAAGAAGTCCACCAGGTTTAAGAGGCATGATCTGCCCTTAAAGCCAAACTGGGTAGGGTCCAAGGTTTGGAGGTTCCCAATGTCTCTGTTAATGAATTCCATGATGATGCGTTCTATAGCCTTGCAGACCAGGCTAGTCAGGCTTATAGGGAGATAATTCCCGAGGTCCGTTGTGGCTCCACCTTTGTAGAGCGGGATAACTGTTGCTGTGCACCACTCTGTGGGTACGTAGCCTGTAGAGAGGCTGAGTTTGAACAGTGTGTTTAGGTGAGGGGTTAGTTCATTTTGGAGCTCTTGTAAGACACAGCCTGGGACACCGTCCGGTCCCATTGAAGCTGTGTTTTTGGCTTTGGATAGTGCTGTTTTAACCTGTGTGTCGGTAATTGACAGGGCCCTACATTCTTCTTGTATGGTTACGGGCCCTTTAGGGGGTGAGAGGGGGGGGTGAAGTTTGCACTAAACCTGTCTGCCAGAATGTTGGCAATATCAGTCGGTTCAGTGCATGTTGTGCCATTCTGCACTAACTCAGAGCAGATCTGAGAGTTTCCACTTAGGTTCTTGACATAGCTAAAGAACGTTTTGTGGTTATCTTTGGAGTCATTGGCAATTTTTCTTTCGAAACTAGACTTGGATGATTTAATGAGGGATTGTAGTTTCTTGCTGATACTGATCAGGGATGTCTTTCCTTCTTGTGATTTTACTCTTTTCTGTACTAGTTTCCTCCTCCTGTTGTACAGCTTGTTTATGGCAGGGGTCCACCAGACTGGTTTCCTTTTCTTGGAGGAGTGAGTCTTGGTTTTACTTGGGATAGCACAATCCATGCATTCCTGCAGATGCTCACAGAGTGCCTCTGTAAAGATTTCAACAGCTTGGACAGCATTGTCCTTTACCATGGGGGCTGTGAATCTTTCCACCTCGGTCTTAAGTAACGTGAAGTTTGCTTTTGAAAAGCTTTTCATGGTGGTTTCCTTGACTGGGGGTGGGAGCAGAATGTGGATATCCAGAGATATCTGTGATATTACATTGGGATGAAACTGCTAGGCTTGAAATTACCTCTGGGTCGATAGTCTAGAAACTCCTATGGATCCTATGATATCAAAAAGATAATTTCTAACAGAATTTTTTTTTCTTCAGAATGGCAAAACTATGTAGCCATGAAAATAAATAAGTAGATGCTCTATGACTGGAAACTGATACAGGAAAATGAAAACACTTGCTAACCCTTTTAAAAGCAATTCTGTGGAAAAACAGCCTGGGTCCTTTTAGTTGAACATCCAAGCCCTATGTGTAGCAACTAAGAGCTGGAGAGAAAGAGCAGCATGTGCCCTATGGTATTTGGGGGTACAAAGCAGCCTGGGAAAGTCTGGATTGAAGGACTCAACCCCTGTAACCTTAGTCCAATGAATTACTAAGGATGGTTCCCCTCAACACACAACAGCCAAAAATTGCATTTCTGTTGTATTTATCTACTTAAAGAAGTTATGTTTGCACGCCTCCCAATTTTGATGCATCTTATATTTGAGCCCATATATTTTTATGCCTCATGATATTGATGCACCTTACAATTCATCCCATATTTTTTTAAGTACAGACTAAAGGATTTACAATCTTGTTGGACAATTCTTTTTTATGTTTCAAAGAAAAAAAAATGGCAATAAACATTATTTGAAAAATAATTACAGATCTAATGTCTGGCAGCTCTTGCAGAACCAACTGCCATATTGTTGAACATATGCTACTAAGCCATAGTCACTGGTTTTATGGCTCAAACCCAATATCAAACAGTTGAAAACAGCTTCACTCCTGACAATGCTGTAGTCCAAGGGATAAGATTCATTAAGCAAACAGTTAAGTCAAATCCCCTGCTTTGCCACTTGGCATTCACATGAAAACTGTCCTGTAGTAGTAACATCCTCCAGAAGGTAACCCAATGCATTTCCTTCATGCTTTGTTTTCCACCCTGGACAAGCAGCTCACCATTCAGTAACAGTGACTTCACGCCAGTACAGCTTCAGGAGAAATATTAAGCAACTCTCTGACTGCTGACTGCTTGCAGAAGTAGAAAAGAGGAATTTAATTACTATGGCTACATGAAAAATGGAGAAGGGGGCATTTGACGGCTAGTGGCCATAACACGAGGAGGCATTTAACTAATGATGGCTGCATCCACAGTGAAGAAGGAGGTGCATTAATAAATGGTGATGCACACACAAGGAGGAATACGGCCTTTAACATCTGGTGACTGCATGTGTAGAAAAAGAGGCTCTTAGTGGTTTGTGACCATAAAAAGTGGAGAAAAGAGGCAGGTTAAAATCCAGTAAATGTTTATACATAGTTGAAGGAAGCACTTAAAGGCTGATGACTGTATGTACACAGAGGAAGAAACCAAGTAAAACAGCAGATTATTCCGCAGAAAAACGGTAGAAGCAATCAGGTTAATGGCAGATGTCTGTAAGATGGCGAGGAAATAAGGAGAATAATCCATGAAGATGATACATATGAGGAGGAAGTCCACATTTGATGGCTGGTGACTACATGCAAAGTGAGAAAGCCAACAAGCTCATGAGTTAGAAAAGGTATACACATGCAAGGAGGGAGATAACTTACCGGCTACTTATCGTATCCATAGAGATGAATGACGGTACACAGAGACAGTGAGGAAGACTAACAGCTCGGACAACACACAGAGGGAAACAGGAAGAAAAGACACTTTTAAATGACAGAAATGCACACCAATATATTACTTTTTATTTTAATACTCAGAGTTAGGTAAGTTATCTGTTTTCAGCAGCAAGTCTCTCTTTTCTGCACTGCCAATATAACCTATAGATCTGAGCAGCTACCCAGGAAAAGGTCTCATATATATATATATATATATATATATATATATATATATATATATATATATCTATATCTATATATATATATATATATATATATATATATATATATAGATAGCACAAGTGTGTTTAATTTTCACCATCTCAATTTGTGTGCTACATAACCATGAATAATGAACTCCCATCCTTTGTTAGCCAAAAGCTGAACAGTTTCCAAAAAAAGACCAATTTTCATATCTATCCAGTGGGCTGAATGACTAGCTCTTCTTATAGCCCCCTGGTAGAGGCTGTCCACAGCAAGGATGAGGGTGTGGTAGCACATGTACACAAACTGCCTAGACATCAATGCATGACACTTATAAGAAGTGTACATGTTATGGGTATACGAAAAGAGAAAATCATCCTCTACTAGTAGGACAGCACCATACAAGAATGTCTCTCTCTTCTCTTCACTTTGCTGTAGAGAATGAAAAGGAGCACAAGATACAACAGATGATATGGGCACCATAAACATGTGAAAAAAATTAAGCAGACATTGCATTCTCTTTGGTAAAAATAGAGTACATCAAACCCTGTCATCAATGACCGGCATTCAATCATAAATAAGTTTCTGCTACAAAAGGGTCAGCAAGCATGAAGAATGCAAAGGCTATCTTCAGGGGGAAGAAATACAAAGCTAGCACTATTTAGCAGAACATGGTACAAGTCTAATACCTATCAATGAAGCATTAAAGACAAAAAGAGGATAGAGAGTGGCCTTGTCCCCCTTACTTTAGACCTTGGGTCTGTGGCAGTGGGAAGGCTGGCACAGGTATGAAAAAGCACTGCTGGCTTATTTATAACAGTAGATCAAAAAGTATGCATGTATTTATTGGTAAGAGAGACCCCAGAGAAAAAGCTACTTAAATAAATACCAGATTACTCTGCCAGAGACACAAGAAATCCTCCTTTGTTCTAAAGACTGGAGAATCACTTTAAGCTAAATGACTGGGCAGAGGTACTCTAGGACCCCTAGGGTGAGTCATGCTGCTACAGAAACAGGCCTTATTAAATGGAGGAGCCTACCTGTTGGCTGACAAAGGAATTTGCCAGCCTGAGTTACAAATTTTCCTCCCCATCTCCAACAGAACTCTGTTGAAAGGTGTGGATTGAGCAGCATTATGTCGAAACTGCATAGTCCCAAAGCAGTTACTCTATCTGCTTAAAGCAGAATGGATGAAGAATATGAAAACTGTCTGGTATGCAGCGTTAACTCCCTGCTGCTAAAATGGTTCATCTGGAGGTCAGGAGGTCTTATATGGCCAGATAGATATCAAAATAAAAATGTCTGGGTAAATATATTCACAGGTTCATAGGTGTGTACTAGACTAATGGCCGTGGAGCCTTTATAATCCTAGACCATAGAAGTGCCCTGGCATCGTGCCTCCCAACGTTAGTTAACAATGCCTCTATCAAGTAGAGCCACTGGAGTGATCCCCGGGGTGAACTTTCTATTACCCATCCACTAATCAAGATTTCTCTTGAAGAGGGACAGTGAGGTCCTCTGCTTGACATGTATGGGAAGTGTATTCCAGAGCATGGGCAGTCTCTGGGTGAGGAACCTGTCCCTTCAGCATGTTCTGTTGATTGTGGTAATGAGGTTGACGTCTCTGGAGCATGTGGTGCGGAGGGATTGGGATTTCTTTAGATGTAGCATTTCTAAAAGAGCTGGGTCAGACATGGCTTTGTAAGTCAAGCAGAGCTCACCTCTAAGTAGGCGATATGAGGCAGAGAATAGCTGGAGTCTTTTGAGTTTGTCCATTTAGGAGATGTGTTTAATGCCTAGGATCCTCTTCATGAGGTACTTCTGTGGCCTTTCCAGCTGTTGCAAGTGTCTAGTGAGGTACATTCCAAATGGGCATTATACGCAATGATTGGTCTTAATGAGGAAAGAGTAGAGAAAGACCATGACCTCTTTCTTCCTGGATGCAAAACCCTTGGTAATGAGATGTGCCACACAGAAGGACTTTCTGACCACAGTGGTAATGTGTTGGTCAAAGGAGAGGTTGCTGTCAACCTGCGCCCCCAGATCTCTTATAATGTCTTCAGTGTTCAGTGGGCTTCCATCGGCGTGGTAATTAGTGGGAACTGAGTTTTTATCAAAGGGGATGGCGATGCATTTTTTGGCGTTAAGCTTAAGGCCATGGTTTCGACACCAGTCATTGGTCACAGTGAGGCCTTTCTGTAGGATGTCTGCATCACTTGGGGAGTTAATAATGGCTCCCAGCTTGCAGTCATCTGTAAACTTGGTCAGCCAGAGTCCCTTTGTGTTGGCCTGGACTTCTGAAAAGTAGATGCCGAACAGCAGAAGACCCAGGACCGATCCCTGTGGGACTCCACTCGTGACTGGTTGGCAGTCTGACTTAGTCCGCTACTTTCACACTGTGTGTTCTTATCTGTGAGCCAATTTGCAACCCACCTATTGATATACGGGTTGATGCCTAGTTTGGTGAGTTTATCAATAATTCCTGAGTGAGGAATGGTATCAAAGGCCTTGGCCAGATTGAAGTAGGCTACATGTACTGCCTTATCTTCATCCACAGCCCTGGTGACTGACTCAAAGAAGTTAACCAGGTTGAGCAGACATGATCTCCCTTTCACAAAGCCAAATTGCATGGGGTCTAGAGTTTGGAGATTTCCTAGTTCTTTGTTAATCAGGTCCATGATGATGTGCTCCATAGCTTTACATACCAGACTCATCAGGCTAATGTGGAGATAATTCCCGGGGTTTGTAGTTGCTCCCTCTATACGGAGAGGGATGACTGTAGCAGTGCGCCATTCGGTAGGGGCAAAGCCTGAGGTGAGGCTGCAAATGAACAGGGCACACAGATGTGGTGCCAGTTCGCTTTGTACTTCATGTAGAACACAGCCAGGGATATTGTCGTGTCCCATGGAATCTGTATTCTTGACCTTGGAGACTGCAGCTTTAACCTGTGCTGCAGTAATGCTGGGTGCCTGGCATTCTTCCAGTATTGTGATTGGTCCTTTGGGGGGGGCAGGGGTAAAGTTGGCACTGAATCTGCCAGCCAGTATGTTGGCAATATCTGATGGCTCAGTATAGGAGGTACCATTGTGCAGTAACTCAGAGAAAATCTGGGTATTGTCGTGGAGGTTCTTGATATAGCTACAGAAGGCATTGTGATTGTTTTTAGTGTCTGCCGCAATTCTGCCTTCATAGCTGGCTTTAGAGGATTTGATGAGGGATCTCAACTTTTTGTTGAGGCTAATAAGGGAGTTTTTCCAGTCTTGGGACTTCACCTTTTTCTGCAACAGTTTCTTCCTTCTGTTGTAGAGTTTAATAATGGCAGGGGACCACCAGATTAGCTTCCTTTTCTTGGAGAGGAGCATCTTGGTTCTGTTGGGTATGGCTAGTTTCATGCATTTATGTACATGTTCGTACAGTGCACTGTTGTATGACTCTGCAGTCATGCAGCTACTTTCCATTGGCATGGGTGCCGTGAAGTTAGCCACTTCTGTTTTTAGGAGTCCAAAGTCAGCTTTGGAGAAATTTTTCAAGGTTGTTACCTTTGCGGGGGGTTGGGGGGTTGTGAGATGTGGATTTCCATGGTGATTAGTTTATGGTTGGATCTGACCAGGGAGGGACTGACTATTGCTGTAGAGCAACAGTCGCCCATGTTAGTAATAACCAGGTCAAGGATGTTGCTTCCTCTAGTGGGGGTTAGAATGAGCTGGTCCAAGGCACTGGAATTGATGAATTCCAGGAAGCGTTAGGCCAGTGCATTGGTGCTTGAATAGTTTTCCCAGTTGATAGAGGGGTAGTTGAAGTCTCCTAGTAAGACAGTGTTGGGTTGGACCTTGACAGATTCCAGGATGCTTAGGAACATGGACTGAGAGTCTAGGGACACGGTTTGGGACCTATAGCAGGCTATGACCTGGATCACCATCTTACCCAATGTTAGTTGTACCTAAGTATCTCAGATGTGTTATGCTGGGCTACTAGTCTGGAAGTGTGCATATCCTTTATGAATATGGAGACACCACCGCCTTTGGAGCTTGAGTCCATGTTTCGGGGCTGAAAGATGTGGAATGAGTTATAGCCTGGTAGCGCAGAGGTGCTTTCTGATGCTTTAAACCAGGTCTCCGTTACAGCACAGATGTCAATGTTCTCCATTTTAAGAAGTGCTTCGAGCGAGTGCATCTTGAGATTTAGACTTCTAGCATTGAGCAACACGACCCTCAGACTGCATTTATTTATAATGTATAGCTGTTACGGTGGTACTTGACTGCAAGTGTATCTTATATTCACTGCACCTCACATTTCCAAAAGTAGGAAATTTGATCAGCACCCTGTATGGGTAGTGACATCTCTGAATGATGCAACCTGATCTAACTGCTCGTCATTTTCTAGCATGTATTAAATTTATACCCATTAAGTACAGACTCTCCTTGAGGGTGAGGGAGAGGGTCTTCCTAAGTCAGGAAAAAGGGCAGAATGTAGCAATCAAAAAGGCTATAGATAATTAGAAGTTATGTACTCACCATAACGTTCCATCTGAGTAGGTGTATTCATTTGTCTGCAACCTGTTGGTTATGGATCCGATATCGGATCCGAACCGGCATGGTTTTCCAGCTATGGATCCAAGCTCTCAGCTCCTCCCCTCACCCATAATGCCCTGCTCTACCCTCATGACCTCAGATCGAGTTTGCCAAAGCAACAAAACCCTAAAAAGGGTAACATAGAATATGCAGGAAACTGAAAGGCCAGGGGGATAGGAGGGCGGGATGGTTGCAGACAAATGAATACACCTACTCAGATGGAGCGTTATGGTGAGTACATAACTTCTAAATCTGAAGTAGGATATTCATTTGTCTGCAACCTGTGGGACAGAGTCCCCAGCTACCTGAATCTTGGGCGGCCATCATGGAAGGATATTCCGAGCACCGCTGAGCCAAAGGATGCTCTACCCTAGATGCAAGATCCAACTTATAGTGGGAAATAAACATATGAGATGAAGCCCACGTGGCTGCTGCACAAATATCATCTAGAGGAATCCTAGCCTTGAAGGCTGCCGAGGTAGATACTGACCGGGTTGAATGGGCATGAACACCCTCCGGTCTTGGGCCTTCCTGAAGCTTGATAAGCCAATAAAATGCACTGTGAAATCCAGCGGGACAGAGAAACTTTAGAGATTGGCTTGCCCAAATTGAATTTTGCAAAGGAAATAAACAGCTGGTCGGATTGCCTATGACCAGCTGTCCTGTTCAGATAAAATCTAAGTTGCCTGTGAACATCTAGTGAATGTAGCTTATATTCACCTTTGTTTTCATATTTAGGGAAGAAAACAGGGAGGTTAATGGATTGATTGATGTTTGCTTCAGAAGCGATTTTAGGAAGAAAGGACGGGTTGGTCCTGAGGGAGACACGGTCCGGATGAAATACCAAGTAAGGAGGTTTAGCTGATAATGCTTGAAGTTCAGAAACTCTCTTGGCTGATGTAATGGCTACCAAAAAGGCTGTCTTGTAGGACAAGAATTTGAGATCCACCGTAGCCGCTGGCTCGAAAGGAGGGGCGGTCAAGGCCTGTAGGACCAGAGAAAGGTCCCAAGGAGGAACTGCTTGTTTTATAGGGGCCTGAGAAGAAAAGTACCTTTAAGAAAAACTTTACACAATTTGGCTGACATAAGAGGATTAGAGTCATGGCCAATGTGATAGTGAGAAATTGCCGCCAGTTGTACTTTGACTGTGGAACTGCTGGCACCATCGTTAAAGAGAGTGGTTAGAAAGTCAAGCACTAAAGGAAGAGGAACCGTGAAGGGATTCAGGCCTTGCCGCTCTGCCCACAAAGAGAAAGCGTTTCCACTTGCTTGTAAACCTTTCTAGTGGATGGTTTATGAGCTGCCACCAAAATTGCCTTAACCGGTGATGAAATACCGGAGTCCTTATCAAGAGTGGAACTGGAGCAGCCAAGCGGTCAGCTTCAGGTTGTCCAGATTCGGAGGAGGAATGCAGGATGGATGGGATATCAGATCCGGATGGGATCTAGAATCCAAGGAGGATTCACCGAGTGAGACCTTAGGAAGGGGAACCAGATCTGTCGAGGCCAGAATGGAGCAATGAGAATCATTCTGCAACCCACCCGAGAAGCTTTCTGAAGAACTTGGAGCATCAGAGGCAAGGGTGGATAGGCATACAGAAGACCGGGTGGCCAAGCATGCACCAGAGCGTCTCTTGGGGTACCTCCGGGAGGAGGTATTAGAGCGAAAAAACTGTCGCACTTGGTGTTTGAGGGAGAAGCAAAAGATCGCATGAAGGGGTTTCCCCACCGTGCGAATATGCGTTCCGCTACTTGACAATTGAGAGACCACTCGTAAGGGGTCAGAATGGTGCGACTGAGCTTGTCCGCTAGGATGTTGGACCGACCGGAATGTGCGTTGCTATTAGAAAGCGATTGGTGGAGATTGCCCATTCCCAAACTCTCATGGCCTCTCGACAAAGTGGGTAAGACCTTGTTCCCCCTTGCTTGTTGATGTACCAGACAACAGACATGTTGTCCGATTGAATCGCAATTGTTCCCAAGGGAAGAAAGTCCTGAAGTGCTAGCAACGCTAAGAGCACTGCTCTCATCTCTAGAACATTGATATGCAGTAAGGTCTCTGAATCGTTCCACGTGCCTTGGACGGTCCGCCCAAAGTGCCCCCACCCGAGGCGGAGGCGTCCGTGGTCACCGTGGCGAGAGGGGGAGAAGCACAAAATGGGCGGCCTTTGTGGAGATCCGGGAGTGGAGCCACCACAAGAGGGACCGCTTGCAAGCCTTGCTGATCGCTATGGGATGATGCATGGGAGAGCAAGGTATGACCACTGTACTAAGAGCGTCCACTGTAGAATGCATATTGAGCCTGGCAAGAGGAAGAAGTGCTATAGCCGATGCCATGGACCCTAGAGCCCTCAGGACCAACTCCGCTGGAACAGAACTTGAATGGAGAATGGCCCGCACCTGGAGCTGCAGATTTAGAACTCTGTCCGCAGTGAGGAAGGCTCGTAAACTCCTTGTGTCTAGCCTGGCCCCTATAAAATCTAAGAGCTGTGTGGCCGCCAGGTTGGATTTCTTTGTATTTATTGTGATGCCCAGAAAGGGAGCAAGATGGAGAAAGGAGTCTCGCGCCAATAGAAGTAGATGCCTTGTTGGGGCGGTAAGAAGCCAGTCGTCCAGGTAGGGAAAGACCTGCACCCCCTGAAGCCTCAGGTGGGCCGCTACCACTGCTAATACTTTGGTGAACACCCTGGGGGCTGTGGTGAGACCAAAGGGAAGGACCCGGAACTGGTAGTGACTGGCTCCCAGCCGGAAGCGGAGAAACCTCCTGGAGTGCCTGTCCATCAGGATGTGGTAGTACGCGTCCTTGAGGTCTATCGAGCACATCCAGTGATTTTCTCCCAGAAGGGGGAGAATAGATTGCAGAGTGACCATTGAATTTTTCTTTGGGGACTGCCAGATTCAAGAGAGGGAGGTCTAGGATTGGTCTTAGTTCCCCCGTCTTTTTGGCACTAAAAAGAATCTGGAGTAGAACCCTGATCCGATCTGGTCTGGGGAACGGGCTGGATGGCTCTTTTCTTTAGCAGATGGCCAATTTCTGCCAAAGCGGCCTCCCGTTGACCGGGTGGGACGTCTGGGAGGGACTTCAACTTTGGAAGGTGAAGGAAAGGAATGCGATATCCCTGGATATGATTTGGAGAACCCAGCGGTCCGATGTTATGGACTCCCATGCCGCTAGGTGCCCCGAACGTCCCCGACTGCCTCCAGAGTAGAGCAGTCGGGCAACCTCAGGGTTGCTGCGGGCCGTTCAGAGAAAGGTTCCCTGGACCCGAAGTTTCTGGGAGCCCCTCTGCCTCTAGGGCGGCGTCCTCCCTGTCCTCCTCTGCCACGGAAGGACTGGTTGTCCGGAGCAGGCTGGGACTGCTGCGACTTCGGAACCACATCTTCTTCTGACCCTTTTGGTTCCTAGAATAGGGCCTCTGGGGTGCAGAGAAGCGGATTCCGACGGCAGACAGCGTCTTCCGTCCTTTTCGCTCTGGGTCAACGCTCGCGAACGGTCTTGCCAAACAGAGCAGAACCATCAAAGGCGCGCAAACGACGCTTTGAAGGGCTCAGAAAAATCGCAGTGACGGAGCCAGGCCTGACGCCTAGTGACCAGTCCTGTCCCGCAGCTCTAGCGGCGCCTTCCGTGCATGGGAGAGTAGCCGCATAGAAGTATTTGTAACTGACCTAAGAGTGGCCATACGGGTGGAGTGCAGAACTCTGTCCTCCTCCGAAATGGACTCAGGGGATGCAGCGTATTCCTTAATAAGATCTCGCTGCATCCTAATGACATGTGCCAAATAGTTCAGCGCCCTTACCGAGAAGGTCGCGAACTGAACATCCGCTTCCCCAAGCGGTCCATCATCCGAGACTCCTTGCTCGGTGGGTGGACTGAGGACTCTCCTGAGCCAGTTCCCTCTTTGTGGCCGCCCGTCAACATGGCATCTACCGGAGGCCCCTTACTCCAATGGGCCCGGTCGGATGGCGGACTAAGGATCCTATCCGGTCTTTTGGGAATTGGCTCCACGGTGTCCGGTTCCTTCCACGCCCTGGTGGTAATAAGGTCCACCAGGGGTCGGCAGGGGACACCCAAGAGGTAGACGGGCCCGTTTCAAATGCCTCCAAGAACACGGACTCGTCCGAGGAAGACTTGGGGGCAGACCACCCCTTATACGGAGCATTTCCATGATGTCTCCAAAGGAGACATCCTCGGGGTGACCGTGGGGAGCCTTCCCTTCCTCCAAGTCCGTGTCTTCTGTGAGAGACTCGGGAGTCAATGTGCCTCCTTTTGCGTATGCTTGCGAGGGACCTCCTCTGGGGGCTGTCAGAGGAGTCCTCGCAGCAGCAATTTGCTCCATAGGAGCAACTTGGGGCACAGAAACGGGCTGTCCCAGGGGCCGGATGGTGGAAGCCTGGCCCAGTGCAGAGGGAGCGGACGGAGCCGAACAAGTGCCGGGGTCCGGAGACCCTCAACAGAGCCCTCTCCACTACATCAAAAGCCGGGAGCCGACCTCGACCAAAGGATCCGACAATCGGCTCCCTCGGATCCGAGTGGACGAGCCGCGCCGGCCGGATCCGGAAGGACAGTACGCTCCGACACAGACGGCGCCGGCGAGCACTGATCCCCGGATCCGGCTCGGATCCAGGCTCCGAGGTCGGGTCCGACGCACTCGAGGGCAGGGTCGGATCCGAAGTACCAAGTACTATCGGCGCCGACCCACCCCCCCCCAGCTGCTCGGCTCCAGCTGCTCCGCACCCCGATAGCGGGTCGGGGAAGGAGCAATAGGCTTAAAAAGGTGTTGAGCCCCCCACCGGAGGGGGGTAGAGGCAAGAGCACTCCCATCTGCATCTGGGCCTGGATGAACCTTCTCATCATCCGGTCCAGATCAGCATCAGAAAGGCTATGAGTAGATCTCGACGAGGCTACCGAGGTAGGCCTGGAATGCCTCCTCGATAGCCTCGACGCAGATCGGGTCTCCTCCTCCTCAGGACGCGGTGAAAAGCACACAGGGGACCGGAGCCGAAGGAGGAGACCGAACCGAACGGAGCCGGGAGAAGCCCGCTTGGCTGGCGGGGCCGAAACAGAGGTCTCGGCCCGCCGCTTGTGGTGCTTCTCCCTCCGGTCCTTTTTACTAGCATCCCTCTCCTCTCCAGAAGCGGGAGGTTGAGTCCCAGGAGCAGGAGGGGGTGCCACAGGGGGAACAACCGTAGCCACAGCTGTTCCCGAAGGAGCGGAGGCGAGCCGAGTCTGGCGGTAAAGACCCGCCAAGACAAGCTTGGACCTCCGCTCCCTCAGTGCCCTGGGGTTGAACCCTGCACAAATGGAACAACCAGATGTGAGGTGTTCAACCCAGAGACACTAACACACCGAGTGTGGCCATCAGCCGGTGAGAGCTTATGGCCACACTCGGAGCATTTGGAGAAAATAGATTTAGGCTGATCAGCCATAATCTATAAAGCTACTAAAAGCTACTAAAAGTAACTTAAAACAAAAAGACACACAGGCCCAACAGACACACTCTACGCAACAGCGAGGGAGGGAAAAAAATTACTTAATTTAACTCAAATTAAAACTATCAGAAAGGGAAACCTAAACTTTCACACAGAATTACACAAAAAACTTAAAATTTTCTGTTTTAACAGGTAATAAATCACCACTTAGCTGAGAGCTATGAATGCAAATCCAGTCACCAGCGCGGCAAACGAGATCTGGGGTCATGAGGGTAGAGCAGGGCATTATGGGTGAGGGGAGGAGCTGAGAGCTTGGATCCATAGCTGGAAAACCATGCCGGTTCGGATCCGATATCGGATCCATAACCCACAGGTTGCAGACAAATGAATATCCTACTTCAGATCAGAGGTTTCACATTGCTGAGGAAGTCAGAAGAGTAAGAGACAAAATGTCAGAAACATTGTAAGCAAGCAACTTCTAATTAAATGAAGAAAACCTACCCCAACTCTCTGTTTATCAGCCATACTAATCAGCTGCTGTGCCAATCTATTCAACAGTCGTGTGCGTAGGGAAAGGTCCTCAAAATCATGCCGGAAAGGAAAAGCAATGCTGTCAATCAACACCACTCGTACCTGTTTTAAGTGGAAAAAAAAAAATCACACTCTATATCAGAGATCATGTGTTCAGTGTTCGATCATAATGAAAAAGATTCCACTTTACACAAACAATTCTACTACATATTTTTCAAAGTCCTATAACTCTAATTACACTGCAAAGACTGAACCGTGCTCTGAAGCTCATAAATAATAAGTTAAATCCACTAAAATTAAAGACAAATTCCACAGTATAAAATGTTAGCACTTTCATCTACAACCACAGACTCGTTCTTACTTTTTTTCTGGAGAGATGCATAAAGCCTTAAATTTGCACTAGCAATTACTAATCAAAAAAACAGAAGCAAATGTATCCAGAATTAAAACTGACCAATAAAATATTCTTTTGTTGGAAGTATCCAAAAGAGGGCAGCTGTGGACTCAAATTATCTCAACAGAAGATGAAATGGGACAGCTAATAGCCCAAGAAGTAAACAGCAGACACGCCAGTAATGACTAGTGAAAGTTGGGACAGCAAGAGTGCTAACCAGTGGGCCGATCAGGAAACAGGACTATAAGGAAAGTGTGAAGGCTAAGGGCACATGTTTCAATGTAGAAGTCAAGTGGAAAATGACTAGAAGACCATAAAGAGTTTAGCAATGAATCCAGATCACACCACTGGGTGTCAGAGAATGTATAAAATAAAATAAGCATGTATAGGAATTAACATATGAACTATGAGTTTAAATGGAGTGGTTCAGATGTTTGGAGTGGATCTGGAGGGACACTGTGATTCTTCAGTGTTGAAAAAGGAGAGTGAAGCTAGGACCTCCCTAAATATGGCAGTCAGAACTGAACCAATCTGGGAACAATGGCAGCAACAGCAAGGTACTTGGCCAGTGGATGTTTAAAAAACATCTGGAAATCACATACAAAAAGGTAAAAGGAAAGCCAAAATAAATACTTTGCCTGTATACTGTTAGCCATTTTGACAAGGATTACAATCTCTACAATGCAGAATAAAGTCAGCTACTTAAATAAGGATATGATGTGCGGTATGACTGTGGAGTATAAAGCTTCAGGAGATTGGAATATCATAACAATGGACTATAGCCTGTAAGACAGACACCACTGGGGTACTCACTGTAGAAAACTACGCACTGCAAGACCAAGGGACCACATGGCCTTGAGAGAAATTCCTCATGGGGACTGCTGCAGTGAACCACAGGTGAAGTGAAGACAACTGCTGAAGTACTCCTCACGAAGAAAAAATACCAGCCAACTGTGACATCCAAAGAACAAGGAAAACTGTGTTTGCCTGTGAGGGAAAGGAAATAGTGTCCCCTTGCACTTGTATGGAACCACTATATCAATGCTTGAATAAATTGTGAAAGGGGCAACATGGTCCAAGGACAAGCTGGAAATAATGTCTTGCATACCTGAGGAGTCTGGAGGTTCAGTGAGGTCCACAGGTGAGCTGGGGTCATCTATTTCAAAAGGGGCTGATTAGAGAACAGAGGCAGACCATGCCTGATGGGAACAGCTCACCCAATCACCATTTGGGATGGGAGGAGGTTAGTCAATGCAATATAAAGACAATTCAAGATGTGGAAACCAAAGGAGGTGGCCTGGAATCCAACAAAATTAGGAGTCATAACCAATCTAGAAGGGGCTGGTGTGTAACAAGCTAAGAAGACTGCACACAAGACAATGTGGAAATATCAGGATGGCCCTGGGTCCCGAGAAAGTGCTAGTCAGGACACAAAAAAGGGAAAAGTACCACTGATGGATGATAAATTAAAAACACAAACACACAACAGACATGGTATAAATTCTCAGCAGTCCCACTCACAAATGAATGAATGAATGAAATCATCATAAAATACAGTAATCCAGACCTACAACTGTCCCACAACCTGTTCCAAAAGTAAAATAACTTGAATACATGCTAAACCTGCTGTCAGATCTAAAACAAATCAAAGCTGTACAGATGCTCAACATTCCAAAATAAAACCAAGGAATGGATGCACATTCACTTAACACTCTTGTCTTCCATCCCCAAGAGATGCTCTACACAGTTAGTGAAAGTCTGTCTGCACAAAAGCTTAACCCAACTACCAGTGAAAGCTGCCATGGCTAATGGGGGGACTACTAACTAAGCAGGACTGTTGCATCTAAAGGAAATGCACAAGGAAAAATCAATTAACCATGACATCCTACACATACTATACATGTGAAGAGTTTATCCTGGGCTGTGACTTGGCACCTCCAAGAGCTAAAGTCACTCAACAGCTGGAGAAGAGCATCCAAGTGATTATCTTAATTTGATCCATAATTCTCTACAGCAGGCTCTGTGAGCAGCAGCTCCCCACAAAGCTCTATGGTCCACAGGATTATGTTCCACAATTCTCTCCCCAGTGGCATCCATCTCATAGGCCACAATTCACTGCTGCAATTCTGCAGCCTATGGCACCCAGCTTTGTAGTCCTTGGTAGCACTCCATATCAATATCCTTCTTCTAGGCAGCTGTCTCATCCCACAATTTAAGGGATGCAAACTTCTTCTTGACTGGTTAACAGTTCAGACACAAAGTTTGCATGATGGATGCCCTGTTACCCTCTCAGCTGTGAGACTGACAGATATTTCTTATCCTGAAATGGACAGGTGCCAGGCTGATACTGTTCCCAGACTGGTCTCTCTCAATTTCTAATGGTCATATTTAGCACTTTGGCACTCTCCCCCCAGTACACCGGCCTTACTGTCTGACTCAGGCTGTGAAGTACCACCATCTTTCAGTAGGGCTGCCACTGGCAGCTGGCCATTCCCTCTGGAGACGGAGTTCTCAAACTAAGACCCTCTATGTGCCTCTATTCATTTTACACCTTCTCCAGCTCCTCTTGGAGATTTCCTGGATTAGCTTGTCAAGTTCTCTAGACTTTTCTATTCATTTTCCACCTTCTCTCCATGACAGTACAGGTCCTTCTAGGTTTTTCCCCATGCTGGCAGTCACTGAAGCATTTTGGAGTTGTTCAATAAAAGATGTACTTTATTGGTCTGCTTAAATTTCTGATTCATTGCATTCTATCATTAAGCTAACCAATTGATGGCATATGTTCAGGGATCTATGTATCACTTCAGAAAAAAGGTATGAAGAAGTCTGCATTTACAAATGAAAGTGATAATTTTTTATTTTAAATGTAATAAAATACAGCAAGTTCTCAGACACTGGTGTGTATTTTTTTTGGTTATTTTAACCAATTATACTTTAACTAAAATGTCTTATTCATGCCCTCTTAGAACACAGGAACTAGGAATAAGCAACGCTGATGTACATGTCTGCACTGCTAGTTAAAAAAAATTTCAAAAAAAATTATTAAAAAAAATGCCGGACTATAAATGACACCCATTATCATGCTACTCCACTGCCCCAGTATGATCTGTGGCCATCCCTGCAAAATTGACAGTTTAGAGGATTATGATCGGGTCTCTAATCATAACCAGACTGTAGTGCAAGAGTGCAGTGATTATGCTCCAATATCCAAAAAAAAAGACAAATTATTTAAGCACTTCTATAGCACAAGACCCAACCTTAACTGTTAAGCACCCCCTGTTTCACTTCTTAAGATTGGAAATCATTCTAGGAAGTTAAATCAGTACTGACCAGCAAAGGAAAGTAGCAGAATAAAAAACAGATTTCTTTCTGCCTGCTTTATGTGCTGGTAATGTGTCCTTGCCTTTTTGTAACAAGAGAATGTGTGGTGCTGCCTTTCTGACAATGTTTGCGAAGTGCGTAATGGCTTTGAAAACTGTCAAAGCACTACACTACACTGCGCTACAAAGTATATGATTGGGTCTCTGATCATAATGAGCTTATTATGTGTTCTTGACATAGATGTGAAGATTCACCTCTCAAGCTTCGTTCACAAGGTGAACTTCTTGATATCCATGTCTTGAATACATAAAACGCCAGTTATGATTAGCAACTTGCTCATAATCCTCTGTATTGCATGTCTGAGATATGAATGCCAAGAAATTCACCTCAAGAGCAAAGCTAAAGAGGGTAACCTTAGGATCAGAGACCTGATCATAATTTTTTGTAGTGCGTGGACCTTTGCCTTTATCTGCTCCATGTGCTACCAGATGCCGAAAATAAAAAGAGAAAGTATGGGAGCAGAAGGTGTTTTACTGGCTTTTGAGTGCTGTTAGACAGGAGCATTTTTCTTTAACTTCTTCATGCAAGTATTCTGGATAGATCTAAAAATAATACGACCAGGAAGATAAAAGGATGAAAATCAGGGACAGTTTTTTTTTTAAATTGCTATAACTCACTTAAGTTGAAAGAAGAGGTTTTGCATCAACATGCATTTTCTGAACAATAACAAGTATGAAAAACTAATGCCTGGCATTAATGACAGACTAAGCAAGAAGATACACAAATCCTGAGCGCTCCACTATAAACGGCCAAACCACATGGACACGTGTAGCATAAAATAAGAATTATTATTACAATAATTCTTATTTTACGCTACACGTGTCAATAATTCTTATTTTATGCTACACATGTCCATGTGGTTTGGCCGCTTATAGTGGACCGCTCAGGATTTGTGTATTTTCTTGCTTTGTGGTTTTACTATCGTTTATCAGTTTATTAATGACAGACTGTAATCTTCAGTGATTTACCAGAAAATCAACAATTTTACAAAGGCCAAGGCAAAAATATGAAGCTAAAAATCAGGAATGCTCTGCATAATCAAGGAAAGTTGACACAAACAGCAAGCAGAAACGAAAGTCCTCTACAGCTATTGTAAAACCTTTTTTTACCTACCACCATTGTCTTTTGCCAACTGACACTGCCTGTTGTTAGTCCATAGAATGCTTAGGGTGCCCTTAAAGTTTTGTTAAGCACTGTTATGACTGGGTCTCATGCTAGGGATGTGCTTGACAACTATCTTTTTCTAAATTTTGGAGTGTCACCCTTTTGCTCCATGCAATACACATATACATTTTACTTTCTTATGTCCCTTATTTCCACCTAAGAACTTGGACAAAGGTGATGAAACTCACTACCTTTCAGGGGCAGCTATGGGGATTTGGAATACGGCACATGGGGAGGAAAACATAGTAGCTCTTGCACCTTCATTAACAGATCTGAATTCATGCCTGGTACTGCAGTTATGGATGATCATCTTTATTGGTAGCTTGCTAGACTGTTTAGGCTTAACGGATCTCCACTACTGGTTTTACATATAGCACAGGAACAGGAAAAGTTGTTACCAGTAAAAGCAGCCTCCAAGTATAACAGTTGAGCAGTACACAGCACAAATTAATCATCCTCCAAGATTGCTTCAGTTACATAAGTTTGAATAATGGGCTATTAATGAACTCTGCACAGACAGCAGACTTGAGTTTGAACCGCAGTGTCTACTAAGAAACACTACCACTTGAAGAATCACAATATCTTCCTAGATTTAAACCCGGTGAACAGTGGAAAAAAGCATACACTCCAATCAATAGAGAAACCAGTACATAAATCTGGTTCTTTCCTGTTTATCCAACTTAGACACCAACAGAAATATGTAACTGAGATGGATTTAGTATTAAGTGCAGGCACAGTCAAAAACCTTTCATAGGAGGGAGATTTGTCAGCTATTGCATAATTATTCATGCTGTTGCTGCAGTAGTTAAGACCCATACCTTGCCCTCCTAAATGACATCTGGTACCTACACTGACCAGGCTTCCAAGGTATAGAGAGCACGTGTAATCGCAATTAACTATATCTGTCACTGCTAAGCCAGGTAAAAAAAACATTTCTATACTCTGAATTTAGTCACATATTATAGTAATCATCACTAAGAGTTTGCAAATCTCCCTTCAAAGTCTCAAAAGAAGCTGTCTTTCCCTGTATATTTTATCAACATTGTCAAAAGCCTACATCATCAAAATCTATACAGTCATTTAAAACAATTTCTAATTTATTGGAGAACTTAGTCATACCTTAGGATGTTCAAGGAGAAAGGCTGGCAACAGGTAGGTCTGGGCAAGCAGCTCTGTGTAGTCATGGCAACGAAAGTAGTAAATGTGGGAAAGTATGCTGTCAACTGAAAAGGTCTCCATGGCTTTCAGCTGATCTTAAAACACAGAAAACACAACTTCCTAGTTGATGCTTAAGAACATTTGCTGTCAATGCATTTTATTTTTTTGCTAAATATTCAGAAATGACATAAGTGGAGATGCCACCAGCTAGCCATTTAAATTCTGACTGTCTCAAATGCACGTGCACACAAGCGCGCACGCGCGCACACACACACACACACACATCTTCTCTTTTCAAAGGTCCAAAAATGTTGACAATATCTAATGAAATCACTAGTGAGCGCCTTCTGCAGCAAATAAACATTTGTTTGATGCTCAACAGTTTATGAAGCATGTTACACCCCCCCCCCCCAAACCACACTTAACAGATGCATACTAAAACAGGATAAACATAGGAAACTAAGAATACTTCAGGTAGTCTCCCTCAGCTGACAACGGATGTGCCCTCTCGCTCTCTACATCTTGTTGCATCTTGCCTGACCCTGTGAAACTGAAGTTTAAACATAGTATGTTCCTCTCCTATGTGCTGCAAAGTTTAATACATTTCTAAACAGTTTTTTTTTTTTTTTTTTTTTTTTTTTTACTTAAAATAAGTGACGAGCATACGAGGTAGTTGACTAAGATTGGCCCCATCCCCACCCCAGTACTACAATCTCTTCATCTTCTCTTTCGGCTGTTCCTGTTAGGGGTCGCCACAGCGGATCATCTGTTTCCAGTTCTTCCTGTCCTCTGCATATTGCTCTGCCACACCAATCACCTGCATGTCCTCTCTCACCACATCCATAAACCTTAACTTAGGCCTTCCTCTTTTCCTCTTACCTGGCAGCTCCATCCTTGGCATCCTTTTCCCAATATACCCAGCATCCCTCCCCTCAGCACATGTCCAAACCAGCGCAATCTCGCCTCTCTGACTTTGTCTCCAAACCATCCAATCTGAGCTGACCCTCTAATATACTGATTCCTAATCCTGTCCATCCTTGTCACACCCAGTGCAAATCTTAACATCTTTAACTCTGCCACTTCCAGCTCTGACTCCTGCCTTTTTGTCAATGCCACCGTCTCCAACCCATACAACATAGCTGGTCTCACTACCCTCTTGTAGACCTTCCCTTTCACTCTTAGTGGTACCCGTCTGTCACAAATCACTCCTGGCACTCTTCTCCACCCATTCCACCCTGCCTGTATTCTCTTCTTCACCTCTCTTCCACACTCACCATTACTCTGAACTGTTGATCCCAAGTATTTAAACTCATCCACCTTCGCCACCTCTACTCTCTGCATCCTCACCATTCCTCTATCCTCCCTCTCATTCACACACACATATTCTGTCTTCGTCCTGCTGACCTTCATTCCTCTCCCCTCTAGAGAATATCTCCACCTCTCCAGGGTCTCCTCAGCCTGGTTCCTACTCTCACTACAGATCACAATGTCATCTGCAAACATCATAGTCCATGGGGCCTCTTGTCTGATCTCATCTGTCAAGCTGTCCATCACCATTGCAAATAAGAAATACTACAATCTCTTCATACGTTTCCTTAATTTTTGATTATATCGCTAGAAGGTAGCCAGATCAATTGCCTAGCATTATAATCACCTTGCTCCCTTTATCTTACTCCCTAATATGTTTCAGACTTAACAGCCTCTCTTAGTAAGACTAAAAGCAGTTATATATCTTTCAACCAACCTACTACAGAGTTGCTGTTGACATTAGCAGTTATGTTGACCTGCCATAGTACATTGTTACTGACAGCTTTTCTTTGTTTTTTGTCCATTGGTGACTAGGTCATCTTATCCATCTTTATTTATTTATTTACTTAATTACTAACTTGACCAGTCAGTGCGTTATTCTCAGGATGAAGCACAGCTGTAGCAGTGGACCCTTCCTCTTTCCATAGTCCGTGAGTTTACTTAACTGTGTAATGTAAGCAGGTGCCATTTTTAAAAAAGACCATCTCTGCTCCTGCTGATCTGCAGCATACCAAGACTAGTGTGCTCGCCACTCAGTGGCTATTTGCCTAGCTGCAACTAAGTTTTGTCTGTAGCCTTCTCAGCTGTATGTTACACTTGCACAGCAACAAATTATTCCTGCATTGCCTACAGGTGTTCTGATGTAGAACTCAAAATCAATTTGTTAAGAACTGGCTGTGGTGCATCGTGCATGTATCTTTAGATGGACCTGTTTTTATCATTAATGCATTGCTAGTCATTTCAACTGAATACTCGTTAACAATATATATTAATTGCAGTGCAGTATATAAGAACAACAACCCACAAGAATTTCTCTGCAAATGGACTTCTTTTAACTGTAATGCATTGCAACATAAAAGGCAGGAGTCAGAGCTGGAAGTGGCAGAGTTAAAGATGTTAAGATTTGCACTGGGTGTGACAAACATAACAGTTTACAAGAATTTATCTGCAAATGGACTTGTTTTAAATGTACTGCATTGTTAGATCGTTTCATATGGATAGCTGTTGAGAAAATATTTCTGTTCCTAATATATTGCATCACATACTACATGTTTATGATTGCTTCTAAACTGACTAACTACAGCTTTTTACTGTTAACTATTTCAGATTCCTCCTCTTGTCTCAAGTGTGTATTATAGCTCATTATCTCATTCAATTCCCCTTTTTTTTGTCAGTCAAAAGAACAATATTTCGGGTAGTCTCCCTCAGCTTACAACAGATGTTTACTCTCACTCTCTACATCCTGCCCGACCCTGTGAAACTCAACTTTAAACATAGTATGTTTCTCTCCTATGTGCTGCAAAGTTGAATACATTTCTAAACAGTTTTTTTTTTTTTTTTTTTTAAAAGAAGTGGCATGCACATGGGCTGGTTGCTTCAGATCACCCCCCACCCCACCTCACCCCAGTATTACAATCTCTTCATACATTTCCTTAACTTTGAATTGTATTGCTAGAAGGTAGTCAGGTCAATTGCCTAGTACTACAGTCATCTTGCTCCATCTGTCTTGCTCCCTAGTATGCTTCAGACTTAATAGCC
This sequence comes from Protopterus annectens, assembly GCF_019279795.1. Lineage (NCBI taxonomy): Eukaryota > Metazoa > Chordata > Ceratodontiformes > Protopteridae > Protopterus > Protopterus annectens. The sequence goes on from NC_056747.1 coordinate 614,199,640, forward strand.
TCCCTTAGTAAGACTAAAAGTTAAAAATATATCTTTAAACAAATACAGTCTACAGTGTTGCTGTTAAACATTAACAATTGTACTGATCTGCCATAGTATGTTGTTACTGATAGTTTTTGTTTGGTTTTGGTCCATTGGTGACTAGGTGCACTAGCACTTGTACCTTACTTTGCATTATTTTTCTTTCTGTCTCTCTCAACCCCCTAAATTTATAATCTCTCACATCTTCTATGCTATTTCTCCCTTTCTTTTAGTAAAGCTATTTTTATAGTCGAGTTCTACTAATCTACTATTAATACACTGTAATATTTTAGAAGTAATACTTTAGAAGTCAAGTCAAATTTTAAGTAAAACACTAAGCAAGTGGCCATTTACTCTGCTCCAATCTGTTTGTAATGTACTGTGTAAAGCCTTAACTTACTTTATTTGTTTTAAAAATTGTAGTCTATCTGTGTATGTACCTAAATGCATCGTGTCAAGTCGTAACTATCATTTTGTTGTAAAAACTACAATCTATTATTTGTGTATATGAGCTTTTCTCCCTGGTTAATAAATGTCAAATAATAAATAAATAAAACACCATTTTTATATTCCCCACATAAGCCCCCCCCAGGCCTCATGCCACAATGTACAACTGCAGCTCTAGTCTTTCATGGCTATACATACTGTTGCAGATCAGAAATATAACGGTTCATAACATGAAATCAAAATCCTCATCTAGAGACTGCCACTATTACACAGACATATTACACCTCTAATAAGCACAACAGACAAGAACTACATCACTGTGCAATTTAAACAGGAAATAATAATGGTCATTACATTAAAAAATACCAACCTTCCTCTTGATGTGTGTCTGCAATGAGCTGGCAGTGGTGAACAGAGGCAGAAGCAATGTCCACAACTCTGTCCACTATAAAACTGCCTTCTGTATCAATAAACACTGCTTCTCCATCCAACCCTCCAAAACACTCAGGGATCTGAGCATCAACTGCAAGCTGTATGCTGTTGATGAGAAACAAAACAGATAGTTACAGTTTCAATGTTAAAAAAAAAATCATGCAGTGCATGAAAGTGAAAAAATATGCAATGCAGGAAATGACAATGCAAAAATTAACCAAAATACTGCAACAAACTGCAATTCAAAAAATCACACCACACACACACATACGAACAAGCAAAACCAAAAGGAAATAGAAAAGCACATTCAATCCATGTAGAAATAAACATCACAAGTTTGCTGATGTTTTTTTTTTCAATGTCTTCATTTATGATACAATAAAAAAGTAACAAATTCCAATTTAAAAATCACACCACACACAAATTAACAAAGGTCAAAGGTAACAGAAAAACATATGTACAGCAACAGCACAACACAAGTTTGTCAGTACTTCAGTTAAGCAGACTTCTAAACAGGTAATTTGCCCAAACTACAAGATGCAGCAGTAGTGGTCACAGATCAGACTTCTGAATACAACCACGACTGAAAGCCCTGTAAACTTAATGTAAGTCACCCTACCATTCATCCACCATTCTCAAAAGGATATCAGGCAGTAAAACTGTGAAAATGTCAGCATTCACAAAAATACATATAATTTTAAATTTTATATGGCATGTTCTAGGTGAACAAATGATGTCTTTTTGGCACAAAAAGAAAGTAAGTGTACAGTGAAGAGTTAAATGGTAAAGATAGCTCAGTCAAATACACAGATGTGATAAACGCTATCAGACCTCACTGAATAAAAACAATGATTCACTGAAATGCATTATCAGTATACTATTGCTACTAACTTCACCCTCAGTAAGGTATCAATGCAGCAGCTTCTAGGTTGCCACGGTAACATAACGCTACAAAAAAGAAGTGAAGGACTATAAGTGGCAGGGATGATGTCAGAAAGTATACAGACGTAGTCTTCCCTCTAGTTTCACGACGAGCAAAATGCCAAAGAAGTAAACAACACAGTCTACAAACTAAAAAAATACTTTTACAGTTGGATAGATGGACAAAACCCCTAAGCTTTCTTAACACTGCTTAGAATAAGGCAGACCAGCAACAAAATTAATTTTGTTAGAATTAGCATATTAACAATCTAGACCATCATTTGCAGGAATAATAGAGCTCCTTTGAAGCTGGCACTAGTTTAGAGATGTGACTGTATTCCAGCTTCTTTTGGCTGGGAAATCTTGTGTGTACACACTGGCAGAAAAGATTCACAGCTATGTTCAGAAGTGTACTATCACCTGCACTCTTCCTTGGTCTGACACATGACCAGTGTTCTGGATGTACTCTGAGCACCTTCCTTAAGGCAAAGTAAGATGATCTCAAACAATGACTCTCTCAGTTTAAACCAAGTCAGATGAAGCATGATGTGGCAGCTTCCCCTCTAAGACAGCTCAAAGATAAATAAGAATTACTCACAGAGCTGCCTGCTGTTCCACTGAATAATGATCACCGCAGTTCTGAACAAGCAGTGAGTGAGCAGCAGCAGCATTCTTCTGCAATACCGGCCACAGCCAAGTGGCAAGGAACTAGACTTCTGGCCAGTTTGTCAATGATAACAAAATTTGTTTATTTCATTCAGATAACCACAGGTTCCCATTTCAGGAGGGAAAAATAAGTTTAAATAATTAAATTAGAAATATAAGCAAGTTGGGTGACTTGCTCTAAACAGTACAGTATGGAATTGAAGGGAGACATACTTCAAATTCAAATCTCCAGAATGCATTTCTTACATAAAACTTCATTGCATCCAGTAACAGGAATAGTCAATGAATCATTTCACAAAACTATAATAACTATTTTCATTTCCCCCTTCAGTTCTACTCCTGATCCCTGGATGCATCTCTTTAGGATGCATATTCAAAGGATACATACAGCTGAGGATGCATATTCAAAGGATACATACAGCTGAATCACTGGAGCCATTTACTCCAAATGCCATTAGCAGAAAGTTGTGACGGTCGTACTTTTCTCCAATGTTGTGTGACCTCAGAGTTTGTATATGAGGTCTCTCTCTACATGTACAGTATAGAGAGGGGGGGGGGCAGGGTTTTATCCCTCAGCAAAAAATGAAAGAAAAAGATTTTTTTTTTTGAAAATGCCATAACATTTTCATTGGCTTTCTTTCTACTGAATGGTATTCTGAGACTTGACATGAATCCACTAGTTGACACCGTCATTCTTCTTCATTAAATCATTTCTCTTTTTTCTCAATCCACTTTTTAATTTCTATATAACTGCCATATAATTTCATATTTTACATAGTGGACAAAGAAAATAAATTAAAAAATACAGAAGCAACATACTGGGATATAATCTCCAATAAATTACTGTTTATTAATACTACTGTACATTTCATAAGTGAGCTTCATTTTTACAGCAAGTCACATACAAAAACATTTACTACAGATTAGGATGGGATAGATTTTTAGCCTTCCATATCATTTCCTCTTCTCCCTCTAAACATTTTCCATAACTATTTTGCGACATACTTTGCCAGAGATGTCTTTTGCACACGTCTATTCTTGGGGATTTTTAGCTTATCCATTAATAAACACCATTCCCTAATTTTATTTATTTTAATTTCCACTTTCTTATTTTCTTCAGCTATATCAATAGACTGTAACCCTTTCTCATAAGCACACTACATTTTATCATATCACAATAATACTGCTTTTGAGATTCATTTACATGAAATGTGAACTATAATGCTCGTTTAAAACTCTATGCATTCTCATGCACCACAACATCCTTTTCACAGTACCAACATGCTACATCTACATTCAGGATCATTCATAAAATTGGTGCATAAAAGTACTTGTGAAGGTACTGCCAAATGAAAATTCTAAAATGACTTACTAGTATACCATGGCATTTCTCATTCTTCTACAGCCATCATCACCCTTAACTTAATCCTCCACTCTTGCCTTAGTACATCTATCCTATTTTCTCCTTGCTCAAGCAACACTAAACATTTAAACAAATGCACCTTTCCCCTTGCGTTCAATAAAAGTGGCACGGCTTTTGGAAATGACTTAATTACGAGATCTGTTAATCCCATCTTTTTTGTTGTATTTAATAATCCTTCACACACACACATACATATGTGTGTGTGTGTGTGTGTGTGTGTGTGTGTGTGTGTGTGTGTGTGTGTGTGTGTGTGTGTGTGTGTGTGTGTGTGTGTGTGTGTGTGTGTGTGTGTGTACACGTATATTTATTTTATACATTTGTCAACCAAGCAAACCCACTGGACACAAGTATTCCTTTTCAGGGGTGACCTGACAGCACTGTCTGGTTATGTGACTTGTTCCAAGTCACACAGCAGGCAAACAGAAGTGGAGGAAATCAAACCCTGTACTATTTAGTTACAGAAAGCAGCTTATTTTTTACTAAAAAAAAAAAAATCTCAGAAGTCTAAAACTCTGCTCTCTCCCAAAAAATCTATTTCCCATCTTTAGTTCACTTTTCTTTCCAATAACTCAACCACTGCTCGCCTGATATACCAATTTTACTTCTACCTACAGGCAAACATTCCAACCTTGCATTTTACTTCATAGTATCTTATGCATTTGGGTCTGAATGGCCATTTAAAAGACAGCATTTGGTTCATTGAACACACTAAAAAATCTCAGCAAATTAACAATTTTTTAAACTGGACTTTATTGTTGTTGTGTCTTTTGGCTTTTCCCGGTTAGGGGTTGCCACAGCGGAACTCCAGTCCGCTAATGATTGGCAGTAGATTTTTACGTGCCGAGTTGCCGGCCCTGACGCACAACCTTCAATGAAGTATGCCCATTCATGCATGTCTCCACACAGAAGACGCTCTAGCTGAGAATCGAACAGGAGGCGACAACGCTACCGCAGTTACTGTCTAATCCCCAGTGGTAAGTTTTTTCCATAATTTGGCTAATGAATGCAATATGAACCTGGTTCTAGATTTGTCAACTTCATACGTGATCTTCCAACCCCTACAAACTATAGTAGTTTGGAAGTTCCATATTAAATACTATTCTAAGCGCTTTATCACAGTGGGCATTGAAAGGTAAACACAATTTACCTCTCAGCCACTGTTAATTAACTGAATATAACTCAAGGATAAGAAGAAACTGGTTCCTCTGTAAACCTAGACAGGGGGAAGTCCTTTCTAGGAATACTGAGGGTTGGTGGTCTGTCATTTTCCTTGGGCTTAACCTCTTCAGATTTTCTTTTTTCCTTCCTTTTTTCTTCTTTTCTCTCTTCTAGGTTCCAGTGGAAAAAAACTTTGAAGATTAATTTCTCACTCCTGCGAAATTCTTAAGCCAAAATAAATGTTTTAAAAGTTCACAATCCACTAGCAAGCGATCTATCCCTAGGCATCTGACACAAAGGTCATCTGTATCCTTGAGAGTAATCTTGCGGCCACAGCTGATTTTTTTTTTAACTGGAGACCTTTTCCACTTCAACTAAATTAGAATTATAAGCTATAACAAATTTAAAGTAAAAAAAAAAATGCTGTTTCAAGAGCCATAAGCACTATAACATTCGAGCCAACAACAGTAATGCAGTACCAGTTAACTACCAATGTGAGATATTGCTTTAGTAAAACACTTTAGCAACGTTGTATATAATTTGTATGAAAATCTCACCAGAAACCAAAACAGTATGCGGTGAAGAGAGGGGGAGGGAAATGCCTAACTCTAGTAAAACTAAAGGAATAACTCCTGAATGGGGGAGGGAGTACAGAAACTGACTAACTTTGACAAAAGTAACTGTAAAGATTTGAGGAAACAAAGTTTAGAAGCTGAAAAATAAAGACAATAAAGACTTGGCTAACTTTTTAACCAGCAATCACCAACAGATGGCAGTGGACCACTTGAGCAGAAGAGGATCTGGAGATCAGATGGAGGACAACTACATTTTGGGAATGAGGGGAGGAGCTCAAGCTTAAAAGAGTTTCCAGAGAGGCTGGATTAGACACTTGCTGCTACAGTGTACAGACTGGATCATTCAACATGTTATATTATGATGCAGAGGGACTGAGCCCAGACTAGGATCCAGGCCCAACATTACAGGAGACATGCAGTGAAGGGAAGGAGTGAACAGGCAAGGTCCTCTCACCTTTCACAGAGGTGGGAAGAGTTCTATACATTCAGGAACACATTCAGCCAATGCAATTTGCCTGTCAGAGAATGAGAAAACCACCACTAGTGCTTTGGGAGGGAGGGGCAGGGCTGCTTTATATGAAACTCCCTTGTGGAAGTGAGGGGGGTGGCCTCCAGTCAGCCTACATCCTTGGTGCTTCACCAAAGGTGCACAGTGGATAGAGTGAAAAAAGCAGACAGACTTTCAAATCACCTCCGTGCTGTGTGAACTGATGACCATTCAAAGTTGCTCTCACCCTGATGATGAAAAAATGAATGTCCAGTTGACCAAGAGGAGTTGATAATTGACAGACAATGGGAGCCAAGAACAGCCAAAAAGTTACAGTATCCAGATAATCAGGCCCAAATTAGCACCCTCTCTATAGTGAAAGTATTCCTCTAGAATCATTCATAAGCTTGATTGTGACATGGTACATCTCCAGTCAAGGTAGGAAAGGAAGGTAGAGAGTGTATAAACAAAAGTAGTAGATTATAAGATAGTTGCACCTGAAATGTAATGTAACAGAAGAGCTAACAGAGATCCACCTGCAGTCTTAAGCGGGTGGTCATGTCACAATGGCTAGTACAAGATGTAAACATAAATATTACCTCCATTCAGACAAGAAAAATGAGGATGGAAGGGCTTGTACAAGGTGGCACAAAGACAGGAGGATAGCTTCAGCTGAAAACCAATATGCCAATGCTTAATTCTGCCCCATTTGTGGAATGGGGTAGAATTTCTCCCCTAAGTAGACACAATACCAAAAGGCTAGGCAAGGTGGCACAATAACAAGGTTCAGCTGAAAAGGAACATAATCTAGGGCAAAATTCAGTCCCAAATCTGCAGAAAGTGAGATGTCTCTCCTAAGCAGGTATGGTTCAAAAAAAAAAAAAAAACGGTAAATGAGAAAAAGGAAGCACAAACAAATCAAAATTAACTCTCTAGGTCAAGATACCAGAAATCAATTGGGTTCTATCTGCAAAGTAATACGAAGGAGAGTGTAAAGTTTTCCCTAGGCTGGTATCACATCAATGAGCGAAATGCAGAGAAGTATTGAATATGGTGGTACCAAAATTTAAAGTTATGCACTCACCATAACTAGGTATCTGTACTATCCATTTACATTCTTCCTCAATGAATGGGTTACAGATCCAATCCTCAGATCTGACTGGTCTGCATACTTTAGACTTTGGACCCAACTCTCAAGCTCCTCCTTCTGCCCATAATGCTCTAGTCCATCCTCAATACCTCAGAGTTTGTTGTCATAAAATCCCCATAAATTAGATAAAGAAAGGGACAGCTGAAAGAATGGGCCTCAAACCCAGAAATATAAGTTCCAATAAATAGTGCAACATGTTCCTCCAGAAAATTTTAGGAAGGAAGTGGATGGTGGGGAAGTTAAGGAAGAATGAAAATGGACAACACAGTTGCCTAGTCATGATGAGTACATAACTTTAAAATCTGATGTTGTTCTTTTCATTCTTCCTGAATGAATGGGACAAAGTCCCCAGCTACGTTAATCTTGGGTTGCCCTCATGGAAGGATATTCCGGAGAAACGCTCAGTCAAAGGCAGCTCTGCTTCTGGATATTAGATCCAATTTGTAATGAGTATCATAGGTATGAGCACTGGACCATGGGGCTGCTGTATAAATATAATCAATAAAGGTTCTTGACCAAAAGGCAGATGAAGCGGCCATGGCTCTAGTTTTGTGAATTTTACATGGTCTTGAGAATAGGTCCAAGAAATGCAATCAGTAATCCATTTAGCTAATATAACTTTAGAAAATGGATAACCCAGTCGATTTGGTGAGAAAGAAACAGCTGGTTTGATTTGCTGATTTGTTTTGTTCTGTGCAAACAAAAACATAATTGTCTGTGCACATCCAGGAGATGTAGCATATATTCTCCTTTGTTTGAAAAATTTGAAAGAAAACCAGTAATAAATAAATGGACTGGTTAATGTTAGATTCAGAAGCCACTTTAGGTAAAAAAGGAAGGGTTTTTGTTCATAAAGTAACCCTGTCTTTATGGTAAATAATATAGGGAGTCTGAAATTCTTTTTGCAGAAGTAATAACTACTAAGAAGGCTGTTTTCCATGGCAGAAATCTTGGACTATTTTTTGCTGAGGGTTCAAAGGGTTTTTGAGTCGGACTTTGCAGCACTACAGTCAGATCCCAGGGAGGTGAATGATCCTTTATTGGTGGTCTAAGGAGAAAAATGCCCTTCAGAAAGGCTTTACATAACTCGGAAGAAGCCAACGAATAATTTCTGTCTCCTGTGTGAAAGTTTGAAATGGCTTCCAATTGTAGTTTAATCATAGAAAAGCTGGCTCCTTCTTTAAAAAGAACAGCCAGAAATTCAAAAACAACAGAAACCAGGGCAATAAAAAGGCCAACACAATTTTTTCAATGCCCAAAGGGAAAATCATTCCCATTTGCTCTTGTAAACTTTCTTGGTTGAGTCTTTTTGTGAGGATTATATAATGGTATGTACTGGTGAAAAAGCCTGGGCTTTCTGACAATTAATGGAAGTTGTGAAACCATGTAGTTAGTCTGAGGCAGGGATATTGGGATGACTCATCCCTGAGGGGTGTGAGAGGAGATTTGGAGATGGGTCCTGTATCCATGGGGGATAATGGAGATGAGACCAAAGGAAGGGGAACCACACCTGTCAAGGCCAGTAGGGGGGCAATGAGGATGACTGAGCTCTTCAACCAGATTGCTTTCTGTAGGAATTTGGGAACCAAAGGAAGTGGAGGATAAGCATAAAGGAGATCGGATGGCCAAATGTGGACTAGAGCACCTCTCAGTAACTCCCCTGAGGGTGGATCAGAGCAAAATAACTGCTGGACTTGTTATGGGGGGATGCAAAGAGGTCAGAGCAAGGTTGGCCCCACTGATGGAAAATCTCTTCTGTCACGGATTGCTTGAGAGACCACTCAGAATGGACCTGCTTAATTTATCCACTAATATGCTGATTTTCCTCAGAATGTGCGTTACAACTAGAAAGCAGCTGGTGAAGATCGGCCATTGCTACGCTTTCACAGTCTCCCTGCTGACAGGGTAAGATCAGCCCCCCCCCCCCTGTTTGTTGATGTACCAGACTACAGACACGTTGTCGGTCTGAAATACAATAGTCCCTAGAGGAAGAGCATTTTGGAATGCCTGCAACGCTAATAAGATTGCTCTCATCTCCAAGACATTGATATATGAATTGGTCTCTTGGGGGGGCACCACATGCCATGGACCATCCTTCCCAATTAATGCCCTCCCCGCCACAATTGAGAGATGTCCATAGTAACTGTGGCCAATGGGGGCAGTACAGCAAAGGGCTGACCTAGACAAATGTTATCTGACTGGATCCACCAATGGATGTGGTGTTTGCAGATTAGCATTAGCTTGATTGGAAAGGATAGGGTTGTTGAAAAATAGACGACTGAACAGCTAGAATCCCTTGAAGAACATGCATATAGGACTGTGCTAAAGAAAGAAGAACTACAGCTGCTGCCATAGACCCCAGCACATGAAGAATTAATCTGGCTGGAGGAGACAGATATGCAATTTGCTTTGTCATTTTCAGATGTGCACCAGTAAAACTCCAGGCTCTATATGGTGTCCAATTTGATTTGGCCTAATTGATTGTTATTCCCAGTGAGTGACAAATCTAGAGCAAATAGTCGGTTGATTGTTGAAAGAGATGCATAGAGGGGATGGTGAGGAGCCAGTCATCTAGGTATGGAAATACTCAGAATCCTTTGAGACTCAAGTGAGCTGCCACCACTGTCATACATTTGGTGAACACCCTGGGGGGCTGTGGTGAGTCCAAAGGGCAGGGCTCTGAATTGGTAGTGACTGGCTCCCATCTGAAAGCTTACGTGTCTTCGGGAGTGCCTGTCTATTTTGATGTGATAGCATGCATCCTGAAGATCTATATACCACAACCAGTCATCCTTGTGAAGAAATGGCAGGATGGACTGTATGGTGACCTTTCAGAATTAACTTTTTCAAGTAGTGATTCAGTTTGCTTAGATCCAAAATTGGTCTCAGTTCCTTTGTCTTTTTGGGCAGTAAAAAGAGGTATGAGTATATACCACAACCAGTCATCCTTGTGAAGAAATGGCAGGATGGACTGTATGGTGACCTTTCAGAACTAACTTTTTCAAGTAGTGATTCAGTTTGCTTAGATCCAAAATTGTTCTCAGTTCCCTTGTCTTTTTGGGCAGTAAAAAGAGGCATGAGTAAGGTCCAAACCCTATTTGGTCTGGTGAGACCTTTTGGATGAATCTCTTGTCTAGCAATTTTTGAATTTCTTGTGCTGCTGCCTTCCGCTGACTGGGTGGAACATTGGGAAGCTTCTTTCCATTGTAGACTGGAGGATGGAAAAAAAATGTATGGAGTAGCTTTTAGATATTTTTAGCATCCAGGAATCTCTTGTTATAGTTGTCCAGACATCTGGGTGCAAGGGCAATTGTTTCCAGACTGCCTCCAGAGGTGGGCAGTCAGGCAGCAATTCAGGAGCACTGAAAGGGTCTGTGTGGAAAGGAATCATGGAAACCCCAATTTTGCAGGCCTCCTCTGCCTCTGGGGTGACATCTACCATTAGAAATGCCTCATCTGCCTCTGGAGGAGTTGTTCCCACATGGATCTTGGAAAGGTGCCAGAGATTTGTGGAACCACAATTTCTTTTCACCGCTCTGATTTCTAGAAAAGGTTCATTGAGGGCTAGAAAAATTGATTCCCACAGCAGACAGGATCTTCCTTTCTTGATCACTGTGAGTAAGCATTTCTTTTACAGATGGACCAAATAAAGACATACCATCAAAGGGAGCGCTGATGAAAGATATCGTGAAAGGCACCGCATAGTTGCATCCAGGCACATCTCCTTAGGGTAATGACTGAATCAGCAGCCCATGAGGTGCCTTCAGCTATGTGAGAGATCAACCTCATGGAAGCATCAGAAATGACAACAGCGGCCAGCTGAGAAGATGATCTTTTGAAATCCCCTGCAGACATGGACTCAGAGAGAGAATTTGATAGCTCCTTGGTCAAATCTCTCTGTAGTCTTGTGAAATGTGCCAGGTAGTTAAGAGACCTCAAGGCGAAAGTCACTGAGGCAAAGGCTCGCTTTCTGAAGCTGACCAGTACCCTATGCTCTCTATTTGGTGGATGGACAAATGAGCTGTGTTCTGCTAGCTCTTTCTTAGAAGCTGCCGCCACCACCATAGCATCTACTGGGACTCCTTTGCTCTAGTGGGGTCTATCCTAAGGGGGAGCTAACAATTTAACAGGTCATCTTGGTAAAGGCTCAACAGTAGCTGGCTCCTTCCAAGATGTCGAAAAATTGAATAAATGAACTCATCTGTCGGGGGGGGGGGGGGGATACCAAAGATGTAGATGGGCCAGAACCAAAAGCTTCCAAAAATACTGAAGCCTCTGGAGAAGGATTATCGGAAGACCAACCAACTTTCTGCCTGAGGATCTCTAATATGTCTCCAAAGGAGACATCTGGTGGTGATTTGAGGGACCTTTCTCCTTCCTCAAAATCAGTATCCTCCATGAGAGACTCCAGCAGGGAATCTATGTGCCTCTTCTCACACATTCTCTTCCGATGGCTCTCCTCTGGGGGATGTTCAGGGGAGGTAGCAAAAGAGAGGGGGAGTTCCTCTGTGACAACTGATTGGAAGCTAGCTGGAATTGGCTGTGCCTGTGAAATAGGCTTGATCGGCTCAGAGCTCAGAACCAAAGAAGGAATAGGGAGTGGATCCGAGGGATGAGAGACCAGATTTCTAGAAAGAGAAAAAGCCCTTTCCCCAACCTCAAAGGCAGACAGACCCAGAGAATACATGGCCACCTGTATCAGAGTTGAGACTTCCAGCAGGGGTAGATTGCATCTCCTACCAGATCCGTGCCTGGAGGAGGGAACCAGACTCGAGCTGTCCAGCACCAAGGCTCTGAGGGGCAAGGATGGATCTGATAACATCAGAGTAAATGCTGGCCCCACAGATCCAACGCCTAGACTTCGGCTCCAGGACCTGTTCCAATCCAATGGGTACAGGTGTGAAACTGATCAGGGATGTTGTCAAAGTATAAGTGATTTTCTTTGACTCTGACTACAAACCACTCAGGGCTGTCAGATCCTGGGCTTTGAGACCGAAGGACAGATAGGAAAAGGAGACAGTATTGTGTGAGTAATGGTTGGAAGATTCACAGATCCAATAGGGGATGGCTGTAATGACCTCCATCTGGATCAGAGTCTGAGAAATTTTTGCATCATCCTATATACATCCACTTCTGAGAGACTTCTGGAGGATGTGGTGGACTGGGGTCTGGAATGCTTTTTGGGAGTTTGCTTGAAGGGAAAATGCAAGGTAAGAGAGATCAGATCTGGGATGAATTCTGGAGAATGAGCTCTTTGACAATGTGAAGTGTCAGGTTTCGGATCCGAGACCGAAGCCATGGAATTGGCTGATATGACTGGATCCAAAACTGTATGATCCATAGAATGAACCTTTGGTTAAGAGGACTTCATATTCAAAGATTTCAAGCCTTTTATAGGCGGTTCCGATGAACTCCTAGGGGACTTCAGCAGAGTGCACTTTTTATGCTCTGAAGGAGCAGATTTAGAAATTTTACTGAGGGGAAGAGCCCCTGAAGAAGGTGCTGAAGCAGGAGGAAAGGGTCCTTTCAAAATAAGTTTGCTGCTTCTGTCAGCTAATGCCCTGGTGTTGGAAATGCGGCACAAATACTACAATTAGTGCCCTGGAGTTGAATGCAGCACAAATACTATCCAGACGGACAGCTCCGACACAATAAACACACTCCTTATGGTTATCCAAATTAGGGATTTTATGCCCACATTTTTGAAACCTGTTGGCTTATCAGCCATGACAGGAAAGTAGTTATCAACAGTCCTAAGACAAAAAGGTACTTTGCTGAGAAAACACACTAATAAAGCAAAATAGGAAAGACTTTTTTTTTTTTTTAATGAGAAGGCAGAAAAACAGAAGAAAAAATTACCAGCAATGGTAATAAAAGAATTACCCTGTGATGAAGGTTACGACAGAGAATACAAACTATGGTAAAAAAGAAATAGCATTTTAAAATAGTAAGGAGAAAAACTGAAAGCTAGGAGGGAGGAATTGAACAAGAAAAGAGAAAAAAATGTAAGCAAATAAAGATAAATTCACTTATGAAACAATTAAAATAAATGCTCGAGAGAAGAACCCTACTTTTGAGCATGATGACAGCAAATGAAATCTGAGATATTGAGGATGGACTAGGACATTATGAATTGAGGGAGTAGCTTGAGAGTTGGATCCAAAGTCTAAAGTATGCAGCCGGATTCATTGAAGAAAAATGAAAAGGAGAAATTTGGATTATTTTTTTAACTGAGCTAACATACAGGAATGCAAGGTCAAGCCATTAATTCTGTATAAATTCTGGTCCAAAAGGGTACTAAAGGTGAGGCATGGTACATCTAGAGCTTGCAGAAAGTAATATCCCAAACTTTTCCCTTGTGCAGGATGGTTAGGATAAGGTGCAAGAAGAAAACCCTTATAATTTCCCCAAAAAGTGTCAATAGAAAACATAAAAGGATCCCACTGAGAAGATGCTAGGATCAAAAAGAATGAACCCAAATGAAGGACTCCAGTTAAATGATTTGAAAAGTATAGGTTGTTTAGACTGACACTGGGGAAAGCTACCCCCATCGAGTCAAGCTCAAGAATTCTGTTCAGGTTTACAAGCAAAAGTTATGTATTTACCATAACATTAGATAATTATAATCACCCTCCATCCACTTCAAATTCAGTAGTGGTTAGTCATAGACAACAGTTTTCAGTACCTTTAAGACACTCCTAGGCTCCAAAACTCTCCCCAGCTCTCATACTAAGCTATGCTTCCCCTTCTCTCCAGAATGAGTTTGCCTTAGGAACATACCCACTTACTATACCAAGGTTTCAGAGCTGTTTCCCTAGATCTCTTCACAGACTAAAAGTGAAAGTGGATGTGGGAAGGCTGCTAGGGTTGCTGAAGCAGATAAATGTGGATCATGAAAATCTAATATTAAATACATAACTTTCTTGTCTTCTATGATCCTGTCCATCTACTTCAACCTCAAGACAGAGTTCCCAGCTACAACCTCCTGAGGTGGCATCAAGACAGAATACCACTGAATATGGTGAATTTAAACAAGGTAGACCTGGACCTTGAGCACACATCTATATTGTAGTATCTGGCAAAAGCACACTGCGAAGCACATGTCACAGCTGCACATTTAATATCTAATGAAAGATTATTGAAAAAAATTCTAGGAAGCAAACATAGTTCTTGGAGAATGTGCTTTATGTCTATTTTTTTAATCACTTATCATTTAAGACATAGGCAAACATATATTAACAGAAAAGAAAAATCATATTAATTTTTTTCCATTTACATATACATCACATGATTTTCTTTCCTTGTTAATGATCATCAGTCCAACATTACACAAACTGCTGAATTCCTGCCTTCCCTTAAACCCCACTCCTCCTCCTGAATATTATTATGCATGTATCCTTCTCACAATTTCCATTTATGTCTATGTAATTTGTCCCTTCCCTTTTCTAAAGATCCCTCTTCTAGTCCATTTATCTCATTTTATAATATTCAGTACTCCAAGTACAGTTGGGTTAGACTGATTTCCATTTTCTAGTAACTGATTTTTTGGCAGATTTAAACTTAATAAGGTCTTATTATGTCTAGCCAATTCAGATCATGTGTCCCAGCTGAAAAGAATAATTTCCTTACTTACAGCCATTTGCTCACCCAATACATCTGACAGAAGTACTCTGTAGGGAATTTTTAAGACCTGCCAATTCATTGCATGTCCAAAACACATTTTCAGTCACCTCTTTCTGTTTTTATCACACCTCCAACATCTGCTATCTACCTGGGGAAAAATTCTTTGAAGTCAGCTTGGGGTATAAAGATACCTATACATTCTTTTAAATCAGCTTGTGTATAAAATACCCATGCAAACACTTCCAAGCAAAGATCCAAATCTTCTGGACTTGGTTGCGTACTTCGAAGCAATAAATATGCCTTCCCATTCTTTTCTTGTAAATAGCTTTTCCAGTCTCATCCCAATCTTTTCTAACCTCCTCTGACTGATTCTTATAGTTACCATACAGTATTTTACATGTCATACTAATTATCCTTTTTTTTTAAATGGCTGCTTCTGTGCTAGATTCAACTAAAAACTCTACCAGAGTGTGTCTTTTACTTAAAATGTTCCTATCCCTTTCTCTTTGCCTGTGCTGTGAGATCAAGCCCTGGTAGGGATTGGCTTAGTGATTAGCATACTTTCTGCAACTTTATGAATATATTATTCTGCATGGTTATTATTCTCCTCTTTAAGGATCTGCATGCAAAATCCTACTCTCTCTTTATATTATTTCTTGAAACCTTTTGGACTTTGATGCATACCCGGAAGCCATACATATGTCTGTCTGTTCTCTTGTAAACTGCTTTTCCAGTCTCTCTTCCCAATGTCTTCTAACTTCCCCTGATAGAGTCCTATAATTATCTTCTAACATTTTATATACCCTACTAATTATCCCTTTTTTAACAGCAACTTCTGTTCTAGATTCAACTAAAAATTATACCAGAAGAGGATTTTCAACTTAAAGACTTTTCTGTTCCTTTCTCTTTGCCTATACTCTAATATCAATGCCTGGTAGGGAAGGGAATCTATAGACTGCAGTCCAAACATCATCTTGACCTCATCCCCCTCGATTACTACTCTCTCTCTGGTTCTTTGATCCCAATATCTTGCTTATGTTGCCATTTTTCTCCAGTCCCCACTTTTCTATTTTCTGTACCCCTACTTGCTGTCATCCCTATTGGCAAAATCTCCTTTTGCCAGTCTCGTGTTGGCTTAGTTCTTAGAATACTTTCTGCTACTTTAAGAATATAATATTGTAGATGGTTGCTATAATTCTTCTTAAGGATCTGCATTCAAAATAACACACTTTTTCTTAAACGTCCCCCCTGTTTTGTCATCATCCCTTTCTATTTTGAATTATAACTTTCTGCTTGTGTTACATATACAAGCCTTAACGCTGTAGCTCTAAAGTATCCCTTCAAATCAGGTAATACTAAACCACCTTATTCTACTGGAAGGATCAAGTTATCTTTATCACTTAACTCTTACCCTTTTGCCCTCACAGATGAATTTCAACTGTTTCTTAATTATTGTTCACATCTTCTCCTCTTGTTGATACAAATATGCCTGACTTGTATATTAAACTAAAGGGATTAAAACATTTTCCCTACTGGTATCTTACTATCTATATTTATAACCCACATATCGTTAGCTGCCATAACAGACACCTTTTTAATATATGTCACCATAAATATAACTGGGAAAAGTCAAAAGACAACAACAACTGAACCAAGCCAGGTCTGGGCACATAATTTATGGCTATAGTCTTTATTTTATCATCATTAATTTTATATCCTTAAAAGACTTAAAATGGTCTCAAGATGTTCCAGAATGCAGAGATGTTTTTTTCTGGATTTAAGGTTGGGTGCCGGGCTGGCAACTAGACACCATAAAACTCCACTGCCAATCATGAGCGGACAGGTGATCCGCTGTGGCGACCCCTAACCGGGAAAAGCCGAAAGAAGAAGAAGATCAAGTACAAAATTATATCATCTGCAAATACAGCCAACTTTTCTTGATTACCATAACAATTATATCCTTGCATTTCTGAGTCTCTTGTTTTCTTTACTAATGACTCTAAATATAAAGCAAACAGTAAAGGGGAAAAAGGACACTCATTACTGGTTCCTCTGTTCAAACACAATTTATTAGAGAAGAACCCTCCCCACTGTAATTCTTGCCTCTGATCCTTGACATTTCCCTTAATTAACCTTATTATTGTATCACGGAATGCAAATGCATCCATTGCCCTACTCATAAAACCCCAGCTTACTCTACTGAATGCTTTCTCAGCATCAAGACCCACTAACAGCAGCAGTATTTTCTTACATTCTGCTTCCCTCTGGATCATCATTGCACTGTTAATGTCATCAAATGTTTGCCTCCCCTCCATCTGGGAGGGTGGCCTAATGGTTAAGGTGTTTGCCTTACAAACACAAGGTGCGGGGTTTGTGTCTCACAAGGGATAATTGGCTAGGCTTAAAATGGCTCGCAAGGGCAGTTAGCTTAGTACTAACCTATGAACTTATAAAACTACATGGATCCATATTTAATTCTGGCCACACCTTTCACATTCTTTTATCTAGTATACACATAATCACTTTATTTTATAACCACAGTTTAAAACTGTAATACATGTCGATATGAAGCTGGGTCTGATGAGTCTTTAAGTAATGCAGCCACCATAGCTTTCTTCCAAGATGTTGGCGCTCTCCCTCCTTTCAAAATACCGTTAAATAAAATCTTGCAGAATTTTATCATTTTCTTCCCTCCTAATATCCAAACTTCCCACAGTGATACCATCTGTTAAGACTGATTATACTGCACTGATTTTATCTCATCTCCTCCTATCTTAACTGTTAGTTGTTGAGCCTCACCTGCCATTAACCTTGGCATAATTAAGTCTTCCATAAATATTTCCATTTGTGCTCTTTATTTTCACATTTCTCTGCTTAATACAAATTTTTATGCAATTTCCAAAATATTTCTAGTACCTCTACAGGATCTCTGGTTATTTTTCTTGTTATAGGCTTCATAAGTTTGGTGACAGCTCTTTCTACACAGTCTGTTACTTAAGTCATTGTGCTAAAAGTGTTTAAACTCTGGAGTCATTATCAAAAAATAGTTGCTTAACAGCAATCTTTCTAAACTCAGGCATATTATTCACATACTCCCTTATTTTCCTTTTAGCACTCTGCATTTGCACCTCTTGTTCTGTGAGATTACCCTTATTCTACAATATTTTATCCTCTTGTCAGCCCTTCTAAGTTATTCATCTAACTTCTTAACCATATCTCCTTTTCTTCTTACATTACTCTTAAATGCCATTTTCATTTTATCCCATTCACTACTTATAACCTCTGAAGATATTTCTATCGTCCATAATAACTTTCAAATTATTTCCACTACCCATTCCTTAAATTCTTCTTTTAACACTTAGGTAGGAAAGCTCCAGTGTCTCAGTTTACATTCAAGACTCTGCATTTTTATCTGTGCATGATCTGAAATAGCCAATGGATGTGTATCAAAGCTTTCAATCAAATGCATATGTTCCTGTGAAATAGAATTTCTATCTAGTCTAGCACAGTTACTGTACCTTGGGAAATAATATGTAAATTTGATCCAAGTTCCTACTACTGAATTCACATCTTCCATAACAAATATTTTCATAAATCTTTTATAAATCTACCCTCTTTTGTTATATGTGCTTTAGGTTTACTTAGTAAATTTTTACTATATTCTATCAGCGAAAACTAATGCAATCTGGGAGTCACCTGGACTGGGTGACTTTTGATACCTTCTGTACAGATTTGTCTAAACCAAAAGAAAACAAACAACTTTTGATGTTATCTCTTTTGTTTTGCCTAGAAAGAAATGCAGCAGGCAATGAACATCTAGGCAGTGAAGCAAATACCCTCCCCTACTGCAATACTAATGGTAAAACTGGAAATTGACTGTGACTAAGGTTAGCCTCTTCTGATATCTTAACAAGATGACTGGATATGTACAAAATAGCTATCCTCAAGAAATATAATGCAAGGAGGTTTCAAAGACAGGGCTTTGATCTCAGAAATCCTCTTGGCCAAAGTTATGGACAACAGAACAGAGTTCTCCTCCAAGTCAAAACTTTCAAGTTCATTGTAACTACTGACTCAGAGATAGTCATTTTTTTCTACCATAAAATTCAAATCCCATGGAGGATCCAGTTTCCTCAGACAAGATCTAAACAGAAAAGTGCTCCATAAAAATATTTTCCACAACTACAAAGAATCTAAGGGGAAAAAAATGTTCCTACCCTGATAAATATTAGAAATGTCTGCTAACTGAACCTTGATTGTAGTGAGGCTTGGTAATTTAGCAAGATCATCAACTGAAAATTGTAAAGCAGCCAAAACTGGACTTGAATGTCTTGCTTCACTGCCACAAAGAAAACTTAATTCACTTATTCCTATATGCTCTTCTAGTGGAAAGTTTTAGGAAAGCCATAAGGATACCCTTGAAGGACCACTGGCCATTATGGGAACCGGAGAAATCGTGCAGCTAATCTGAGGGATTGCAAGAATGTGCAAGGCTTGTCAGACAGATGGAATACTGAGTTCTGTCTGAAGTTTGTGGAATAGTAGTTTCTTTTAAAGACGAGGTCACAGCAGCCAGATCCAGACTTCTCTGGTAACCAAAGAAGGCTTTTTCAATATTAGAGGGAATGGGGGAAGATATAGAAAGACAGAAGAGAACTACAGCATCCCAGGGAGCTGCATTTGATGTTGGATGAGGATGTAAACAGGTTGCAGAAAGACCTTCTGCAACAAAAGAAAATAAGATTCACTACCAACCAACAGAGGGATTACTTTTGAGGCATAAATCAGCATCGACTGAGCTTGTTTGCTACAGAGATGGTCTGTACAGGAACATGCCTTTCAGTAAGAAACAGACATGTTTGTAAAGATCTTTCCCATAACCTCACTGCCACTTGAAAGAGGGAGTTGGAGTGTGCTCTGCCTTGTTTGTTGATGTGCCAAACTATTGTCATATTGTTATAGATGGCAATTGCTCCTACTGTGTGGGAGCCCTGTGGATCCTACAGTGTTAGGAAGGACTGTCTTCATCTCCCAGACACTGATGTACAAGGAGGTCTCTTTGTTGTGACAATAAACCTTAGACCAGTTGCCCTAAACAATGTTCCCTCCATACAGCGGCAGAGGTGTCACTAGTAACAGTCACACAGGGGAGAGGAAGTATAACTGAACATCTCAATGAACGGATATTGTTCTGAAGCCACCAAAGGACTTTTCGGCGACATATTACTGGTAACTGAAAAAGAGAATTCTGATCCGACTGAACCCTCAGTACCCTCATTCTATAACTTGAAAAAAAAAAAAAAACTATGAAAACTATTATCATTAAACCCACTGCCTTGAGGCAGAGAATAATTCTTAGTTTGAGGAATATCAAAAAAACCTCCATGACTGAAGGCTGGCAATTCTGTCTGATGACCATAGACTTATCACACAGTTCCTCATGTTCAGGTGTCAACCCATAAATGTCTGTGTATGTTTCATCTGAGATTTTGCAGGGTTCACAGAGAACCCCAAAGTTAACAAATGGACAAGACATTTCTTGCTCTGATAAACAAGTTTTACTAACTGCGATGAGCCAGTTATCTAAATAAAGGAAAACTTAAACGTCCTTCCTCCGTCTGAGATAGACTGCTACTACCACCATGCATCTGGTTTATATTCTGGGTCTGAGGTTAAAATAAATGGGACAGAACACAACTGAGAATGAGTGGCACCTACCTTGAAATTCAGAAATCCTGGAGATCTAAAAAGCATATCCAGTCTCCTTCCTGCAGGCATAAAAGGACAGACAGCACTTTGATCATTTGAAAGTTATGCATCAGTGTAGACTACTTAAACCTTAATGCAGGCCTTGAAGTCCTCTGCCTTCTTAGACAACAAAACGCACCGTGAATAAATGCTGGATTATCTCCAGTTTTTTTTAGAATTTCTTGGAATGCTATTTTTAACTAAAGGTTTGCTACCTTAAATTTGGTCATTTGTCTTGGACAGGGAGGACTGGAATAAAGGATGCTGGCCATGGCAGGTATATAAAGGGAATTTTGTAGCCTTCTAGATACTATCGATCTAATCCATGTACTCTGTGAGATTGCCCATTATGCAAGAATGTTCAAGGAAATTTGACCTCAGGCTGTCTCCAGACAAGAAAAATCAGGTAAGCCCTCAAGGACTCTGAAGCTGCCCCCCCCCCCCCCGAAGAGTTGCAAAACCCTATGTTTTGTAGACCACTTCTGCATCTACAATGGCAATCATTATGACAAAAACTGATTCCTATCATAATGCTGCTTGGCTCCTTTTAAACCACAGGTTCTATGCACTCATCTGTTTATATGCAAATGTTCAGGGAGAGGAGACCTTCACACCAACGCCAGTTCACCAGTGAGAATTTTGTCCTCGTGCTCATTCTTTTGCAGTCTTTTCTTCTCAGTGAGCCACTATAAGGGGTGCTGATGAATAATGCCTCAAAGCTGCCTGAAATATTATGGTGTGTGAGCCAGGTGAGGTGGCATATCGTTATCCCTGACCAGGCTACTCTACTCACTCCATCCACAGTGTTATAAAGTAGACTCATTGAGAGGTTATTCACATTTACTAAAGTAGTCAAATGGGAAAGTAATTCCTCTGTAACTTCCATTGGGCAACGTACTTAGGGTCTACAGTGCTTTTTCAACTACCAGTTATAAACACGGTCATATGCATCAGTTAATTTAACACCCAGCTAGAAAAAAAGGTTGATGCATGCATGCACTTCCCAAATCAGTCCAATGTCAAGAAATCCTTTGGGGGTGGGGGGAGGGGGCACCAAAGGACTCTCTTCAGTTTTTTTTTTTTTTTAAGGGAGGAGGCCACTATGATCAAGTGAGCTAAGAGAACCTTACTTCAATTTTGGAAGGCCAGACACTTCTGTCTGGTCTCCTAGGAATAGGTTTCACCACATCTGGCTCTTGCCAAGCCATCTGTATGACCGATGAAATCATCTGGTCTGCAAGGGTAACCTCACAGGAGACTGGTGAGGTGGACTGAAAAGCTCCCTGCCAGATTGCCTCTTCCAGGAAGACTGGATCAGTTTGGATGATCCTACAGTCTCAGTTCTAATATCTAGCCAAATTTGGTGTCATCAGGGGCATACTGGGGAGCTCTTGTTTTCTAGGTTAAATTTGTGATTAGAGTATCACTTCCTCTTGCAACTTCTTTTCCTATGTTAAGGGAACTGGTCAGAGTGGGAAGAAAATCTACACCAGAAACCTCTGACCTTCCTCTGTGACAACCTGCCACTGCAGGCTGAAGACAATTGGACCAAAACACTGGAACAAATCTCATGATGGAGCTGAATGCAGTTCCATATCCAGGAGAATGTCCAACCGCTCTCTAGGTTCTCTCTTCATCACTTTTCTCATCCTGAGCAACTGGTATCAAAACATTTGGCACCAGATTGCTCAAAGTCAAATAAGGCACGTCAGCTCCCTGCATCAACAACACTGTCACTACTGCCAGCTTCGAGGAATTGCTTGGTACAAAGGTATCAAATGTCAACATGGTTGACAGAGAAAATAGTCCACAGACCAGAATCTGTGCTGACCTGTCAATGACTTGGCTCCTACTAACTCTTAGCACTGAAAGGCTCTGAGCAGAGGTTCCTGGTGCAGAAGAGAGCATCAATACCAATTCCAAAAATATCATCAGCAGTTGAGGAATCCAAAGTTGTACTATTGGCACCAAAATACCCAGTTCTAAAACAGAGCCTGGGGAGGGGACAGAAAAAGCTGAAGAGAATGGATGCTATCTTGCCACACCAGATACAGCTGACAAAGGCGGGAAGCCCAGTTCTGTCTGTGCTTTTACCAGTGCCATCTTTATTATTGTCCAGTCAACAAGAAGACAGAGACTATAAATTGATAGAGGAATGCGTGGACATTAAAGTCTAAATTCCACTCTCAGATGAAAAAAAAATGCTTAACCTCTTTCAAAGGGAATGGTCAGGGACTACACAGACCTCGAAATATTAAACCCTGTTGGCCTTGTCTGCTCTTAAGAGGTCAAAAGAGAAACATCCTGAGAAAGCAAAACCTCCACCTTGAGAACTTTTCCCAAAAGAGATAAAGAGCTGCCTGACTACTTAAGATTCCCTACTCCATTTTTTATATAGTTTCATTCTCTTTTCTGTGTTTAGACCTAGTGGTATCACCTTATTACTACATTACTGTAATGTACAGGACCCACACTTTACACAATCTCACATCAAGATGATCCAACCCAAGGTACAAAATAGTAGTAACATGCATGCATGTCCTGAGGGATCCAGTGCCCACATTTTAACATTTTTGAAACCAGAAACCACAGTCAAAAACAGCTCAGCCCAAAAACCAAGAAATGAAAGCCAAACTTCTAATACAGTCTAAAGCAAGTACAACAATGTCATGCAAACTTCACTGTAGTAGAAATAAAATAAAATGGAGATCGGGGGGGGGTCTAGCAAACATCTAGCAAAAAAAAAAAAAAAACAACAACTGGTAGTGGCAAGAAGAAATAGGCAAAGACTTGACTTATCTGAAGAACATACACAAAAAGCTGCTAACAAACCTGGGATCATCTCTCACTGCTGCACACAAATATGATAGATCTGGAGAAAAAATGATGCATTATAAGAGTTAGGGGAGATGGTCTGGAGCAAGGAAGAGGTATAAAGATGCCAAGTGACTGCTACCTGTGGCTAACCAGTCGTGAGGCTGAAGTGGACAAACTACATGATGAAAAGTCATAATACTATCAGCAATGAAATTCTCAACTCCAAACAAAGAATCAAGGTTAGCTAAGATCAGCAAGGTTGCCGTGTATATCATCCCAATAAACATGTTCTACATCACTCCTGATCCCACATCAAGTTAGGGACTGAAAAGTGTCAAGTTCTACTAAGCTATTAGTTGCCAATGAACTTCAACATGGAGATTAACACCAATGATCTCAACCTCAAAGGCAAAGAGGAGGATGAAAGTTGAAGAAATGTCTGCAAGATGGAGATGGGCATATATGTAGCCACAACTGACACAGAAGCCAAAACAGGATTAATAAGAGAGCCAACTCAGAAATATTGTTTTGATTTTAAGAAAATACATTTTTGCCCACAAATAGTTACCACAAAACACAGTAACATGAATGGCCTAAATAAAACATCTGAAAGAAAATATCAGCAAGATATACTGCAGATTTTCAAAGGCAAATAACCACTAGCAACAATTTTTATTAACCCAAACATCCCAATCTAACCTGCCTTAACTGAATAAACTAACAGAGGTAACTGCACAGCATCGTAAAAGACTGGCAAACAGCAAGAAGGTGAACCAAACAAAAAAAAAAAATGCAGAAACTTGACCTTAGGAAAAAAAAAGATTCTGAGGTCAGAACCACCAAATAATAAACTAACTGGAAACAAAATACTCCCAAATGAAGAAGCCTATAAATACGCCAGAAGCACTGAAACACAAATGATAGCCCTGAGCCATTTGCTGAAAAGAAAACATGGCAAGAGAGATCTGGAGAAGGTTCTTTAATCACACCGCATTATGGGTAAAATAGGAAGGACTAGGTAGCCTGGGAAAGTTTTAGATCCTGGGCTAAGTTCTGCTAACCCTAGCCCTGATGGAGATAAATATGGAAGCCAATAAATCAGATGCTGTGTTGTTTCGGCTACAGCCATGCAAAAAGATGAATCTGGCCATCCATGCACAGTCCTTCTCAGTACCTTAGGAATCTCAGGTAAATGACTGAAGGCATACAGATGAGCTTTGTTCCATGTGATGGAAAACATGTCCAATGTGAGGGCTGTCCTGGAAGGATAGATGGAGCAAAAGTTCAGAATATGGCAGTCCTGTGGGGAGGCAAAAAGGTCTGTCTCAAAAGTAAGCTTATGAAAATCCTTTGGTTTCTGCTTCTATTCACATAAATTGGATACAGATTTGATTAGACAATCAACCAAGGTGCTAACATCCAACAAGATATGGTAAAAATGAAGATGGATGTTCTGCTCTGAAGCTGAATTCCAAGCCAGTATGGCTAGATTGCACAACTAGTAAGAGCGCCTTCTTGTTGGCTAATGTAATATATCAGTTTAATAATGAAGAATATAGTCATAAGACTGATCTGAAGATATAAAAGGTATGAATGACGGCCAACATTTCTTTGATACTGACATGTCAAGCCAGGCTAGAGATGCCTAGGGTTAAGGACAATCTACAGTTTTGTGTATCAAATGTAGCCCCTAGGAATCATATGGTCTGTAAGGGAGTGATACTGACTTCTGATGACTAAATTATATTCCTAGTCTGGAAAGCAAAGGATACTCTAAGGGAGAAGAAAACACTACAGTTTGATTTGTTGCACTTAAGTGCCGTGAATGAAGATATCACAATGACATGGCAAACTGGGGTTAGTCATCCTGGCTACTATAGTAACAGATATTTGGAATCTACATAACTACTATCGAACAGCTATCTCTGGCAGCATACAGGGATACAGCCCTAATTATAGAGTAGGCAACCATCATTCAGTTAGCGGCTCAGTTGCTTAACAGATGCAAGAGAAGATGGGTGTGTCCATCCTGGGGGGAGGAGGTGGAACCAGCAGTGTGCTGTAGCAGTCATTTGGAGGAAAGAAGCAGGCACACAACCTGGCAGCAAGTGTGTAGCACAGCAAGCCACAGATGGGTATCAATCATCATTAAGCAAATGCACAGGAGCATATACTTTCAGGAGGGGAAGGAATAGTTGCCTTCATAGAGATGCGAGTCACAACCCCACCAACCCACCCCCACCCAAGGGAGAGTTTAGGCCATGTACTTTCATAAGGGGAAAGCACAGTAACTAGCTCAGTGATGTCGGCCACAGGCATATCTCTCAACTTATTTGTTCATGAATAAGATGTGTAGATATGAATAAGTGATAGTAAACTGTGGAAGAGGCATCGGTTAAAATCATAAGCATTCTGTGAAGTGAGTTTAGTCACTTCAGACACAGAAGCAATAAGAGTATAAAAAGATGATTTTCCTCAGAATGTGTAAAGGATACTACAATGTTCCTCATATTCTCAAAAGAACAAGCACAAACTTCATGTGAGATTGACAATTAAGAATTCTAAAAACAAGTGTGGTAGAAGAATACAGCTTTCTCTCCAAATTTTTCAAAGGCTTTCCCATCCTTATCAGAGGGAGAAGGATTAGCATTTACTACATTTTTATCAGCATTTTTATCAGCAGCAGGTTTTACCAAGGAATCACTGCTGGATCAGATCTGTGGTTAGAAAATATAAAAACACACCCATTTTTATACTATATTATATATATATATATATATATATATATATATATATATATATATATATATATATATATAGGTTACGAGAACATCGACAACAGAAATAACAGACATCTCGAAATCCCGACGCTGAAAACACTGACATGCGAAACGAGTGCGACTGTGTAAGTATGCAATAGTGACAGACGTTAGGGTGTGGGTAAGGTAAGTGTGCGTTCGTGACAGACTGCAGGGTTAGGGTGCGGATAAGGGAGGTGAGTGATAGTGACGGACGTTAGGGTTTGGGTTAAGGTTAGTGCATAGATAATTGTGTATGTAAGGTTTAGTATAGGTTTGTAAGGTTTTTGATGTGCTTGTGTTGTGGTGTTCGGTAATGGGGACTGTCGGTATTATGTGGTTTTGGTGTTGGCATTTTGGCTGTCGGGTTTGTGGGATCCTATATATGTATATATATATATATATATATATAGGTCTACTTTGAACCATCAAAATAACACTCCAGCGAAATTCAGTTTCGCGAGTTCGGTTTCATAAAAGTGCATTTCTCTGGAAATGCACTTTTGCAAAACTACAGATCACCGAGTTTATAGCTGGAGATCGCGGTACAGTGGGGCTAAGGGAATTTTCCCTTTTCTCCACTGTAGTGCAATCTCGGAGTTGGTATATATAAGTAGCGGGGGGGGGGCACAGCCCCCTGCATAATATACTGTAGTATATGTGTATATATATATATATATATATATATATATATATATATATATATATATATATATTGTGTAGTTTCGCGAAAGTACATTTCCAGAGAAATGCACTTTCATGAAACCGGAAACTATATATATATATATATATATATATATATATATATATATATATATATATATATATATATATCTGGTTTCATGAAAGTGTATTTATATATATACATATACACATATATATATCTATGGGTCCACTTTGTAATTTTGAAAACCCAACATCTCGAGTTTCAAAATACCGATCACAGAAACTTGAGATTTTGGAATCTTGAAATTACAAAGAAAAATATACTAAAAACTGCTTTTGCAAGGGGGCAAACCCCCTGCACCCCCCCACACCCCCTGCAACTTAAATATACCATCTCCGAGATCGCACTACAGTGGCGAGAATGGTAAGCGTAACGGGAGCATTACCATTCTCGTCACTGTAGCGCGATCTTGGAGATGGTATATTTAATTTGCAGGAGGTGTGGGTGGTGCAACCCCCCACGTGGGGGTGCAGGGGAGCTTGCCACCTGCAAAAACATTGTTTTAGTTGGTCTTTTTTTTTTTTTTTTTTGCCCCACTTTGTAGTTTCGAGATTCTAAAAATCTCGATGTTTTGAGTTCGAGTATCAAAACTCGAGATTTTGGGTTTTCGAAATTACAAAGTGGACCCACACATATATATATATATATATATATATATATATATATATATATATCTATATCTATATATATAAATGTGTGTGTGTGTGTGTGTGTGTAATCCATAAAAGACTGAGATAATTCATAGAATCAGTCTGCTTTCTTAGTGGCAGCAGGCTGACTATCGTGCATGCTACAGGCTGTAA
Organism: Protopterus annectens; assembly: GCF_019279795.1. NCBI lineage: Eukaryota > Metazoa > Chordata > Ceratodontiformes > Protopteridae > Protopterus > Protopterus annectens. The sequence goes on from NC_056747.1 coordinate 614,227,436, forward strand.
TAAAAACAAGCCTGGCATGGAGGAAGAACTGGAGGAGGTTCATAAAATTTCCAGTTGTAATAAATCATTATTATTTCTTTAAAGGCAATGGGATATCATTATGTTCCCACTGAAAGCAAATGATTCAAAAAAAAGTTTTCAAAAGGAAGAAGATCCTTCTAAGGAACTATCAAAAGAAACGCTCTCCTCAAAGTCAGATACCTGAGGGGAGAAAACAAAAGTTGTATCCTCATAATCATTTTCGTGTTCAATATCCTGACAATCTTCAGAAAGTGAAGCATTTATTCTCCTCTTACCAGAAACACTAACTGGAAGGGTCAAAAGCCTGAACTAAACTCTGAGCTAAGCCCAGTAAATCATTCCTATGCAAAGTAACAGAGATGGGATGACAAACTTGTAACTTTCTGCTTCTTTTTGATAGGAATTTCTGTAGAAGCACACTAACTTCTGACAGACATGTCTTCCAAAGGGATAGGCATCTCACTCTGGTTAACAGAACAGGTATTTTTGCTGCTTTTCCCAAGACTAAAAAGAGTGGTTTTCATTTGCCCAAGGACACCCCCAACAGCCACAGAGGATGTGCCTGACCCCAATTCCATTGTGGCTGTAGGGACTACATCAAAGTGAGCCAGTGAATAAGATGAATGGTCTGAGAAAAAGAACTGACCACAGCAGTCAACCATCTACATCTGATGCAATCCTGTAGCCCACTACAGGGGGTAAAGTCTATTTGTTAATTTTCTTCCTTTTGTCGTTGGAAAAAGGAAGAACCGAGGGACCATTAAGTTATTCCATGGTGAGATGAAAATGATGCCTAAAACCCTGGCAAAACTAACTGCAATAGTTTGTGAAAAAGGTAAGTAAGTGTTTCCACCACAAAATAAAGTAAAAAACACTTTAAATACTTACCCAGCCCCAAGAAGAAAATTAACACAAGTTTTACTTAGGGGGAAAAAAAACTTAGTTTTAACACCTTTTTTTCCACAAAAGTAAAAAGTCTTACTTCACAGTAAAAAGTGACTAAATGTCAATTGACAGTCAATAAAATTAATTTATCCTACCTTAAAATACATTATTTCACAGAAAAAACATAAAATTTCTGTAACAAAATAAAATGTGGAACTTTTTTCCTCTTACGGGACCTTATCTGTCCAGCAATGAAAAACTGTTAACCAAACGTCAATCTGGGAAAGGCCAAAAGAGGAGCACACTTTGAGAGCTTGGTGCCCAAACTGCTGGTTTTCTTTAGTTCTGCTCAAGCTGACACTGGTTTGGGAAAGTGGAATGTGCTCTTAAGCTTTGGAAGCCGGCTGGCTGTTATATCTTATACAGGATAAAGGAGGAACATGTCTCCAGTATTTGCTTCTAGTTGAAGAACTAAAAAGATCACAGACCAGTAATTCATATTTCAGGAACACCTCCACGGCAATGGCCAAAAAATGACTCTGTGGACCTTCAGGCAACAACAGCTGTGTCCTGTCCACAAGACAGCTGCCCACCTGGGCATGTGTGTGGCAGCAGGAAAACTATGGGTTGTGACTGCTCCCTCCCACACTCTCTCCTCTCTTGACATAGTGAGTAGGTCTTTGTTCTATCCTGTTTGCAGATGTACCAGATTAAAGGCATGTCTAACTGAACAGCAAAAACCTCAGGAGGAAGGATTTCTGGACTGTTTGGAGGGGATAAGCCAGACTTCCCTAATCACTATGACACTGACGTGCAGAAATGACTCCTTGAAAAATCGATCAATTGATCATCTGCCCACTGTTTGCAGTCAGAAATAGAAGTTATGTTCTTACCATAACGTTCCATGTTAGTTGCCTTCTTCTCGCCTTCTTTCTTGCTGGATGGGTTCGGAGCCGACCTCGGCTCCGACTCGGCCACTCTAAAGCTCGAGAGTTGGTTCCACCGGCTCGAGGCCCCCTTATATCCCACAATGCTAGGCGTGAATTACCTCAGATCTCGTTTGTGAGCTAGGCCCAGCTAATAATATAACCAGGGAAAAAAACTGGAAAGGAGTCCACCTCTATAACAAAGGGAAAGAGAAAGGTGACCTAAACCTGATCTAGGAAAATATGCACAGCAGAGCATATACCTATCGCAAAGAGGTGGTAGAAAGAGAGGTCACAATCAAACTCCTCTAGGTCTGTCCAGGCCAGGGGGAAGGAGGGTGGGACGCAAGAAAGAAGGCGAGAAGAAGACAACTAACATGGAACGTTATGGTAAGAACATAACTTCTATATGTTAAGTTGTCTATCTCGCCTTCATTCTTGCTGGATGGGACCGCGTCCCTAGCACCTTGTCCCGGGTGGCCTAACGGAACAGACTCTTGAGAACAGTGGAACCAAAGTTAGCTCTATGCCTAGAAGCTAAATCCAACTTATAATGTGAAATGAAAGTGTGAGGAGTAGCCCAAGTAGCCGCTGCACAAATGGTGTCAATAGGCAGTCTGTCTTGGAAGGCTATAGAAGTAGCCAAAGCTCTGGTGGAATGGGCTTTAGGTTTGTTAGGCAGCTTTTGGTGTCTTATTTCATAGACAATGGAAATTAGAGATGTCAGCCATCTAGAAAGTGATACCTTGGAAACAGCAAGTCCCTTTCTGCCTTCTGCATAAGAGACAAACAGCTGGTCAGATTTTCTGAATTGTTTGGTTCTATCCAAATAGTACCTTAACTGAAGATGAACATCAAGCCAATGTAATTTTTGTTCAGACCTATTAGAATATTCTGGAAAGAACACAGGAAGGTCAATGCTTTGATTTAGGTTAGAAGCAGAGGCTACCTTAGGTAAAAAGGACGGGTTGGTTCGTAAGGATACCCTGTCTTTGTGGAACAACAGATATGGTGGTCGACAGCTGAGTGCCTGAAGTTCTGAAACTCTTCTAGCTGAAGTAATAGCTACCAGAAAGAGAGTCTTCCATGATAGCAAATTTAAAGAACAGGAAGCTGCAGGTTCGAAAGGGGGGAGAATCAAAGAACTGAGAACTAAATTAAGGTCCCAAGGAGGAGGAGGATTTCTTATAGGAGGTCTGAGTAGAAAAACTCCCTTCAAAAGGCTTTGCAAAGCTTGTGGGACATTATGGCAGACTCTGAAATGCCCACATGAAAGTTAGATATAGCTGCCAATTGAACTTTAAGAGTAGAAGGAGATGAACCTGCATGAAAGAGTTCAGCTAGAAAATCAAGAACCATATGGATGGGAGCAGTGAAAGGATCTAAGTCCCTTCCTTGAGCCCAATAGGCGAAACGTTTCCATTTACTCAGATAAATCTTTCGAGTGGAAGATTTATGGGAAGCTATTAAAATATCTCGAACAGAGTGAGATATTTGAGGAAGCCTGGCTAAGGTTGGAACTGGAGGAACCAAGCAGTGAGGTTCAGAGAGGGGAGGGAGCGATGCAACTGACCCGACTGATGGATCAAAAGATCTGGAACTAGGTCCAGGTGCCAAGGTTGCTCCAACAGAAATTGATGCAGAAAGGGGAACCAAACTTGTCGAGGCCAGTAAGGAGCAATGAGGATCAATGAAGCCTTCTGAGCGATAGCTTTCTGTATCACTTGAGAGATTAGTGGAAAGGGAGGAAATGCATACAGAAGTCCCCGGGGCCAAACTTGGACTAGAGCGTCTCTGCTGGGCTGGCCTGGTAACGGGAATAGGGTGAAATAATCTCTGCACTTGCTGTTTTGGGGAGTAGCAAAAAGATCGCAGCAAGGCTGACCCCACTTGAGAAAAATTTCTCTCACAACAGAGTCTTTCAGAGACCACTCGTGAGGCATGAGAATAGCTCTGCTCAACTTGTCCGCGATTTGATTGGATTTCCCGGGGATGTGCGTTGCTATCAGAAACAGCTGAGAAGAAATCGCCCATTGCCACATTCTGAGTGCTTCTCGACATAGGGGATAGGACCTGGTTCCGCCTTGTTTGTTGATATACCACACTGCAGACATATTGTCCGTCTGGATTGCTATCGTTCCCACGGGAAGAGAGTCTTGAAGGGCTTGCAACGCTAAAAGCACTGCTCTCATCTCTAGAACATTTATGTGCAAGTGGCATTCGTCTGGTTGCCATGTGCCCTGGACAGTTCTGCCCTGATAATGCCCCCCCCCACACGATCAGGGAGGCATCCGTTGTCAGAGTAGCAACCGGAGGGGAAGGAACAAAGGGTCTTCCCAAGAGGAGCTGAGGGGAAGACATCCACCACAGAAGATGATTCTTGCATTTTTGCGTAATCATAATGGTGTGGGACATTGGAAGTTGCTGGTATGACCATTGTGTGAAGAGCATCCATTGAAGGATTCTCATGTGGAATCTGGCTAATGGAAGTAGAGGAATGGCAGCCGCCATAATCCCCAATACTTTCAGAACTAACCTGGCTTTGACTCTGTTGCTGCTGAAGAGGAGCGAGACCAGTTTGTGTATGTCTGCTATTCTCTGATCTGTTAGTCTCGCAGACATGTTGACTGTGTCTAGATTTGCGCCTATGAAGGTAATAGTACGACAAGGCGACAAAACAGACTTTTCGCAATTTATTGAAATGCCTAAGTTTTGAGAAATGCGAAAGGTGTAGTCCCTGGCCAGTAGAAGAAGATGCTTGGTGGGAGCTGTGAGGAGCCAGTCGTCCAAATATGGAAATACCTGGAATCCTTGACGTCTCAGGTGAGAAGCTACCACTGCCATGCATTTGGTAAACACCCGGGGGGCAGTGGTGAGACCAAAGGGCAGGGCCCTGAATTGAAAATGACTGGTTCCCAGCCTGAAGCGGAGGAATCTTCTGGAGCGTCTGTTCATTTTTATATGATAGTACGCATCCTGAAGGTCTATAGAGCACATCCAGTTTTCCTTTCCCAATAGGGGAAGGATGGACTGTAGCGTGACCATCCGAAATCTTGTTTTCTTGACCGACTTGTTCAAGATACTGAGATCCAAAATTGGTCTCCAGTCCCCTGTTTTCTTGGGAACTAAAAAGAACCTGGAGTAGATTCCGGATCCTTGCTGGTCTGCTGGAACTGGTTGGATTTCTCTTTTTGCAAGCAGCTTTGAAATTTCCAAAGCTGCAAGATCCCTTTGAGCGGGTGGAACATCTGGAAGGGATTTTTTTGATTGGTTTGGAATGCAAACGAAGGGAATGGAATAGCCTTCGGAAATGATGGACTGTACCCACTTGTCTTGAGTTAGGGATAGCCAGGCTTCTGGGTACAGTGACAATCTTCCCCCGACTACCTCCGAAGGTGGACAGTCGGGCAACACCTCAGGGATGCTGAAAGGGCTTATCGGAAAAAGTTTCTCGATTGCCCTGGTTCTGCGGGCCCCCTCTGCCTCTGGGGCGACGTCTACCATTATTGTTCCCTCCTCTGCCTCTGGAGGGGAACAGACTCTGTGCGTCAGGCAAATTCCCTTGAGACTGTTTACGGAACCACATTTTCCCACTTTTCTGGCCTGTGGGGTAAGGTCTAGAAGGAGTAGAAAAACGGACTCCGACGGCAGATAGAGTTTTGCCATCCGTCTCGCACCTAGTCAAGGTTTCTTTCACTTGAGGACCAAAGAGAGATGATCCATCAAACGGGGAATTAGTGAAAGACGTTTTAAAGGGGTCCGCGAAATTGCATAGTCACATCCAGGCATGCCGGCGTAAGGCTACACCTGTCCCTGCGGCTCTACTCGCTCCATCAGCCGCATATGAAAGGAGGCGCATGGAGGAGTTAGCTATAGAATTCAGGGTAGTCAGCTGGGCGTTCATCTTGTCTTGAAAACCTGCAGCTGTAGGATCCTTCAACATCTCACTCGCTTCCTTGATCAAGTCTCTCTGGAGACGAGTGAAATGGCACAAGTAGTTCAGCGAACGCATTGCAAAGGTCGCTGACGAAAACATCCACTTCCCGTATCTGTCCATAGACCTAGATTCCTTGTTAGGGGGATGTACAGGCACTGAAGGATCAGCTAGTTCCTTCTTGGTGGCAGCAGCTACCACCATAGCATCCACAGTAACTCCTTTGGTCAGAAATTGTTTATCAGTGGGTGCTGTTATAAACTTAGAAGGTCTCCTGGGGGTAGGGTCCACTGAGTCAGGAGCCGTCCAGGCTTTCTTTGCTACCACCTGCATGAGGGGGTCAAAAGGGGGGGGACACCCAGGAGGTGGAAGGGCGAGAGCCAAACGCCTCAAGATACACAGATTCATCCTCCGAAGGGTTAAGGGCTGGCCAATTTCCCCTCTGCTTAAGGATCTCAAGAATGTCTGCAAAGGAGACATCTTCAGAAGGGGAACGGGGGGAACCCTCGGAATCCTCTAAATCTGTGTCAGAGGTGACAGACTCAGGTGAGTCTATGTGTTTCCTCTTACACTTTCTCTTCCTAGGGGCTCCCTGCCAAATCAGGAGAGGCCTCGGAAGAGGATGAAATCCCACAGGGGATTCTTGAAGAGTTGGCTCTCTGCGGTCAGGGATGAGGGAGAGTAGACATCACCTGAGGCACCGAAGAGGGAGGGGCGGACGGAGCCGACTGTGGAGTTGAACCAGGTTCCAACACACTCCGCATGACCTCGAATGCACCCCTGTCAGGCAGAGCCAGAGGTCCCCGCTCCGAGAAGCTGAGAACCTCCCTCGGCACCGACAGAGATGGCTCCGAGGCCGATGTCGGAGCCGAACTCACCAGCGCCGAAGCACCGAGAGGGAGAGGGGGGTCAGACAAGGGACCAATGCCACTCACCCCCTCGGAGCCGACGAGGGAAGTCCGGCACCGAGATTCTTCAAAAGAAGAAATCGGAGCCGACGACGGAGCCGAAGACAAATGTATCGGCTCCGACACTACCACAGTCTCGGTTCCGAGACGCCCCGGCTCTGAGCTCAAAGGAGTCGGAGGAGGAATATTTAGAGGAATAGGTAGAGGCATCGACTGATGAGTCGGGCTCTGAAGCATTTGGGCCAGTGCCTCGGACTTTAGAAGTCAACTCACTACCCTCTGGAGGTCATGATCCGAGAGCCTCGATGACCTAGAGGAGTGAGATCTGTGGCTCCGTTCAGACAGCAAGGGAGACGCTGGAGCCGAATGAACGGAGCCAAGGGATGGTGACCTCGACCTCTTTCTAGATGTCGGCTCCGATGGTCTAATCGGAGCCGACCCAGGAATCTCCAATACCTCGGCTCCAGCCGGAGCCGAGGAAACCACAGAAACTGTAGTCAAAAACTCATCGGCTCCAGCCGGAGCCGATGTAGCAGTAGGCTTCGAAGCCTTAGGCCTCGACTCAGACACTGGAGTCGAGGTCTTAGAAGCCTTGGAAGGTTTTCCCGATGAAGCAGTTAGGGAACCTTCAGGCTTGAGCAAACCCCTTAGGATGAGTTTGTTCTTTCTTTCCTGCAGGACTCTGGGGCTGAAGCCATGGCATACAGCACAAGAGTCCTGCAGGTGTAAAGGTCCCAGGCAGTACACACAAGAAGTGTGACCGTCTGTCAGAGACATTTTCTGACAGCACGAGTCACACTTCTTGAAGCCTGAGACCTTTGAATCATGGACATTTTCAAGGAGCCGAAGTGTAATCACCACACAAAACACACACACCCCGATTACACTATCAGAAAAGATAAATTAAACTAAAAGCTAAAGAAATTAGTTAGTTTATATAAATAAATCCCTAAAAACACATACACACCACTATTAGGGAAGAGGGCCCGAAGGCCTAAGGAAAGAACTTATCAGTTCTTGTGGGAAAGGGGCTGGATAAGGGTAGGAAGGATAATATCCACTACACTATAACTAAAGAAGAAAGGGCTAAGCTAAAAAGGGGTTTAAAAGTTATTAAACCTGCTTTAATACCACTGACCTGAGCCGGTAGAAAAAACAACACCTCGATCGCTGTAGCGGCAAACGAGCTCTGGGGTAATTCACGCCTAGCATTGTGGGATATAAGGGGGCCTTGAGCCAGTGGAACCAACTCTCGAGCTTTAGAGTGGCCGAGTCGGAGCCGAGGTCGGCTCCGAACCCATCCAGCAAGAATGAAGGCGAGATAGACAACTTAACATCACTTTTTAAACCCATGGCTGTCTGAAACTTTTCTAACAAGCAGCACACTCTACTCAATACATCATTAAAAGAAGTAGTATAAAACGCACACTATACTAAAATTTATAATATAGGAAATGCATACCAATGTAACAAGCTCTATAAACAAACTTTATGAACAACTATTACCAAGTAACCTAATAAGCCTAACTGCCTAGTCTACGAAATAAGCCAAGCCTATCAGAAAACACTAGTAAAACACTATAAGCCTATATAACTGGAGAGATGCATCACTCGGTAGTGGGAGGAGGACAATAAAGGGGATATCACATAAAGGATATTACTAACTGAAGAGCCCTTGTAAGGCACGGCCAAAGTCTTCAGTCGGCAAACGAAATCTGGGGTACTAAGGTGGAGTGGACAGAATTATGGGTAGGGAAGGAGTTATTGCCCTAGAGCTGAGAAGCTTCAGTGTCAGGGCCAACTAGATCAGACAACCTGTGTTTGAATCAAACATTAGGAATCGGGCCTTTTTGCCTTAAACGTTGCGATCCAATTTGTCCATGGCCCTGGATTCCTTGATGGAAGAATGGAAAGACTGACTTAACAGCATGAGTCCTACCCCAAATACAGCTATCTAAGGTGTATCTGCCCAAATAGCACAGTCTGGCAAGAGTCTAAAAATCTACTTGACTTCCTTGGACCTGGGGGCACAGTATCCGAGTTCTCCCATGCAACCTTTACTGCACTTAGTGCGAGATCAACACAAGGCAGGAACAACAAAGATGATGTTTTTGTGAGCCCCGCTGGTGTCCTACAGACTCTTTTGTGATGAGGATATGTCCTGAGAGACCAAGATACTCTTCTCGGTCATCACCATCTGCAAAACCTCAAGTTCACTGGAGGTGAAGGGGAGGATATGAACTCCTTGTCATTCTCATCTTCTATGATGGGATCAATGAGGTGAATCCTTTGGTCTGTACTCTTGTTCTCTCTGTGAAACATTCTAAATCAGAAAAAAAGTGTTCTTTGAGAAGAAACCAGTTCGCCAAGGCTGAAAGTCCCACAACTACCCCTGAAGGAGTATCAGGATGCAACTCTCTGAAGGTTGTACAAGGCTTGCAGTAGACCACCCTCAATGTTGGAGAAGCCAAATTTAGGATAATTGCCATCTGCTGGTGTGGGCAATTTGCTTGCCACAGTCATACATGCTAGAAATAAGAATTATTAAGGCCAAATGAGGCCACAGTAAAAACAAACAAGAGTAGAAATAAATGTAGGAGATCAACAACTTAAATTCAACTCTTCCAATGTGAACAAAGAAACTGTGAAATAAGAAAGTACAGTTTTGTACCTACCATAAATGTAGATGTTCGAGTGTAAACTCTGCTGCAGCATCCTCATAAGGGGGTAAAGAATATCTTAGGTCTGAGGATGAATCTGAAGAAATGGACACCTGGTCGGAAGATTCATAGTCTGCATCCTGTCTGGGCCTTTTATCAGGAGGGGGTTGGGACCCCCCCCTGATCAGGGTGATTAGGTCTTCGGACATTTTGAGCATTTGTTTCTTAGGCATGGAAACCTGTCCAGGAGAATGCTGCATCCGTTTCTTTGTTTTTAAAGGGGCCTTAGACTTAGCAGAGGGTTTAATGGTTAACTGGGTAGTTCTGAAAACACCCTCTGAAGCTGTGGATTGCTCAGCTACTTCGGTTCCCTCTGAAGGGTTAGTTTCGGTAGGCTGAAAACCTAGAGCGTCCAAAGGCCCAGCCAGCTTCAAGTGGGAGTCGGAGGCGGTCTGTGGAAGCGGTCGTCAGGGGCTGCGTAGGTGCCTCGCTGAAAACCGGAGAACAGGCGACCGGCCTAGAAGAGGCCTCGTCGTCAGTTTTGGGCCTCGGATGCCTGTCCTTGTCTTTGCGCTTTTTATGTATTCCGGTCATTGGAAGTTCTGACGGCATGGTGTAATTGAATTTTCTGCCAAAATAATGTCGGGCAAAATCAAACCGACATTTAATAGTGCGCTTGTTAAACCTAGCATAAAACCGACAACCAGTGACGTCATGGTCTGGGCCTAGGCATGGAATACAATAGGAGTGGAAATTCTTATGAGGTATTTGCTTCCCACAAGAAATACAGTTATTAACCTTTACTGACATCGGTCTGAGGAAAGAAAAAGTTTCCCCAACGGGGTACTTAGCTTTGTAGAAGACTTCGGTTCTGGATTCGGAATGAAAATCTCAGGAGTCGGCCGACCAGCACTTGCGAACTGCTTCGGCTTCGGGCACCGCGCAGCAAGAAAGACTGAAGAAAATGGCATTGGCTGCATCTTATATACCCCTGTCGCACTGACGTCAGGGTGGAGGTGATAGCAACCGACGCCGGACCAAGACTTTGGAACTCAGGCCGACTGGGGAACCGCATGACGGCAGGATAACCCAAGTGTAATGACTGCAGCAGTGTAACATGATGAACATCTAGTAATTCTGACAGTTTGAGAAAAATTCAGTTACTGACTAGTAAATACAGTACATGAAGAAATTTAGAGAATCTGAAAGAAAATCAACTAGAAAAGGTGAAGAGAAAACAATGACTGGGAAGAATCCTGCATCTCTTCAGCAAAAAGCAGTTCAAGCTTCAGCTTTGGTACAAAAATTGGTTTCCAGTAATTTAGAGGAAAAAAATAAATCAAATGTAGTCAGACATGATTAAAATAAATGAAACGCTGAAAGACTATCAGCTGAAATAACAAAAGGCTGGAAAAATAGAAGCAGCTTTAACTAGCTATTCAGATGAATTGATAAAACTGCAAAACTCAGAGGATGAAATTAAGAAAAGCCTGGCTAAGAATGCAACTTCTCAAGAAGAGCTTTTTCAAAAAAATAGTAGCGTTAAAAGACAGAGGGAGCACAGAAACCCTAAGATTTTCTGTTGTACCAGAGAGACTGAGAGGAACAGACTGTATTTTATGAAGCATAAATTAGCAACAGGAGTGGTATTCCACAATAGGGTTTGTTAACTGAAAAGGCACATCTAGTGTATGTTCCGAATCTGGCCATTAGAAAGCATGCAAGACCTGTATTAGTAAAGAACAATCATACCAGCACAAAAGAGTTGATCCTGACAAAACCATGGCATTTGGGAAAAGTATTGAAAATTGGAAATAGCAGAGTTTTCGTGAAAAATGATTACTCACTGTACACTGGGCAAAAGCAAAGCAAATTTATCCCAGCAATCAGGGAAATGTTGAGAGGCAGGTATGAGATTCACGCTGCTGTATCCTGCTTTCTTTTTTTCTGGAGGATCAAAGATATTTTTGATACAGAACAGGCTAAGGAAGAAATAAAGTTTATTCAACAAAAATTGAGCCATCAAACAGAAGGGGACTCTGCTTCTCATTCTTCTGACATAAAAAAAATTATACAGAGACACTACCAGAGAAACCCTTTCCAATGTTCCAAAGGAAATATGCTTGAGAGACAGGAAAATGTTTGAGAGATATAAAAAAGCACAAGAGTTGACTAGACGAATCAGGACTACCTTGGATTTGAATCAGAATCTGTTGTTGGGAGACAGATATGAACAAGAACAGGACCAGCCATACTGAAATTAGTTAATAAATGTGAAATTATAAAGCAATCACTTTTGTAGAATATAGCTTTATAAGAAAAAGTGGCTAAGAAAGATTTGAACTTTTGTTGTTAAACTTGTGGGTATACCCAACATTATGTCATTACTGTTTAGAATGTCACTAAAAGGAATAAAGTAACTGTAAGCAAAATCATTTTTCTTCATAACAGTAATGTGCATAAAACATTTCATGATATACACTGCATGTTACATAGTAAAGCAGTTTTGTGTAGTATGTAGTCAAAGGTATTTAAAATGGGGAGAGTCTTTTCAGTGGTTGGTGTATGTGTTAAAGATATTAAAGTAAAGAAGTATTTTTTAGTTGCAAGAAATATATGCTTAATCATTCATTAAGACAATAAAGGATGGATAAAAGCAAGTTTATGGGAATATGCCTTGATCCTACACTGCTGAGGTGGAGGTGGGGTGTACAAGTGGACTGATTACATGTAGAGATGAGATGGTTTCTCTTATTTTTGGAAAGGTGAATATCTAGATTAATGCCCATCGCTTAATCTATAAACAAGTGTTTTTATAAGAAAGTAGGCTTGAGAAATATGAAAACATGACGAAAGCATTGAGAAGAGCTAATTTTCTTGCATATCTAGTTATATTAACTTTTTTCCATTGACAAATGTTTAGTGGAAATCAAAAAGTCTGCACCAGAAGACAGTTGTACATTTTGTTTTGAAATTGACAAAGATTCCTTCATGCATCTGAAGAGTTGTTAGCTGTTTTTTTTCTCATTACTGAACACTTTTCATGGACAAGAGCTATTTGCAGGTGCAAGCAATTAATCTTGAGAGTTCTGAGCAATTACTGCTGAGGGAAATGCAAAATTTAAAGGTACAAATGACAGTACTTCATTGAAAAATAAAGTTTCAAATTATTGAAAGTGAATAAGCGATAGCAGCTTCCCTAGTAGACTTAATACCTCAATGCATTTAATAGATCAGTGCATAATTTAATTTCATTTAAAAACAGCAACTACACTTTCTTAGGGCTAAAAGTTAATGTTTTCTAAAAGTATATAAGCTGTTTTTCACATATGGGAGGGGACTAAAGATAAGAAAACTTCACACACAAGTGTAGTTTGGGAACATAGTCTGTAACAGGCTCTTTAGGATGGGTAGCCTTGATTTTAGGTTAGGTAATCCCTGTGGGTGCAGCTGTCGATTTGGGGAAATTGTTCCTATCTGGAGAGCTGAACATTTTTGAAGATGCACATAGTTTTGTTTGTCTGTTCTAAGTTAATAAGTTATGGGTGTATTCTGAAAATGTATATAGTTTTTTGCTTGAGGATTTTCATTAAAATAAAAAGGCTTGAATAATGTGACATGGTTTCAAATGGAAATGACAAGAAACAACTGTATAAAAAGATCAGTCTGACAAACTGTGTGTGTGTGAAATACAAGTTGGAAATGCACATTAAAAAACTGTCATATGTAATAGGTGGGAACAATTACTTTTTACCATAATGGCTATGCTATCCATATTATTTTGGTACATAAATGGCTTCACAGGTAAAGACAATATGGAAGGAGTACTGAATTATATTAAGAAATGCAGAGTACAAATAATGCTGCATGAGACAGGTTTGGAAAGAAATGAACATGTGAATTTGACAATGAAAGGATTTCAGGACTGGATATTCAGCAGAATATCATGGGAAAAAAGAAAAGGGAAATTCTCATACTAATTACTAGAGGGGCTCCAATAGTAGCAGAAGACTGGAAAAAAACAATAATGTATATTAGTGGTAGTAAGGACTACTGGCAAGAGAGGAGGATTGCAATGGCATGTATTTATAATTCCAACAAAAACAGCTATTATAAACCCTAAGAACATTTTGGGGAAAATAATCAGCATTCAGCAGGGAAATCTAGCTGGGAACTTGAACTTGATTTGCAACAGTGATGATGTATCAGAGGGACATGGAAAGGAAAATATAACAAAAAAGGGTACATTTCTTAGGTTCATAGGTAGGTAGTGGGCTAGCTGCCCGAAGGCATATATTAGCCCAGCCACGTTGTGTGGTATTCACTGCTCCTTTGGTTAGTTCCCTAGGCCCTTGATCTAGCAGCTAGTAACCTTGGCCCCTATCTAGTAGAGCTGTTGGTATGATCCCTAGTGTGAACTTTCTGTTACCCATCCACTCGTCAAGGTTCCTCTTGAAGAATGATAGTGAGGGGCTCTGTCTTATGTAGATCGGGACCTTGTTCCATAGCAAGGGAAGTCTTTGCGAAGGGAATCTATCCGTCCAGCATGTTCTATTCATTGTTGTGCCAAGGTTTATATCCCTAGAGCATGTAGCTCGAGTAGATTTTGTTTTGCTAAGAATGAGCATGTTCAACAGTTCTGGGTTGGACATGGCTCTGTATGTTAGACAGAGATCGCTTCTGAGAAGGCGGCATGCAACAGAGAAAAGCCTTAGTTTTTTCAATTGTAATGCATAGGGCAACTGTTTGAGGCCAGTAATCCTCTTAGTGAGGTACCTCTGTGGTCTCTCCAGCTGCTGGTGATGCCTAGCCAGGTACTTTCCAATTGGTGCATTGTACTCAATAATGGGTCTGATGAGGGAAGAGTAGAGGGGCACCACTACATCCTTAGATCTTGATGCGAACCCTTTCGTGATCAGATGGGTCACATAGAAGGATTTTCTAACCACCCTGGCAACATGGTTATCAAAGGAAAGCTAACTATCTACTTGGGTCTCTAGATCCCTTATTACTTCTTCAGATTTCAGGGGGTTACCTCCTATGTGGTAGTTCACGGGTACTCTTTTTCCAAAGGGTATTACTACGCATTTTTTAGCATTTAGCTTGAGACCATGGCTTTGACACCATGCATCAGTCTCATTAAGGCCCTTTCTGGAGGATATCCATGTTGGCCGGAGACTCTATTATAGCAGCCAGTTTGCAATCGACCGCAAACTTGGTCAGCCACAGCCCTTCAGTGCTTGCCTGTACTTCTGAGAAGTATATGCCAAACAGGAGGGGCCCCAGGACAGAGCCCTGAGGCACACCGCTCATTACTGGTCTGGATTCGGACATAGATCCTGCTACTCTTACTTCGTGGGATCTGTCTGAGAGCCAGTTTGTGATCCATCTTGTGACATAAGGGTTTATGCCCAGGTTGGTGAGTTTATCAATAATACCCGAATGAAGACATTTATGAAAATATTTTGTTTGAAAGATGTGAATTCAGCAGATGGAACTTGGGCAAAATTTATATATCATTCCCCAAGGAACAATAAGTGGGATACACAAGAAAGAAAAATTATATTTCAGAAAAATGTGTATTTAATTGAAAGCTTCACATCCAATTTTACATCATATACCAATAAAAGCTAAACACAAAAAAATGCAGGATAATGAAATCCATGACACACTGCCACCTTTCCCACCACCTGTTAAAAAGAGAGGAATGTAAAGAATGGGTAGTGGAAATTATTTGAGAGTTATCAGGAAATACGGACATTTCTTCAAATGTTATAGCTACTGAGTAGGATAAAATGAAAATGGAGTTTAAAAATAGGGTAGAAAAAAAAGAGAAAGATACGGTTAAAAAATAATAGGAATTATTAAGAGGGGCAGACAAAGATTAAAGTATTGCAAAAGAAGGGGAATCTCACAGAATAGGAAGAGGCACACCTATGAAATACTAAAGAGAAAACAAGGGAGTATCTGGATAATATGCATGAGTTTAGAAAGATTGCGGTTAAGCAACTATTTTTGATAACTCCACAACACAAAAACTTTTAGCACAATGACTTAGGCAACACAAAGTAGAAAAAGCTGTAACCAAAGTTAGTGAGTCTATAACAATAAAAATAACCACAAATTCTTAGTGGTATAAAAGGTATTTTGGAAAGTTTATGAAAATTTGTATAAATCAGAGAAATGTGTAAATCAATACAGAACACAAATAGAAAAAAATTATAGAAGACTTAATTATGCCAAAGATAGAGGTAGATGAGGCTCAACAATTAACACTTATAGGATCACAGGAAGTTACTAGGTTATTGGCCCTTATAAGCCTAGCCAAGAGTTTAGCCCATGTTTAGACAAGTCAACACCCAAGGACCCTGTCCAGCAGGGACACAGGTGGAATTCCCAGGGGTGTATTTTCTGTTTCCCATCCAGTTATCCAGGTTGCTCTTAAAAAGGAATGATGAGGTACTCTTCTTGATGTGGAGTGGGAGTCTATTCCACAGATGGGGGGAGTCTCTGGGATACAAATCTGTCCCGCCAACAAATCCTATTGATGTCAGAGACCAGGTTGAAGTCACGTGACTGGGTTACCCGAGTGGAGCTTGACTTGTGGATATGCAGCAGTCTCTTCAAGGCGGGGTCTGAGATTGCTTTGTATGCCAGACAAAAGTCACCTCTGAGGAGTCTGTATGAAACTGAGTAGAGGGACAGGGCTTTTAGCCTATCTGCGTGGGGTAGATGTTTGAGGCCATGGATTCTCCTGGTGAGGAACCCCTGTGGTCTCTCCAGCTGCTGCATGTGCTTTGCGAGGTACATGCCAAAGGGGGCGCTGTACTCAATAATTGGCCTTATAAGAGAAGAATATACGGATGTTATGACCTCCTTGTCCCTGGATGAGATACCCTTACTTATGAGGTGGGGCATGTAGAAAGCTTTCCATACAACAGAAGCAACATGGTGGCCAAAAGTCAGGTTGCTATCAACCTGGGTGCCCAAATCCCTCATGACTGATTGCGTGCTTAGGACGTTGTTATTAGTGTGATCATATGTGGGGGTGTCACTCTCCCGAAAGGGGATGATGATGCATTTTTTGGCATTCAGCTTTCTGGCATCAGTCATTTGTTTGGGTGAGACTCTCTTGCAGGACATCCATATCACTTGGGGAATTGACCGCCCAGATTGCAGTCTTCTGCAAACTTGTCAGCCATAGCCCACTGGTTTTGGCTTGCACCTCAGAGAAATATATCCCGAAAAAACAGAGGCCCCAAGATCGATCCCTGGGGTACGCCGCTCGTTACGGGTCTACTGCTTGAGGTGGCTTCCCCTATTTTGATTAGGTGGGTTCTATCAGTGAGCCAATTTGCTACCCATCTGGTAACATATGGATTGATGCCTAGTTGAGAGAATTTATCTATTATGCTCGAGTGGGGAATAGTGTCAAAGGGTTTGGCCAGGTCAAAGTAGGTGGTGTGCACAGTCTTCCCTTTGTCCATGGCTTTGATGACCATCTCAAAAAATTCAACCATATTTAACAGACATAACCTCCCCTTGACAAAGCCAAACTGTGTGGGGTCGAGGGTTTGGAGGTTGCCAATGTCCCTGTTAATGAGGTCCATGATAATCCATTCCGTGGCCTTGCAGATCAGGCTAGTTAGGCTGATGGGTCTATAATTTCCCAGATCGGTGGACACTCCACCTTTGTGTTAAAGGAATAACACTCGGCTGGGACAAAGCCGGTACTCAGGCTTTGGTTGAATAGGGTACCTAATGGTGCTGCAAGTCTATGCCTGAGTTCATGTAGGATGCAGCCTAGGATGTTATCAGGTCCCATGGAGGCTGTATTTTTTTTCCTTTGAGAGAGCAGTGATGACCTGTTCCCTAGAGATAAGAGGAGGAAGGCAGGTACTGGAGATGTCCTGATTTACTGATGGAGGGGACAGAGGGGTGAAGTTTTCACTGAATCTGTTAGCCAGTGGGTCGGCTATATCTACAGCATTTGTGTATGTGGTGTCCTTGACCACTAGTTCTGAACAGATCTGGGTGCTTCCTTTACCTTAATATAGGAGGAGATGATAAAAATGGTGATATATAATCAGCATGCAGGAAAGTCTCCAGGAACAGATGGTATTCCTGTGTATGTTTAAAGGGAATAAAGTGATAAAGATCTGGAAGACTTTGCTTAAAATTATTTTAAAAGGAGGGGAAGCACCAACATCTTGGAAGAAAGCTATGGTTGCTATAATAACTAAAAATGATAAGAACTGTCAGACCCAGCTTCATATAGACCCATATGAATTTTAAACTATGATTATAAAGTGTTTATGTCTATACTAGTTAAGCAAATAGCAAAAGTGTTGCCAAAAGTGACAGATATGGATTTAATGGGGTTTTGAAGTCGGGAGGCAAACATCTGACAATATTAACTGAACAATGATGATGCAGAGGGAAGCAAAATGTAAGAAAATACTGCTGTTGTTGGTCAGTCTTTATGCAGAAAAAGCATTCGGCAGAGCAAGGTGGAATTTTATAAGTAAGGCAGTGGAAGTATTTGCATTCCCTAATAGACTAAGGTTAATTAGGAGGATATATGAAGGATTGTTGGCAAAAATTAAAGTGGGGGGGAGGGGTCCTCTCTGACATATCAATGCTGTATAACATTTTAAGACAGTTTCAAGTCTTTTCAGGATTAACAAAAAGTCTACAGCCATAAATTATAAACCCACACACAAATTGGTTCAACAATACCTACATTATGGCAACATAATAAGATGAAGTGGTCAGGAGTATTGATTAAAAAGGCTTTTGTCATGGCAGATAAGAAAATGTAAAAACAGATTAAACAAAAGATAACACAAAAATTGAGACACCAGAAACTCTTACTAATGGATATGGATAGCAAGATAAAAGCAGTGAAAATGTTTTTTAGTCCCTTTAGTCCTTTCAGGCATATTTTTATCAACCAGAGGAAAACTTATGGATAATAACAATGAGCTAACGGAATGCATCTGGGAGATAAGAGGGCAAGAGTTAAGTGTCATAAGTTGATTCTTCCAACAGAACATGGTGCTTTAGGATTACCCGATTTGAAGGGATATTTCAGAGCTACATAATTAAGGCTCATATACTTAATAAATGCGAAAGACTATAATTCAAAGTGGAAAAGAATGATGACATAGCAGTGGGGAAATTCAAGAATTAAGGACAGTCGTATTTTGGATGCAGATCCTTAAGAAGAATAATAAAACCATACAGAATATTATATTCATAAAGTAGTACAAAGCATTCTGAAAACTAAGCCAACATGTGAAAGGAGAAAGAAGATTTTTGACGACAGGGATAACTGCAAGTAGGGGTACTGTGAACAGGCAAATAGGGGTAGGAATTTACTGGAGAAAACTGGCAAAGGTATTGGGGCAAATAACTAAAGGAAAGGTTAACAATGGGATGGGACATTTGTACTACAGGCTAGAGACTGCCTTCCCTACCAAGGATTGATATCAGAGTACAGGCAAAGAGAAAGGGGAATGCTAACTGAAAAAACTGCTCTGCTAAAGTTTTTAGTTTAATCTAGAACAGAAGTTGTGTTAAAAAGGGATAATTAGTAGGGCATAGAAAATATTTGCACAATAACTTTAAGAATCAATAAAAGCAGGATAGAAAAGATTGGGAAGAGAGACTGGAAGGGAACAATGGGAGGACATATGCGTTGTTCCAAAGTAAGCAAAGTCCAGAATACTTAGGATTGTTGCTTGGAAGTGTTTACATGGGTATTTTTATACCCAAAACAGACTTCAAAGAAGTTTTCCTCAGGTAGATGGCAAAAGTTGGAGGTGTGATGGGGAAGAAAGAGGCAACTGGGAACATATAGTTTGGGAGTATAATGATGACTTGGCAGATTTTAAAAGTTCCCTATACAGTAGTCTATCAGAAAAAATGGGTAAGCAATTGGGTCTAACTAAAGTAATGGCTCTTTTGAACTGTAACACGATCTGAATTCCCTACACATAGTAAAGCTTTGTTAAGTTTAATTCTGGTGGCTGCCAAAATAGCAATTACTAGACAATAGTATAAACCAACTTGGTATTGAATATTGTAACAGATATAAAAGAACTGGAAGTGGGATCTTTAGAAAAGGGAAACAGTGAATTACATAGAAATAAATGGAAATTGTGGGAAAAATACACAGAATAATCTTCAGGAGGATGAGTGAGGATTAAAGAAATGCAGGAATTGAGCAATTTATGTAATTTTGGACTGATTGCAGTTATAATAAAGAACATATATGATGCAACTGGAAACATTCTTCTAGTGTTTGTTTTATTTTATATGAATGCATGTGTGCCCATGTCTTAAAATTTAATAAAGGTGTTAAAAAAGATAAGAGAAAAATGTTGGGAAAAATCCACCCAAGACCACAAGCTATGGCAGTGTAAACTGCAAATGAGAAATCTAAAGGGCAAGAATGGCCTAACAGAAGGACAGAGCATGTAAACTGAAAAAGAAATGTCAAAATGTAAAAAAAAGATCAAAACAGAGTGGTGAGAATAGGGCTGCCAATCTGTAATTACAAAACGTAATCAAATTTGAAAATATTTTCTAAGCTTTAAATTAGTCTAGGACCATGTAATGTACAACCAAATGCAATTAGCAGCAGTAAAAAATCAAATCTGGAGAATTACTCAGAAGAATGCACTTAAGGGAAGAGAGATCTGCAAAGGTTTTTATCTGTATGCACAGGAATCCTTGAGGTTACCAAAGACTGAAATTACCTGAGGGAAAGGTATGCTGTTTACTTATTCAGGAGACTGACTCACTTCTATACACATCAGCTCATCCTTAAGTTTACTGTTGTAAGTTACTAAATTTTGCCTGGAGCATGAATTACAAGTCAACACTGTGGGATCTATCTGAAAATTATGAACTCCTGGCAAACAACCGAAATCAGTAAATCTATGCACTTTGTTCAAAGAGCACAGACTGATGATTTGCTTAGACTCATGATATAATTATGCACTTAAAGTGCAATTTTTTTTCTTTGTAATCTTTGCCCAATATTTGCCAGCCATCGCGTCACCACTCATGAGATTCCGTTCATTTTCCTTGTACTACAGACATACCCAGTACAGTATGCAACAAGCCGTCAAGAGGAGAGTGACATCCAGGCAACCATGAAGATTGTTTGTGTCCCAGCTCACACCCAGTAGGAAGCAATGGAGATGTTTCCTTATGAAGCCCTAACCTGTCCTGGTGGTGATGTATATGTATGTGCATTCCTCAACTGGGTAGACAAATGTTGCCAGTCATCAGCTTGGAAAACGTGCACCTCACATCCTTCCCAATATAGCTACTGCTTTCCATGCTCTTGGGCCTCCTCCCATAGGACTGAGGGAGGTTGGAGGTTGGCCTAATGGTTAAGGTGTTTACCTTACAGGCACAAGGTGCAGGGTTTGAAACTCACATGGGGTAACTGGCTAGGATTAAAATGGCCCACAAGACAGTTAGCCTAGTACTAATCTATGAACCTATCTATGAACCTATGACTGGAGGATGGCAAATCATAGCCACTTGTTTCACATCCTTCCCTCCACAGCTCTTCCAGCACCTTAGAGTTATCCTTGTATGGCACACAGTCAGAGTAAAGTGAGAATTTTTTGTTCAAAGTGAAACATTTCTGACAGGTTTTTAAAAAATACAAATACAAAGGTGTTCCTGAAGTTTTTCTCCCATCGGGGAGGTGGAGGTACATTATGGCACTCTAGTAGGTCACTTGACATAAGTTTGGCAGACAAAAAATGCTAACATTTCGGCAGGAGCAGACTGCCCAGATTTTTTTCTCCATAATTACAATACTTGCAAAATGATTTATGGGTGTCTTTTTCTAAATATCAGTTTACTAATGCATCATAAATGAAAGATCAGTGGAGTACCAGGATCATCAGCCAAATCTGTAATGTGGAAAAATGCAGTTTTACAGCTTCATCCAATATTCAGCTTGGGCCAGAGTGATTTACAAGGCGCCCTGCTGAATCTTTTTTCTTCTAAAAAGTAAGATCCAAAATATCATCAGCATCTTTTATAGGGCAAAATAATCCAATATTTTCCAACACTGCTCAATTATAAATTGTAGAAGACCTGTGAATCCTCTCAAAAAAATGCACAGCAAGATTTGGAAATCTCATATTTACATCCTATGACGATGTCATCTGTGCAAATGACCCGACTGCAACAAATTTCTTCTCAAGAAACTTTAGAGATGCAAAAGGTGGACAGCATGGTGAATTCAGTGGTGATTACTACTAAGGCACGAGGAGACACTCTTTAAATGACTAAGTTTCCTAATTTTATGGATTCTTTAAAAGTAAGTGATGCTATATCCTACTTGAGCTAATTCTTTACTTCCTAAAGTCCCTCCCTTCTATAGTGCTCCCATATACCATAATAAAATGTATTTATTTGTCGACTGGGAAAAGTCTGACCAGGTGAAACCCATTTACAGAGGACGCTCAGGGAGAAAAGCTCCACATTTAAGTTACACATGATGCATATTTATAATTGCAGGGTAAAAACATCTGCACATGAGCTTATTCACATGACTTTTAGACATTTCTTACATATAGCATTTTAAAACACAGATATTAACATAAACTGATGAATCATTGAACAGAAAAATAAAATACAATAACATTTAATGTATTTATAGCATGATGGCTGCAGAGATAAGATCAAACTGCAGTGTCCTGGAGGTTAGTAATAATTTACAGACAGACAAATATTAATGTAGCTTAAAAATTGATGAGAGATATGAAAGGAGAAATTATGGCAATAAGCAGTAAGATAAATGGACAGAGGAGGAATTGAAACAAATGGTAGGGTATGACAGAAAGAGGAAGAGTTTAGGAAATTAGTGCAGTATGAGAAAGAGTGATAAGGTACAAAAGACTGGGAAGCAAAGTGGCTGTAAGGGTTGGAGAAAAGAATTAACAGAAGTTAAATCCTTTTATTACATCAGAAAGAAGACTTTATTAAGTTACATGACTCTCAAACTAAATTAAAGGTTGATAATCTTAATTCAAATGTTTAACCGTTAACAAGCAACTTTCAAATGTGTAAAAAAAAAAACTAACCACCATTAAGCAGGAAAGGTTATTAAATCTAGAAATCGGAGTGAAAATTGTTGGTTTGCCAGAACACTAGGCCAATAGGTAACCACTGTCTGATACTGTTCAAGGCAAGTCTTGGGTAAACAGGCAAACTAGAATTTTTGGCTTCCATAAAACCTATTATTATTATTCATTGTATTCACCCATATAAATAAGAAGTTATGTCTTACCATAACTTGGCATCTGTCTTGTCTTCCTTCATACATCCTCACAATAGGGTCTCGGATCCGACCCTTGGATCCAGCTCAGCCACACTTCACACACTTGGATCCAACTCTCAAGCTCCTCCAGCTCAGCCACATTTCACACACTTGGATCCGACTCTCCGCTCCTCCCTCATAACCACAATGCCTTTCATCCACCCATTTACCTCAGGCCGAGTTTGTCAAATCCACATGTGCCACATTCAGACATGAAAGAATGGTTGAAGAGGCTCAGACACAGGAGATAACAGTCCTGATATCATCCAGGTTCCTCAAGAAGAAAGGTAGAGGGATGGTTGAGTGGGAAAGGGAGGATGAATGAAGACAACACAGATGCCAAGTTATGGTAAGACATAACCTTAATCTGATGTTGTCTCCTTCATTCCTCCTCACAATAGGAACAGAGTCACACACGTGAACCTTGTGTGGCCTTCATGCAAGGATATGCCTCAGCACCAAAGGAGGCCCTGCTCCTGGAAAAAACATTCAATTTGTAGTGCAACACAAAGGTGTGATTATCAGACCATAAGGGTGCCGCACAAATGTCATCAATAGAAGTTCTAGCACAGAAAGCTGAGGAAGTAGCCATAGCTCTGGGAGAATCTGCCGTAGAAGGTTCAGGTAACTCCAGCCTTTTGGACAAATAAATGAAAGAAATGCAGTCTGAAATCCATTTTACCAAGGTAATTTTCGATACTGCTTGTTCAAATCTATTCGAAGAGAAGGCTATAAAAAGCTGATCAGACTTTCTGTATTGTTTGGTTCTGTGCAGATAAAAATGGAGCTGTCTATGAATGTCTAGAAGGTGAAGAACATGCTCCCCTTTGTTAGAGAAAGTGGGAAAGAACACTGGCAGTTGTATGGACTGATTGATACTGTTTTCTTTAGGCATAAGAGATGAGTTAGTGCATAAGGACATATGGAACAAAATGTAAGGAGGCTTAGAAGATAAAGTTTGAAGCTCAGAAATCCTCTTAGTAGAAGTCACGGTCACCAAAAGAGCTGTTTTCCAGGGAAGAAATTTCATGTCACAACTAGCCACAGGTTCAAAGGGGCTTTGTGTCAATGCCTGCAGCACAAGAGTAAGGTCCCATGGGGAGAAGGATCCCTAATTGGGGGCCTTAATAAGAACACACCCTTCATGAAGGATTTACACAATCTGAACTGTGAACAAGGAATGTGTTTGACTTGCTGTGTGAAAATTAGAAATAGCAGCTAAATATAACTTAATAGTGGAGAAGCTAGCACCCTCATCAAAAAGGGTACCGAGAAACTGTAACACATCTGAAACAGGTGCTGAGAAGGGATCAGTGTTTCTGTTTATTGTCTAAACATCAAATCTCTTCCACTTGCTATTGTAAACTTTCTTGGTGGAAGCCTTTTGTGATCCCAAAAGAATTTTTCGGATCAGGAACTGAAGCCTGGACTCTCTCATCAAGGTTGGAAGTGGGGAAACCAAGCGGTCAAGGTCAACTTCAGGGTTCGAAGATTTGGGTGCTGTATCCCTGATGTGTGAAAAAGGAGGTCCTGAGTGGGCTCCAGTATGCAAGGAGGATACTTCAGATGAGACCAGAGGAAGGGGAACCACACTTGACAAGGCCAGAAAGGGGCAATGAAGATGACTGAACTCTTCAACCTTCTTGCCTTCTGAAGAAATCTGGGGATGAGAGGGAGAGGAGGATGACCATACAGGAGACTTGGGGCCCTATCGTGGACTCCCTGGAGGGATTAGTGTGAACAACTTGTTGCATTTGTTGTTGAGGGGGGAGGCAAAGACGTCGCAGCAAGGTTAACTCCAACTGCTGAAGATCATGTTTGCTACTGACTGGTTGAGGGACCAGTTGTGTGGAATCAGGAGTGATCTCCTGAGTCTGTCTGCTAGATTGTGTGTTTTCCCTGGGATATGCACTGCAAATTAGAAGGTGGTCTGAAGATATTGCCACTCCCACACTCTCATGGCCTCCCCGCACAGCGGATAAGAATGGGTTCCTCCTTTCTTGTTGATATACCAGACAACTGACATGTTGTTGGTGTCTACTGCAACAGTCTCCAAAGGGAGAACATCCTGAAGGGCTTGCAACGTTAGGAGAACATCACATCTCCAGGACATTGTTATGCAACTTGGTCTCGGGAGGCGTCCATGTGCCTTGGACCATCTTCCCATTGAAATGCCCCCCACCCAAACTGGGAAGTATCCATTGTTATGGTGACTATTGGGGGATTGTTCAAAAAAAGTATTCCAAGGACAACACTGTCTGTCTGAATCCACCAACTGACATGATGCCTGCAGATGGGAGTCAATTTGATGCAAGTGACAAGGGTTGAGACAGGATGGACCATTGATTGGCTAGTGTCCACTGTAGAACCCGCATGAAAAATCTGGCTAGGGGAACTAACAGAAAGGCTGCAGACATGGACCCCAGGACTTGCAGGATCAGTTGAGCTGGGAGGGCTTGTAGTGCTAACACCTGTTGTACTTGATTCCTCAGAATGGCTACTTGGTGTAGAGGAAGAGAAGTTACCTGATCCCTTGTGTTGACTTGCATACCTGTGAACTTTAGGTTTTGAACAAGAGTAAGATTGGACTTGCTCATGATGCCCAGGGAGTGTGCTAACTGGAGTAAGTAGTCCCTGGCTTGGATTAGTTGATGCCTCATGGAAGTGGTTAGGAGCCAATCGTCTAAGTAAGGAAAGACCTGGAATCCCTTGAGCCTCAGGTAAGCGGCTACCACTTCCAGGCATTTGGTGAACACCCACGGGGCTGTCCAAAGGGCAGTACTCTGAACTGGTAGTGATTGGCTCCCAGACGGAAGCGCAGGTATTTCCTGGAGTGCCTGTCTATTTTGATGCGATAGTACATGTCCTTGAGATCTACAGAGCACATCCAGTCATCCTTGTGCAACAGTGTCAGAATGGACTGAACCATAACTATTCGGAACCTCGCCTTCTTTATGTGTTCATTTAACTCGCTGAGATCCAGAATGGGTCTTAGGTCCCCTGTCTTTTTCGGCACTAAAAAAAAGCGGTAGTAGGGTCTGTATCCTCTCTGTTCTGTTGGGACCTCCTGGATGACTTTTTCTGCAACAGCTGCTGAGTTTCCTGTGCTGCCTGTTCCCACTGACTGGGTGGCACATCAGTGGAAAAGAAAAGGGAATAGAATAACCTCTGGATATCACGCTTAGCACCCAGCATTTTTGAGTCAACTTGGTCCAGGCTTCAAGGTGCAAAGCTAATTGTCCCCCAATTGTCCCCCAACTGCCTCCAGAAACGGGCAGTCGGGCAGCACTTTAGGCGCACTGGTAGGGCTTCGCCAGGGGAGTTCCCTAAAGCCCTGGTTCTGCGGACCCCCTCTGTCTCTGAGGTGGCATCTACCATCAAACCCTCCTCCTCTGCCTCTAGAGGGGGGGTTCTCTTTGTGGGTGCTGGAAAGGCCCTTAGAACTTGCAGAACCACATTTTCTTACCCCCACATTAGTTCCTGGAAAAGGACCTGGGGGGGGGGGGGGTTTAGAAAACTTGATTCCAACAGCAGAAAAAGTCTTTCTATCCTTCTCAGTGAGGGTAAGAGTGTCTCTAACAGATGGCCCAAAAAGAGAGGAACCATTGTAACAGGCATTAAACGACACCTTAAAGGGCTCTGCAAAACCACACAGCCTCATCCAGGCATGCTTCCTTGGGGAAAACCCTGAACTGGCTGCTTGCGCGGTGCCCTCCATGGTGTGGGAGATTAATCTCATCGAAGAGTTAGCAATAGATGAATGAATGGTCAGCTTGGGAGAAACTTTCTTAAATTCTTCCATAGGCATGGGACTCAGATGGAAGCTGAAAGTTCTTTGATCAGGTCCCTCTGAAGCCAGGTGAGTGAAATGTGCCAGATAGTTGAACGAATTCAGCTGCAAAAGCTATCAAGGCGTAAGCATGCTTCCCAATTCTGTCCAACAGTCTAGACTCCTTTGGCGGATGGACATTGGGAGTTTCCTCTGCCAGCTCTTTCTTGGTGGCCACCGCTGCTGCCACCACTATAGCATCGACTTCAGGACCCTTACTCCAGTGCTTCCTGTCTGCAGGAGGTATTTGAAACCTATCGGGCTGCTTGGGTATGGGCTAGATGGTGTCCGGTTCCTTCCACACACGGCAAGACACTAAATCTAGCAGTGCATATGCTGGGGGGGGGGGTTCACCCAGGACGTAGAAGGGCCCATCCTAAATGCCTCCAAGAGAACTGACTCCTCAGAGGAAGGAGACTGGGCAAACCACCTACCTTTTTACTTAAGGATCTCTAAGATGTCTCCAAAGGAGACATCTCCAGGTGGGGATCGGGGGGATCCTTCCCCCTCATCAAAGTCAGTATCCTCAGTTAAAGACTCCAAGGGGGAGTCCACTTGCCTCCTTTTGCACGTCGTCTTCAGAGGGACTTCCTCAGGTGGGTATTCTGGGGAAGTATCAGAAGAAGGGGATCCCTCATGAGTAGGGAAATCTTGGAGGCCACTTGGAATGGGAAGACTTGTGGCAGGATGATTGCGAGAAAGGCTTGGATCCGATCGAGGTACAGGGGTGGATTGAGGAACTTGTTTGGTCGAATCTCCAACCTGGGAGAAAACCAATGGACGAGGAGGACCAGGAGAAGCTCTCTACGCTTTGCCTGGAGCCAAAACTACTGAGTAAAAATGGCCAGGGCTCAGCCTGGATACAGGGCCTCCAGAAGGGATCAGACCCTACCTAGTGAGTGCCAAAGTGCCTAAGGGAAGAGATGGCTATGAAAAAGAAACAGCTGATCCCAGTCCCTTGGACCTGACACCAAGGCTCCAAGACTCGCTGTGCTCCAAAGGGGCAGGAATAGGCTCATCAAGGGCATCCTCGGAATAGAGGAAAACAGCTTCCTCTGCGCAGAGTCCAGCACACACAGAAATCCTGACTCTCATGGCTCCGAAGTCAGGGGACGGATCGGAGGAGGAGTCCTGATGGGGGGACCTGGGTAGCTCATGGATCCGCCAGGGGAAGGAGCCGCCGAGACTACCCCAACTGGATCTGGGCCTTGAGAATTCTCCACATCATCCTGTCCATGTCCGCCTTGGACCAGCTTCTTGAGGACCTGAAAGAAGCCAATGATGGGGGCCAGGAGTGCTTTGATTTGGAGGACAGGGTAGGAGACTTCATCCAGATCCTAGGATCCAAAGTCGGAGCCGACAAAGGCATCAGGGAAATGGTAATAACTCTCCCAGATCCAAGGAGACAGCAGATCCGGTCAGGGAGGTAACTTCTGTGGATCCGAAGGAGTCGAATCTGCAGATTTCTTGGGTTTCTTAGGCTTGAAACAGTCCCTCACGGAGGCAGGGAGGGACCACTTTTTAGACACCTTAGCAGAAGGAGTGGAGGAAGAAGCCAAGGAAGGGGTCTGAGCCTCAGCCGAGGAAGGAAGAAGGCCCCTTAGAATGAGTTTGTTCTGTCTGTCGGCTAAAGCCCAAGGATTAAAGGCAGCACAGATGGAACACTCAGCTTTTAAATGGTCGGCACCCAGGCAGTGCACACACTCCTCATAGGCATCCTTATTGGGGATTTTATGCCCACAAGAAGTGCAGCATTTGAAACCGGGAACTGGTTTGTCATCCATATCTTAGAAGAACCCGCCAAAACCAACAGACAGGAAAAAGGCAAGGTGAAAGGTGCAGACACTACCAAAGCTAAATGGACAGAAAAAGGCAAGAATGTCACTATAATTACAATAAGAATTAGAAAATTTAACACAACTTTAGCAGACTTAACTATTATGCACTAATCTAATCTAAACCTTTTTATATTCTAGGAACCAAGCAAAAAAGCACTCCCGCGCGTGCACACACACACACACACACACACACACACACACACACACACACACACACACACACACACACACACTGACAAAGTCTAGAAAAAGAGGGAGGAAGAAATACAGCCAAAGGCACTTACAAATTTAGAGAAGTTATCCGAAAAGCTAAACCACACTAGAGAGTGTGAAATCAGTGTCTGACTCACTGAAGCAGCAAACGAGATCTGAGGTAGTTGGGTGGATAAAGGGGATTGTAGGTATGAGGGACGAGCTTCAGAGTCAGATCCAAGTCTGTGAAATGTGGCCGAGCCGGATCTGAGACCCTATCGTGAGGAGGAATGAAGGGGGCAACATCAGATCAAGAGTTTAACTGGGCTGTTATTATTATTGTAAAATTTGCTTTCCATCGTAGACCGGCACCAAATGCTCGACTGCTTTTAAATTTAAAAAATTTCATGTTTAAGTTCCTATTAACATTTTCTGGGATCTTCTGGCAGAAATTGCAGAGAACAGGACAATTTTTTACTGAACTCAAACAGTTTTGGCTAAAAGACATCTCAACTAGGATTTCTTTTTCTAGCAATATTTAAAAAAAATTATCAACATTTACCATTAACTTTTATAACACCTGAAGAAGCTTTAAAAGTACTTTATGCAATAAATATTCTTCCATAAACCTCCAATAGGATTGGAAGAACTTATATGAACACATTTTTTTGGGAGATGGGGTGGGGCCTTCATGCTGGACACTTGAGAAACTGAGCGACTGCTAATCATTTTAATAGTATATGCATATAATTTCTTTAAATATTAATGACGATGACTGCACTTGTGCAATTGGCATGGCTTGGAGAACTGTTGTTTCATATATTAATGACTGGACTGGTGAAATAAATAATCTTAGGCAAAAAAAAAGAAGTTATGTACTCACCATAACATTCTATCTGAGTAGGTAACTTCATTTGTCAGCAACCTGTGGGTATCGGATCCGACCTGGATCTGAGCCGGCAGCTTTCCAAGCTAAAGATCCGAGCTCTCAACTCCTCCCCCTTACCCATAACACCCTGCTACCTCCCTCCAGTCCTCAGATCGAGTTTGCCAATTTATCAACCAACAACAGTCAAACATACTCGAAAGAGAAACGCTAACCTGATGCGTAACAGAAGGAAAAACCTTCCGTTATGAATACGACCACGAAACAGGCTAGGGGGAAGGAGGGGGGGGGGTTGGTTGCTGACAAATGAAGTTACCTACTCAGATGGAACGTTATGGTGAGTACATAACTTCTTTATCGGAAGTAGTTAACTTCATTTGATCAGCAACCTGTGGGACGGAGTCCCTAGCTACCAAAAACCTGGGAGGTCCTCAAGGAAGGATATTCCAGAACACTGCGGAGCCAAAGGCTGCCCTACCTCTGGATATCAGATCAAGCTTATAATGAGAAATGAAGGTGTGAGAAGAGGCCCAAGTAGCCGCTGAACAGATGTCACCTAAGGGAACTCTTGACCAAAATGCTGCAGAGGTAGCCATAGAACGGGTATAGTGAGCATGAACCCCCAAGGGTTCTGGCCGACCGGAAGCTGTGTACACATGTAAGATGCAGTGGGATATCCATCTAGCTAAGGTAACCTTCGTAATTGGCTTGCCTAAGGACGGCTTAGCGAAAGACACTAAAAGCTGCTCCGATTTGTGAGAAGCAGCTGTCCTGTGCAAGTAAAATCGCAATTGTCTATGCACATCCAACAAGTGCAGTCTGTATTCCCCTTTGTTTTGAAAGCTGGGAAAGAAAACAGGCAAATTGATGGTTTGATTGATATTGGCCTCGGAGGCCACCTTAGGCAAGAATGAAGGATTAGTCCTGAGAGATACTCTGTCCTTATGAAAGACCAGGTATGGGGGTTTTGTACAAAGGGCATGAAGTTCAGATACCCTTCTAGCTGAAGTAATTGCAATCAAGAAGGCAGTTTTCCAAGATAAGAATTTTAAGTCAACGGAAGCTGCAGGTTCAAAGGGTGGACCAGTTAGAGCCTGAAGAACTAAAGTTAAGTCCCATGGGGGAACCGCATTCTTGACCGGAGTTCTTAACAGAAAGGTGCCTTTCAAAAAGGTCTTGCATATCTTAGCGGAAGCTAAGGGTCCAAGGTTGTCCCCGATGTAGAAATGAGAAATGGCAGCCATCTGAACCTTCACAGTAGAAGAACTGGTCCCTTGATGGAAAATGTAGGACAGAAATTCAAGAACTGCTGGAATGGGAGCCGTAAAAGGGTCCAAAATCCCTATGTTTGGCCCATATGGAAAAACGCTTCCATTTACTCTTGTAGATCTTCCTGGTAGAGGGTTTATGTGCCGCTACCAGAATAGATTTTACGGAAGACGACATACCGGGAGTCCTAGCCATTAGTGGAACTGGATCAACCAAGCCGTGAGCATGAGGTCGTCCAGGTTCGGAGTTTCCAATCCCGAAGGATGAGAGATCAGATCCGGAATGGGATCTAAGACCCAAGGAGGAGCTATGATGTGAGACCGCAGATACGGGAACCAGATCTGATGAGGCCAGAATGGGGCTATGAGGATCATTTTACTCCCCAACCGACGAGCTTTCTGCAGAAATTTCGTCATTAGCGGAAGAGAAGGATAACCATAAAGAAGACCGGGTGGCCAAGCATGAACCAGAGCATCTCTGGGACTCTCCCCTGGTGGGGGAATTAGAACGAAAAATTTGCTGCATTTTGCATTTGAAGGAGACACTAAGAGATCACAGCAAGGCTGACCCCATTTAAGGAAGATCTGTTTCGCTACTAAGGGGTTTAGAGACCACTCGTAAGGTATGAGGATGGAACGACTCAGCTTGTCCGCTAGAATGCTGGACCGACCCAGAATGTGTGTTGCTATCAGAAAGTGGTTGGTGGAAATCGCCCATTCCCAAACTCTCATAGCCTCTCGACAAAGAGGGTAAGACCTGGTTCCTCCCTGTTTGTTGATGTACCAGACCACCGCCATGTTGTCTGTCTGAATTGCAATAGTCCCCGGAGGAAGAAGGTCCTGAAGGGCTTGCAACGCTAAAAACACCGCCCTCATCTCCAGAACATTGATATGCAGAACGGTCTCTACAGGGGTCCACGTGCCTTGGACGGTTCTGCCCATGCAATGCCCCCCCCCACCCCACCCGAGGCGAGAAGCGTTCGTGGTCAGCGTGGTTTGGGGTGGAGGCATCACGAACGGTCTCCCTTTCTGAAGCTCTCGGGAATGAAGCCACCAAAGAAGGGAGTTCCTGCAAACCCTGCTTAGGGGAATTGGTGAATCCTATGGGTGTAGGAGGAGGGACCATTGGACCTGAAAGGCCCAATGAAGGACTCTCATGTGCAGCCAAGCAAGAGGTGAAAGGCTGATGGCTGCCGCCATGGATCCTAGGGCTCTCATATTCTGCGGGTGGGGCTGGGGGCTGTAGAAGTGCTATTACATGCAGTGACAAGGTGCGTAACCTGGCAGCTGTCAGAAAGGCGTTGGACTGAAGCGTGTTTATCCTGGCCGCTATGAAATCCAGAACTTGAACAGGATGAAGAGACGACTTCCTGAAATTTATGGTAATGCCTAGGTGATGGGCCAAGAGTAAAGAATAATCCCTGGCAGAACAGAGTAGATGCCTGGTGGGGGCATGAGGAGCCAGTCATCTAGGTACGGGAAGACCTGAATTCCCTGAAGTCTCAGGTGGGCTGCCACAACTGCCATGACCTTGGTGAACACCCTGGGGGCTGTGGTGAGGCCGAACGTAAGAACCCTGAATTGATAATGAATGGCCCCCAGCCGAAAGCGGAGAAACCTCCTGGATCGTCTGTTCATGAGAATCTGGTAGTACGCATCCTTGAGGTCTATGGAGCACATCCAGTCGTTCTCTTGCAGAAGGGGGAGAATAGACTGTAGAGTGACCATCCGGAATTTCTCTTTGGCAATGAACAGGTTCAAAGTTGACAGGTCGAGAATTGGCCTCAAGTCCCCCGTCTTTTTTGGCACCAAAAAGAACCTGGAGTAAATGTCCAACCCAGACTGCTCTGGGGGGACGTGCTGGATGGCCCTTTTTTCTAGTAATTTCTTTATTTCTGAAGCCGCAGCCTCCCTCTGATTGGGTGGGATATCGGGGATGCGCTTCCTTAATGGGGGAAGATTCAGGAAGGGGATAGAGTAACCTCTGGATATTATTCGGAGCACCCAGCGATCTGTAGTAATGGACTCCCAACTTGATAGATGCTCCGAAAAACGCCCCCCCCCGACTGCCTCCAGAGAGGGACAGTCGGGCAACCCCTCAGGGCTGCTGCGCGGGTCGGTCGGAGAAGGGTTCTCTCGACCCGAAATTCTTCGGCCTCCCTCTGCCTCTGGGCCGGTGTCCACCTTGTCCTCCCCTGCCTCTGAAGGATGAAGGGTCCGGAGCGGGACGGGACTGCTGAGACTTCCGGAACCACATCTTCTTTTGTCCTCTCTGGTTCCTTGAGAAGGACCTTTGAGGAGTAGAGAAGCGGATTCCGACGGCAGACAGCATCTTCCAGTCTTTCTCGCTCTGGAGTAGCGTGTCGTGGACGGTTTTGCCAAATAGCATAGAACCGTCAAAGGGAGCTTCGCGAAGGACGCCTTGAAGGGTTCCACAAAGACAGAGCCAGGCGTGGCGCCGCAAGGCGACCCCTGCTCTGCTGGCTCTAGCCGCCCCCTCCGTGGCATGGGAGAAAAGCCGCATAGAAGTGTTAGATATTGACTTTAGAGTGGCCATGCGAGCCGAGAAGGTTCGTTTGTCCTCAGCCGCCATGGACTCTGGGGGAGACCCAGTGTACTCTCTTATCAGATCCCGCTGAGGCCTAATGATGTGTGCCAGATAATTCAGCGCCCTTATGGAAAAGGTGGCTGAAGCAAACATCCGCTTTCCAATGCCGTCCATCGTCCGAGACTCCTTATCAGGAGGATGGACCGAGGAACTCTCTTACGCCAGTTCCTTCTTGGGGGCAGCCGCCACCACCATGGCATTTACCGGGAAACCTTTATTCCGCACCGGCTTGTCAGGAGGAGGACTAAGGATTTTATCCGGTCTCCTAGGGATTGGCTCCACAGTGTCCGGCTCCTTCCAAGCCCTGGTAGTAATCAAGTCTACCAGGGGGTCGGCCAGGAGGGGGCATCCAAAAGGTAGACAGGCCTGCGTCAAACACCTTCAGAAACACAGAATCATCCGAGGAAGGTTTCTGGGCTGACCACCCCCCTCTTATGCGCAGCATCTCCATAATGTCTCAAAAGGAGACGTCCTCTGGGGTGATCTGGGGGAACCTTGCCCTTCCTCTAAGTCCGTATCCTCCGTGAGGGACTCGGGGGAGTCCAAGTGCCTCCTCTTACACTTTCGTTTGTGAGGGACCTTCTCGGCGGGACTGTCCGAGGAGGGCTCACCAACAGGGTTCTGTTCCTCTACGAAATCTAACTGGGGCGCAGACGTAGGTTGTCCCTCGAGCCAGACGATGGAAGACAGGCCTATATGTGAGGGAGTGAAGGGTGGATCCGTAGCACGGACCGGGGACTTCGAACTGCTCGACAGCACCCTCTCCACCACGGCGAAAGCCGAAGATGAACCCTGGTTCCAAGAGTAGTCCACTCGGCTCCGACGTGAGGACCAGTGTCGGAGCCGACGCGATCGGACCCGAAAGGGAAGTGTGCTCCGACAGCAATGGAGCCAAAGACACACTCACCCCTGCGGATCCGAAGCTCGGCTCTCGGCCCCGAGAGCTCGGATCCAAAAGATGACCCGATAAACTCGAGGGTAAGGCCGGCGTCAAAGTAGCAACTACTATCGGCGTCAACTCCCCGGCTCTGAGACGACTCGGATCCGACGGCTCTGAAACCTGATAGTGGATCGGAGAAGGAGCAATGGGTGCAAAGAAAAAGGCCGAGCTCCCTCCCGGAGGGCGGTGGGAGGCAGGAGCACTCCCATCTGCATCTGGGCCTGCAGGAATCGACGCGTCATCCGGTCCATATCTGCGTCGGACAGACTCCTGGTAGACCTAGAAGTCGTCGAGGCAGGCCGGGAAGGCCACCTAGATGACCTCAAAGGTGACCGGGACTCCTCCTCCGGCTCCGAAGAGAAGCGTGGGGAATGGAGCCGAGAGGGGGAAGACCTGGAAACCCTCACGGGGGAATAAATCAATTTAGCCGGCAGAGCCGAAGGGACCGACTCGGCCCGCCACTTATGGCTCTTGTGCCTATCCGTCTCCTTTTCCTCCTCTCCATGCCTCTTCTCTTTCTTAGAAGAGCCCCCCTCTCCCTGGGAAACAGTGGGAGGTTGAGTCCCAGCCAGGGGAGGGGGAGCTGAAGGCTGGGCAGTAGCAGCCGTGACTGGCACCACTGAGGGAGAACAGGAAGAAGAATCCGGGGGCAAGAGTCCCGCCAGGATTAGCTTGTTCCTCCTGTCCCTCAGAGCCCGGAGGTTAAAGGCCGCACAAATCTGGCAGCCCGATGTTAAATGAGCTACCCCCAGGCAGAGAACGCACTGAGTGTGGCCATCCGCTGGGGACAGCTTATGATCACACTCAGCACATTTTGAAAAAATGGCCTTAGGGCCCTCGGCCATCACACACAAGCACACACTCTAACACACACAGTAAGGGGAAGGGAAAAACACTAATTTACTACTAAAAGTAATTAAAAAATGGTTTAATTAAACTACGGGTCTACTACACACACACACACACAACAAAATCGCTATAATATTGACAAAAAATCTCCTAAATTCCTCTCACCTAAAATGCTAAGAGCTCGTCCCTTATGCTTCAGAAGCCGCGGCAAAAGAGATCTGAGGACTGGAGGGAGGTAGCAGGGTATTATGGGTAAGGGGGAGGAGTTGAGAGCTCGGATCTTTAGCTTGGAAAGCTGCCGGCTCGGATCCAGGTCAGATCCGATACCCACAGGTTGCTGATCAAATGACGTTAACTACTTCAAATCAAAATTTAGGAAATGATGCATCTATTCTATGCAAAGATTATTCAACTTCTATGAAACAAGACAATGCCCCTTACAACTTTGGAATTCTGGATCCAAGTATTCAGCAATCTGAGGATCCGGTTTGTTTAGAAGGAAACAAAAAAAGAAAGAAAGGAAGAAGTTCACAACAAATAACAAGGAAGAATTGAAACTGATTAATAACTAAAGGAAAAGTACAGTTTTGTACCTACCATAAATGTAGATGTTAGCGTGTATACACTGCTGCAGTCATTATACTTGGGTTATCCTGCCGTCAGGCGGTTCCCCAGTCGGCCTGAGTTCCAAAGTCTTGGTCCGGCGTCGGTTGCTGTCGCCTCCTCCCTGATGTCAGTGCGACAGGGGTATATAAGATGCAGCCAATGCCATTTTCTTCAGTTTTTCTTGCCCCAGATGTCAGGTACCCCCAAAAAGGTAGGCAATTCAAATTGCTAATAAAACATACATAAGAAAAGCAATCAACAACTTTCAGTTACCAGCAAATAGCATAGGTAGTAAAGGGTAGAAGACATAGGTACGTACCAGCAAGTAAGAGGGGAAGGAGGGAGGGTAACCTGGACTGCAGCAGTGTATACACTCGAACATCTACATTTATGGTAGGTACAAAACTGTACTATGTTTATCGTGTTACACTGCTGCAGTCATTACACTTGGGTAGAATCCCAAAGCTGAGGTAGGGTGGCTGGTTCTATAAGGCATTAGGGGTGGCTATAAGGCCCTGCAGCACTGCAGTGGCGAAGCCAGCTCTGGATTTAGGGTATAGAGGCAGATGGTAATGCTTGGTGAAGGTTTGTACATAACTCCAAGTTGCTGCTTCCAAAATATCCTTGGTAGGTACTCCTCTGAGACAGGCAGTTGAAGTGGCTGTTGCCCTGGTGGAGTGAGATCTAATGCTGTTAGGTACAGGTTTCCCATGGTGTGTATAGCAGAAACGTATACAGTGTCCTATCCATTTTGAAATAGTCTGTTTTGAAATGGCTTTTCCCTGTGCTCCTGCAGCATATGCTACTAATAATTGCTCAGATTTTCTGAAAGCTTTGGTTTTGTCCAAGTAGAAGCGTAACTGTCTGTGTATGTCCAAAGAATGCAGTAGTCTCTCCCCTTTATTCTGTGGATTTGGATAAAAAGTTGGCAGGTGAATAGTTTGGTTTAGAGCCACACTTATACCACCTTTGGCATAAACATAGGGTTAGTTCTTAAAGACACCCTGTCTTGGTGGAAAATGATGAAAGGTTCCACTGCCATTAGTGCCTGTAGTTCTGAAACTCTTCGTGCTGATGTTATTGCCAGGAGCAGAGCAGTTTTCCAAGAGATATATTTTAAATCTGCTGTGTTAGCTGGCTCAAAAGGAGGTAAAGTTAATTTTTCCAATACAAAGTTGAGGTCCCAAGTTGGAGTAGGTGCTCTACGGGGCGGTCTTATGCTTTTAGCCCCTCTGAGGTACTGTTTTAGCAAAGAATTAGAGAAAATTGGTGGATCCAGCTGAATGAGAGGGTATCCACTTTCCATGCTTGTGGATGGTAAGTCCTTGTGCAGAATTTCTGTAGCTGGCAGTTCATTGGGGATGCAAACAGATCTATGTCCGGGCTCCACCATTTCTGTGTTATCATTCTGAATATTTGTGGATTCAATTCCCATTCTTTCTGCTTAAGTCATCTACATCAGTCATCAAGCATTGTGCTTGCAGATGAACTTGATAGTTTAGAGCCGTGTTCTACAAGGTCATGGCTTGTCTGCAGAGGGGATAAGAGTGAGTGCCCCCCTTGCTTGTTTATGTACCACATAACTGTGGTGTTGTCTGTCTTTAGTAGTAGTTGTCCTGGATGCAGCAGGTCCTTGAAGGCTATAAGGGCATTTTGTCATTTTGTACAGCTAGCATCTCTTTTTGATTGATGTGAAGATGCCTTTGTTCTGCGGGCCACTTGCCCTGAATACATTTTCCTGCCATGTGTTTTCCCCAGGCGTAATCTGATGCATCTGTTGTCAGTGTTTGCCTGGCTGTGGGTTGAGTAAAAGGCTGTCCCTTGTTGAGGTGACAAGCTCAAGCCCACCATCAAAACTCCTGTTGAAGGCAAGGAATAAGTGGTATAACTGTTTCCAAACTTTGACAGTGTTGTGACCAGACACTCTTTAGGTACCACTGTAGTTTCCTCATATGCAGTCTGGCATATGGAATTAGCAGAATGCAAGATGCCATGTAACCCAAGGCCTGCAGAATTTTTCTTGCAGGGAGTTGGGTTCTTGTTGCCATCAATTGAAAATATTGAGTCAGTTGTCCTTGCTTGTCTGGCGTGAGATAAGCCATCTGGGCCATTGTATTCAAGCTGGCACCCAGGAATATTATCTCTTGTGAGGGCACTAGTTTTGATTTATTTTCGTTTACTGTGTACCCCAGGCAACTTAATAACTTTTTTTACAAACGCCAGATGCTTTAGAAGAATGTCCTTGCTCTCTGCTTGAAACAGGAAGTCGTCCAGGTACGGATAAATTTGAATTCCTTTCTGTCTGCAAAATGCAATTACTGGTGCCAGGCACTTTGTGAAGACCCTGGGTGCAGTAGATAAGCCAAAGGGCAGTGCAGAGAATTGATAGTGCATTGAACCAGCTATGAATCTGAGGTATCTTCTGCAGTTTTGTCTGATAGGGACATGCAGGTATGCCTCCCTGAGGTCCAAGGTTACGAGACAAGCTTTCTTGCCCAGCATGGGAAGAAGCTGCTGTAGTGTCAACATTTTGAATTTCGGAACATCCAGGTAAGTGTTTAGAGAAGAAAGATCCAGAATGGGCCTCCAGGCTTTGTCCTTTCTGGGAACCAGAAAGAGTCTTGAGTAAAATCCTTGTCCTTGCTCCTGTGGTGGTACCTTCTGAATAGCTCTCATGTCCATGAGTGCTGTTATTTGTTTTTGAGCCTCTGACCATTGATTTGGTGGTAAATTTGGCATTCCTTTTAACCTTGGCAGTGTGTGAAAGTGGAACCTGTAACCTTGAGATACAATGTTGAGAACCCATTTGTCTTTGGTGATCATATGCCAATTGTGATAGAAAAGTGCCAGTTTTCCTCCCAAGGGGACTGCCAAGAGAGAGCTGTTTGGCAGCTGTAGTGGGAAGTCATTGGGGCTGTTTTTTATATGGTTGGGGCCTGTCTTCCCCTTCTTTCTGGCCTGATGCACCCCATTGTCAAGGCCTGTAAGGACATTGTGGTTGACCTCTACCTCTTGGACATCTGTATCTGCCCCTTTGAGGTTTGTCTGTAACTGGAAAGGACCAATTCTTTGTTGGCCAATTTCTGCTAAATCGAGGAGGCTGAACCTGTAAGAAATCCTTCACCGTTTGCATAGATTTTGCCTTATCCTCCATTTTCTTTAATACCTCTTCTGCCTTAACTCCAAATAACACATCCTGCTGCAAAGGTGTATCCAATAGTTTTGCTTTAACATGATCTGGTAACGTATGTTCTTTTAACCAAGCATGTCTTCTAATGACAGAACCTGTTTACAGGAGCTGCTCTACAGGAGGCCTCTAAAGAATCAAAACCACATTGCAAAGTATGTTCTCCCACTTGTTCAGCTGCATGCAATAAATCCTGCATTTCCTTAAAATTAGGAGGATCTGAATCTGGAAGCATTTTTTGTTTCAACTGAGACATCAAAAATTGCTGATATTTTAGCATGTGAAACTGGCAATTTAAGGCCCTCATTGCTAAGGTTGCATACGTATATACTTTCTTCCCCCATCTGTCTAATGCTCTGGAATGTCTGTCAGAGGGGACTGGATTCTTTGCTGATGAGGCCTTAACCCCTTTGGGTCCCTGAGAAATAGTTTCAGGGTCAGCAACAGGGCTTTTATAAAGAAATTTGTGTGAGTCAGGGACTCTGTAGTATCTGTCAGGCTTAACTGGGGCTGGAGGTAAAGAATCAGGATTTAAGCTGGATTCAGTATACACATCATCCACAATATCTAACACTGGCGGAATAGCAAGGGGTCTGTGTTGAGGTAATAAAAGGAAGTCTCTGAGCCTTTTCTTGGATTCTGAGTAATCCTGGCCTTCCCAATGGAAATGCTCCCTCATGGTATGTAAGGTTTCCCCAAAGGAGTAGTCCTCAGGTGGAGAGGCTGATGGAATTGATTCCTCAGCATCAGAATCCTCATAAGTGGGTAAGGAATATCCTAGGTCTGAGGATGAATCTGAAGAGATGGACACCTGGTCGGATGAGTCATAGTCTGCATCCTGTCTAGGCCTTTTATCAGGAAGGGGATGGGACCCCCTGATCAGAGTGATTAGGTCTTCGACCATTTTGAGCATTTGTTTCTTAGGCATGGAGGCCTGTCCTGGAGAATGCTGTATTTGTTTTTTTTGTTTTTAAAGGAGGTTTAGACTTAGCAGAAGGTTTAATGCTTAACTGAGTAGGTCCAAAAACACCCTCTGAAGCTGCGGGTTGTTCAGCTACTCCGGATCCCTCTGAAGGGTTAGTTTCAGTAGGCTGAAAATCTTGTGCATCCGAAGACCCAGCCATCTCCACGTGGGAGTCGGAGGCGGCCTGTGGTTCTACAGAAGCGGTCGTCAGGGGTTGCGAAGGCTCCTCGCTGAAAACCAGAGAACCGGCGACTGGCCTAGAAGAGGTCAGTTTTGGGCCTCGGATGCCTATCCTTGTCTTTGCGCTTTTTATGTATTCCAGTCATCAGAAGTTCCGACGGCATGGTGTAATTGAATTTTCTGCCAAAATAATGTCGGGCAAAATCAAACCGACGTTTAATAGTGCGCTTGTTAAACCTAGCACAAAACCGACAACCAGTGACGTTGTGGTCTGGGCCTAGGCATGGGATACAATAAGAATGGAAATCCTTAAGAGGTATTTGCTTCCCACAAGAAATACAGTTATTAACTTTTATTGATATCGGACTGAGGCAAGAAAAAGTTTCCCCAACAGGTACTTAGCTTTGTAGAAGTCTTCGGTTCTGAATTCGGAATGAAAATTTCAGGAGTCGGCCGACTGGCACTTGCGAACTGCTTTTGCTTCGGGCACCACGCAGCAAGAAAGACTGAAGAAAATGGCGTTGGCTGCATCTTATATACCCCTGTCGCACTGACGTCAGGGAGGAGGCAACAGCAACTGACGCCGGACCAAGACTTTGGAACTCAGGCCGACTGGGGAACCACCTGACGGCAGGATAACCCAAGTGTAATGACTGCAGCAGTGTAACACGATGAACATCAGAATACTTACTAAAAAGGACACTGCTTTGTTATGCAAGACACAGGCTACAGGGAATGATAATATTTTTCTATCTGAAAACCTTCATTCTACAGAAAAAGGCATCATTTTTCCAAAAGAGAAGGTGGAAAAAAATGTAAGGGGGCAGGTGAAAAGGGAGAAATCAAATTTGAACACGGAAGGACTGAAGAACATTACTTTAAGAAAAAAAGAAGAGAAAGACAGATGTTGACTACATGGCTCAAGCTGTGGATTTTGAATACCAGCTGGATGAGAATTTAATACGCAATGAAAACAGTGGGATTAATAAGACTAATGGTGATGAGGCTCTATCCTTCATAACAACAACTGAGAGAGCAGATATTACTGTATCAGAAGCTGAAGA
The DNA here is from genome assembly GCF_019279795.1 of Protopterus annectens. Lineage (NCBI taxonomy): Eukaryota > Metazoa > Chordata > Ceratodontiformes > Protopteridae > Protopterus > Protopterus annectens. The sequence continues at coordinate 614,268,535 of NC_056747.1, forward strand.
TTCTTCAGAGCTGGCAAGCAAAGATATTCTTGTAATTGGAGATTTAATTATTAGAGGAACTGATACACATTTGCAGAGAAGATAATGAACATCGAATAGTGTTATGCTTGCCAGGAGCAAAACTAGAAGATGTGAGACAAGCCTTGGAATGCCTTAATGTAAAGAAGTATGGATCTGTTTTCATTCATGTCAGTACAAATTATGTCATCCGCAAGGATTCTCTGACTGTTAGTAGGGAACTGACAGCCCTCTTAGATAGTATAGCTTGTACTGGTGTTAGGACGTATTTTTCACAAATCACCTACAGAAAGGATAGTCAGGTTACTGTGAATGAAAAGATTTTTTGGGTAAATACCTACATGGAAAAAAATGTCCTGTTTTAAAAAATGGAAATGTGTAGAGCATCCAAGCCTAGTTTCTGGCACACGTGTTCAGAAAAGGATGGCGTGCATTTGTCAAGATCATGGAAGAGAATTTTTGTTGCAGATATTTTGCAATATTTGACAAACACCAGGCAGGATTTTTGCCAGGTTAAAAATTTAACAGTTCACAGATAGCAACATTTGATGCATCTCTGATGGTTGTTAATGCTAGGAGCATTAATAATAAAGTTTTTTATTGTTAAATTTGCCACGTTGCCACAAGACTGATGTTATTGTTTGAGAAACATGGTTAAAGAACAATGACTGGAAACCAGTTCTGTCAGAGTATAAATGTTTTTACTTTAACAGACATTCTAACAAAAAAATCAGGTGGAGGTGTTGTGCTAGGGATTAAAGATAGTTATGAGACCTGTGATTATTACATGTTCAATGATAACACCAGTGTAACTGTGACAACAGACAGAACCCTGGAACATAATTGTTGGAGTGTACAGACCACCAAAGTCAAGTGCAGATGACCTACAGGAATTCATACATTTCCTGCATGAAACACAGGAGGGAAGAATAATATTAGCTGGGGACTTAAATTTACTAAAAATAAACTGGAATAATATTGATTCAACAATTTTAGTAAGGAAATCGTACACAATGTATATTCAGGAACAACAATTGCTTCAGACTAAAAAAAAAAAAAAAAAAAAAACTACCAGGGGCGGAACATACTAGACATCGTTTGTGTTCCTAAAGAAATTACTGTTACTTCAAGTCAAGTTTTACCACCGTTGATGTGCAGTAATCATGGGGTTATAAAAGCTAATTTGTTGCTAGACAATTCTGCCAAACTGAAATCTAAACCAATGCACAGAAGGTTAATTACAGATTACATGGAAGCCAAACAGTCACTATGTAAAACTAACTGGAGTTAGGTGTTCAGTGGAATAACTGGAGATGGAATGTGGAAAGTTTAGAAACAGAAACTGAGTGCAAAAAATAAAAAAAACATGTTTAACATCAGGATCTAGGCATACAACAGCAGGGGGATATATTTCCATAAGAACAAGATATTTGAATTAAGGTAAGAGACAAAAAAATATAAGAAACGGAAGAGAGGTTGTACTACAACTTTGAAAAATTGAAATAAATAAGCTGGACAAACAGCTTAAGCATGGTGTGAGACAAGATCAAGAAAAATGTTGATGAAAATTTATATAAAGATATTGAGCATAATAGGAAACCTTTATATAGCTACATAAGATGTGGAAGAAGTAAAGACATACAAATGTATATACTGTGTGCAGATTCTAAAATTTACTCTCAGACACAACAGATTATATATTTACAAAATCTTATGCAATACAGTTTGGCAACATAAAAAAGGGGGGATAAGTTGTCCTGCTGATATGCAGGTAACCCCAGATACTGGAATCAAATTAGATTATGTTATCCAGGTAACCCCAGATACTGGAATCAAATTAGATTATGTTGAAAAAGAATGGTGCAAACCGGATTCAAACAAAGCATAGGGAGGAGACAGAAGTAGTAACAATGATCTGAGAACACTTCAGCAAGAACTTGTGGACCATTATATCTATTATTCACTAGGTCATATAAGTATGGTAAAATTCCTTAAGATTGGAGACATGCAATTATTAAACCTGTCTTTAAGGGAAAGGGGAGTAGGACAAACCAAAGTCATATAGACCCTTACGTCTACTTTCATGTTGTGGAAAAATAACGGAGAAGGTAATATTGGATAAGTTATTGTCAGAACTGGATAGGTTGGGACTTGAAACTATATACTGGCATGCATATATTGAAAATAGATATACTACCATATGTAACATGATGTTCTATAACAACATAATAACAGCTATGAATGAAAAATTGTGCTGTAATGTACTTTATATAGATTTAACTTCAGCATTTGACAGGGTCATACACAAAACACTGATCAATAAATGAGTACAACTAGGTATTGATGTACTCTTGATAAGATGGATAGCTGCATGACTTACAAATAGGACATGGCAAGTATACAGCAACTGGACAGGTGAAATCCTTGGTTACAGTCAGACTGCCCCACAGGGCTCTGTCCTAAGCCCTTACTTGATTAGATTGCATCTTTCAGACCTAATTTTTCATCTGAGGTGTTCTCATCTATATGCAAACGACCCGAAATTGGGTAAACTGATTACATTTGTTACAGATTAGGCATGCCTGCAAAATAACTAGACTAAATTGAACATTTGGGCACAGGAGAATAATATACTGATAAATACATCAAAAACTAAGCATAAAAGATTTGGGACACAAATTGAAAGGTGAATATTTAATATAGCACAGTGGTTGAAAGTGTAGACTCATTTAAGGACCTAGGTATACGGGTAGATTCAGCTATGAGTTTTTCTAATCATATCAACCAATTGGTTAATGATAGTCATAGGTTGTATAAAAAGATTTATTAGGTCTAGGAAATCAAAAATGATGAGGTAATTGTTAGTTACATTAGACCCAAATTTGAGTATGGAATAACATATGGAAACCCTATAAGAAAACAAGCATGAGTAAACTGGAAAGAGTACAGCGGAAATATACCAAGAACATCCATGGATGTGAAAATTTAAGTTATTATGAAAGACTAAAATATCTGAACTTGTACAATGTCTCTTACAGCTATCTAAGAGGAGATCTTATTCAGGTATATAAGACATTTAGAGACAGCTACCTCTGGGTATGTTTGGGGTTATCAAAAAGTACTAGAGAGTCATCAGACAACCTATGTTGAAGAAGATTTTACAAGAATGAGAAGTGTACTAATTGTTTCTATGACAGAATAGCTGATGCATGGAACAGACTACCAAATTACATTAAAGCCAAGTACTAGTTTAGATATTTTTAAGAACAGCATGGACACTTATTATGGGAACAAATGCTCTGGTATATTGGCAAGCTAGAAGGGCATTAATGCCCATGCTTGAAATATTTGCATGTATGTATAACATTGAAAGTAATTTTCTGAAATTCATTCGACATACAAAATGAGATATAATGTGTTTACAATAAATATATATTCAGGAGACAATACATGACATACTAAGATAAGTTTTCAAATAAGATTTGTAAACTCTCTTAGCATGATAAACCAAAAGAATTTTGACAGTTAGACTTCAGTACCATTCAAGTATAATCACTTTAGACTATTTATGTTCCATTCACAGAGTACAATTCAATTCAGTTTTACAAGATTTAGAAACTGGTTTATACACTTTAAATGTTCAGATATTCATTTTAGTTGGTGATTTTAACTTTAATTTTTCTTCAGAGGTTAATAACTTAAGAAAAGCTTAACTAACTTTACTAGGAGGTTTAATCTGCTTGATTTACAGAAGTATAAACACCCTAAGTGATATACACACTTAGATAATAGATTTTAAAAATCTGCAAGATTATACTCTTTCAGGGTGTCTGACAAAAACTTAAAATTCTGTTCCCTCAAAGAAGCTTTCTTCACATGCTCTTTCTAATCATGCCCTAAATTTTAACCAATGTTTTAACTTTGAAGAAAAAGAAGTTATGTTCTTACCATAACGTTCTGTCCAACTTCATTCCATTAACCTTAGGGACTTGGTTCAGACACTCAATCAAATCGGCCACCTTCTCACAGCTCAAGATTCCAAACTTGAGCCCCCCCTTCTACCTACCCACAATGCCCTGCTCCCCCCAGATTACCTCAGATCGAGTTTGCGCACTAAAAAAATGGTGTTCCTAACCCAACATGTGCGTGTGTGTGTGTGCATACACACACACACAAATATATATATATATATATATATATATATATATGTATAAAATATTTGTATATATATATATATATATATATATATATATATATATATATATATATATATATATATATATATATATATATATATATATATAAAATATATTTGTATATGTGTATATATATATATGTGCATATAGATATATATATATAGATATATATATATATATAATATATTTGTATATGTATATATATCCCAACAACGAACATCAGGCACTCAACCAAGGAATAGAATTCCTAGAAAGGCTTCTATTAGCCTTCCCGAATAAACTTGGATGGGGGAAGGGGACAGGAAGGTTAATGGAATAAATTTGGACAACACAGATGGAACGTTATGGTAAGAATATAACTTCTTTATCTAATGTTGTCCAACTCATTCCATTAACCTGAGGGACAGAGTCCCCAGCTACCATAATCCAGGGTGGCCATTAAGGAAGGATATTCCGGAGTACAGCAGAACCAAAAGCACGTCTGCTCCAGAATACAATGTCCAATTTGTAATGATTGACAAAGGTATGGAGGGTTTGACCAAAGTAGCAGCAGCACAAATGTCCTCTGGACCAAAAAGCTTGAGACATGAGCATAGACCTTGTAGACTGCGCCCTTACCAGACCTAGTAAGAGAACACCTTTAGAAGAATAGATAAACGTAATACAATCTTTCAACCATCTGGCTAAAGAAACTTTGGTCTACCTTACCTTTTTTCGCATTTAAAAAGGAAACAAATAACCGACCGCACTTCCTGAAGGATTTAGTTCTACGGATGTAAAAACAAACTTGTCTATACACATCAAGCAAGTGTAAGATGCATTCTCCTTTGTTCTGATATTGAAGAAGAAAACTGGAAGATCAATTGACTGATTAATGTTTGTCTCTTTAGCCACTTTGGGTATAAAAGAAGGATTTATATTGTGGGTAACTCTGTCGCTAAGAAAAATCCAGTATGGAAACTTAGCGGAAAGAGCCTGCAGCTCAGACGCTCTCCTGGATGAGGTAACAGCTACTAGGAAATGAGTTTTCCAGGAAAGGAATTTTAGATCTACGGCAGCCAAAGTTTGGTTCCTTGACTGGAGGTCGTAGCAAAAAGGTGCCCCTAAGAAAAGCGTTACATAACTAAGGAGCGGCCAGAGACGCTGAATCAAAACCAAAATGGAAGTTAGAAATAGCAGCAAGCTGTACCTTGACTGTAGAGTGACTAACACCTTCCTTGTAAGGAAAGTCTGGGACAAATGAAACTGGTGCTGTAAAAGGATCCGATTCTGCTCCACCCAAAGGGAAAATCTTTTCCACTTACTTCTGTAAATCTTGCTAGTGGAGGCTCTGTGTGATGAAGTCAAAACGTCTCAGACTGGAGAAGACAGCCTGCGAGATCTAGCCATCTTTGGAAGTGGAGAAGCCATGAGGTTAATTTCAGGGCCTGAATGTTATAATGTGGATGCCATGACAGATAAGACAATAGAGCTGGGCTCGGATCTAATCTCATCAGGGGGCAAACCAAATGAGACCAAAGAAAGGTGAAACGGGTTTGTCGAGGCCAAAAAGGAGCAATGAGGATCATTTTGCTTCGCAACTTGAAAGCTTTCTGTAGGAACTTGAGAATCAAGGGAAGAGGGTGTACAGTAGACCAGAGGGCCACACATGAACCAGAGTGTCCCAGGGGACTACCCCTGAGGAAGGATCAAGGCAAAATACTTGCTGCACTTGTTGTTGAAGAGGACACAAACAGGTCGCAGCAAGAATAACCCTATTTCTGGAAGTTTGCGTCTGCCATAAAGATTGGTTCAGGGACCACTTGTGAGGTATCAGCAGCAGTCTGCTGAGTCTGTTGGCTAGAATGTTGGATTCCCCTAGAAGGTGCGTTGCCACCAGAAAGTGGCTGGAAGAAATCACCCACTGCAAACTCTCACTGCTTCTCGACAAAAGGGGTAAGACTTGGTCCCTCCCTGTTTATTGAGGTACCAAACCACTGGCATGTCTATTTGGATTGCAATAGTCTTCTGAGGAAGAAAGCTGTCTAGTTCTTGCAATACTAGAAGAACCACTCTCATCTTGAGGACACTGATATGCAACTTGGTCTCTTAAGCCGTCCATGTGCCTTGGACCATCCAGCCCAGACAATGCCCCCCCCACCCAAACTGGGAGGCTTCTGTGGTCAACATGGTGGTTGGGGTGGGAGAACAAACGGTCGTCCTAGAATCACCTCCAGTGACTGGATCCAGCAAAGGAGAGAATCCTTCCACACATGAGAGTTTTATGGGAAGATTCAAAGGATTTCTGAGAAGAGACCACTGAACTGCTAGGGTCCACTGCAGAATGCGCATATGAAAACGTGCCATTGGGAAAAGGGTTATGGTTGCTGCCATGGAGCCCAAAACCCACAGAATCAGAATGGCTAGGGGTGTCGAAGCAGTTAAGATCTGGTTGACATGTGACCTCAGATTTAATACCCTGTCTGGTGCAAGATAAACTTGAGCCACAGTTGTGTCTAGACATGCCCCTATAAAGTCTATGGTCCGAACCGGATCCAGGTGACTCTTGTCAATTTATAGTTATGCCCAGGTTGGAGGCTAGGTTGAGGAAGCAATCCCAGGCCTGAAGGAGAAGATGCCTGGTTGGGGTAGTTAGGAGCCAATCATCTAGATATGGAAATATCTGACACCCTTGCAGTCGGAGATGAGCTGAAACTACCACTAGACATTTGGTGAACACCCTAGGGGCTGTGGCGAGACCAAGTGCCTGAAGTTGGTAGTGACTGGTTCCAAGCCTGAAACATAAAAAAGACCTGGAGCATCTGTCCACCTTGATATAGTAATACGCATCCTTGAGGTCTATCGGGCATATACAATCACCCATCTTCAGGAGAGGTAAATTGAATCGTGACCATCCTGAACTTGGTGTGTTTCACTGACTTGCTCAGCATGTGAGGTCCAATACTGGCCGCAGATCCCCTGTCTTTTTGGGTACTAAAAAGAATGTGGAGTAAAACCTGATGTGACCTAATCGGGAGGACCTCTTGGATGACTCTTTTTTTGTAGTAACTTTCTTATTTCTTGGCCAGCATCCTCCCTCTGACTGCGTGAAACATCTAGGAGGTGAAATATTTACTCAGGAATGTCAGAAAAGGGAATGGAGTATCCTCTGGATATGATCCTTCCCACCCATTTGTCATGTGTAATGGCCTCCCTGGCTTCTGGGTGCAAGGAAAATCATCCCCCGACTGCTTCCGGGGGAGAGCAGTTGGGCAACCCTTCAGGACTGCTGGAAAGGCTCGTCTGTGGCAGGTTCCCACAATCCTTGATTTTGTGGACCCCCTCAGCCATGTGGGCAGCATCTACTGTTCTGACTATATCCCCCTTTGCCTTGGGGGGGGGGGGTCTCCCCTAGTGTCCTGCAATTTCTGAAACCACGTTTTTTACTGCCACGCTGGTTCCTTGAAAAGATACACTCTGGAGTAGAAAAACAGATCCCCAACGGCAGACAGAGTCTTACCACCTTTCTCACTCTGGGTCAAGGTAGACCCAAACAAGGTGGAGCAATCAAAGGGGGCATTAATGAAGGACTCTATGAAAGGCTCTGCAAAATTGCACAGCTTCATCCAAGCATGACGCCTAATGGCAATGCCTGAATAAGCCGCCCTTGAGGTACCCTCCACAGCATGAGAGATGAGCCTCATGGACACATTAGCCAGGGAATGTAGGGTGACCAACCTAGAAGTAAACAGACTCCCGCTCCTCAGAAGGTACGGACCCCAGGACTGAGCCAGAAAGTTCCTTAAGTAAGTCCGTTTGTAACCGGGTAAAGTGACAGAAATTGTTCAATGCCTTAAGACCAAAGGTAGATGAGGAGTAGACCCTCTTACCAAATCTACCCAGAGCCCAGGATTCTCTATTCGGGGGGGGGGGAGTGGACAGAGGAGTTTTCCTGAGCGATCTCCTTCTTGGTGGCTGCAGCCACAACCAAGGCATCTACCAGGACTCCTTTGGTCCAAAATTGTGTGTCGGCTGGGGCACTTAAAACTTTATCAGCACACTTGGGGATGGGTTCTACTACATCTGGTTCCTTCCAAACCCTCCACGACACCAGCTAGAGAAGCAAGTCAGCCGGGGGGACACCCAGGTGGTAGATGGGCTGGTCCCAAAAGACTCCCAACAACACCGACTCCTCCAGGGAAGGGGTTTGGGAGGACCATCCACCCTTCTGGCTTGGATTTCAAAGATGTCTCCAAAGGAGACCTCATCGAGTGGAGGTTTGGGAGACCCTTCACCTTCCTTGAAATCAGTTTCCATGGTAAGGGATTCCATATGGGAATCCACATGCCTCCATTTACATAGTCTCTTCTAAGAGACCTCTTTGGGAGGGAGTTCCAGTGGAGGTACTGAAAGAAGCTTGGGGTTCCACAAAGGAAACAGTGTGGAGGCTTTCCGGGACCAGCTCATGTGGTAGCTCAGCGGTCTCAGGCACAGTTCCAGAGTGAAACAGGGGAGGTTCCATTGCAGTAAGTGCCAAGGGTCTCCTAGAAACAAACAGGGCCCTCTCCACCACCTCAAACATGGAAGGATTCCAAACTACCTGCCTGGAGCTGTCTCATCAGGGCCGAAACTGCTGGGGCAGACACCTCCAGGAAGTAATGGGCCTCCCTCTCCGAGGGGGAGTAGGAGCTGAACTGTCAAATGCAGAGTCCCTGAGGGGAAGAAACTGCTCCAAGACCTATGGAGTAAAAGTCAACCCCCTAGAACTGACCTTGACGCTATGGCTCTGAGATATGCTTGGAACCGAAGCAGCTGGAGCCGAACAAGTCAGGGAGAATGTTGGAGGCAAAGAAGAAATCTCTGTCGGCTCCAACACTCCAGCACCAGGAACCAATGGAGCTGACAACTCCGAAACAGAAAGGCGAATCGGAGAAGGAGCTACAGGCTGGAATGGGGACAACCTCATGGATCCGAAAATGGATGGGGTGGACACAAGCCCCATCTGGATCTGTGTCTCGAGTAACTGCCTCACGAGCTTACCCACATCCCTAGAGGACAGACTTCGGGAAGACCTAGACGAAGCTGAAGAGGGAGGTCTGAGAGATCTCCATGGATAAAGGCTCGGAGATGTTCCAGAAGGCACTGGCAGAGAAGAAACTGACACAGCTGGAGCTGATGTCGAGGGGATGTCACTCGGCCCCCATAACCACAGAGGAGGAGGCACTGGGCAGAGCAGAGGTGGAGGTAAGGCAGCTCAGAGCCGAGCGGCTCAGTTCTGAATACTTTTGTTTCCTCCACAGAGGTTCCAAGGAGGACCGTATGGGAAACCGCCTCCTACATTCCCAGAAATCTTTGGGCTTATTAGCCAGGGGTTGAGACCCTGATGTGGCAGGAGGAGGAAGCAAGCCCTTTAAAATGAGCTTGCTTCGCCTATCCACCAGAGCCCAGAGGTGAAAAGCCCTGCATATATCACAAGGGGCTTCCAAATGCAGAGGCCCCAAACAGTAGACGCACTCCCCATGGGCATCAGATAAAGGAATTTTCTGCCCACAGGAAGTGCTCACTTTGAAACCCAAACGCTTCCGATTATCCATAAAGAGAAAGAAGAAAAGGGTGCCAAAGCGGAAAGGAGAAGAAAGAAGGAAACTTTTTTTTTTTTTTTTAACACCAAAGCCTAAAGGATAGAAACCAGACAGCTAAAAAGGCAAATGAGAAGATAGAAAAGGAAAAGAAGATATAAAAATTAAAAACCTCACCCAAAAACACTCACTATGGAGAAGCTCAAGAGGAACTTGCTACTAACATCAAGGGCGGCAAATTAAATCTGAGGTAGTGCGAGGGGAGTGGGGTATTATGGGTACGTAGGAGCTCAAGTTTGGAATCTTGAGCTGTGACAAGGCGGCTGGTCGGTTCCAAGCGTCGGGACCAAGTCCCGGCCTCAGGTTAAAGGACAGTTGGACAACATCAGATGAAATATTTTTCTTCCCTATTCATTAATAAAGAGGTTTTTACTTTGTATGAATAAGAAATTAATGAAACTATGCATTTTCTTGTGGGGGATGATGAGTCTAACCCCTGTCATGGACAGTCAGTTGATCATGCTTTTAATCCTAAGTAGGAAGAACTAATAAAGACCAGATCAAGAACTGCCAGAAACCAATTTGCAGACAAAAGACACTGACACAAATTACCAAGGCCAAACAACACAACAAGGTCAGATGCCATTAAATTACATACAAAATAAGAGAGATTATGAGTGGGGTGCTGCCACTGAGGCAGTGTAAAATTCAAACATTTACTGTTACAGGTAAGTAGAACTTGAACTATACTATGTTGATCATTAACACTACCTCAGTGGCTTAATGGTAGATTCCCAAAGCTTACCCTATCTGGGTAGAAAAAGTATAAATATGCAACAGCCCATAAGAATCTAGTATGTAGTGCTTTGTAAATGTCTGAACAGAGCACCAGATTGCTGCCTCTAAAATGCTTCTCGGGTCCACCATTTTCCAATATGCCACAAAACAGGATAAGGCTCTGTAATACAATGGAAAGAGGCCAAGACATTTTGATTGCAAGCTAGAGATCGTCTTCCCTATCAGGGATTGATATCGGAGTATAAGTAAAGAGAAAGGGATAGGGGAATCTTAAGTGAAAGACCTTCACTGGTTGAGTTTTTAGTTGAATCTAGAACAGAAGCTGCTTTTAAAAAGGGATAATTAGTAGGGTATATAAAATATTACAAGAAAATTACAGGAATCAATCAAAAGATGTCAGAAAAGACTGGGAAGAAAGATTATATAAGCAATTCACAAAGAAACAATGAGATGACATATGCATGGCTTCCATATATACAACAAAGTCTAGAAGCTCTAAGAGTTCCAAGATGGCCACAAACTGAGCAACAGCTTAATTTCAGCTCTGCCAGTGTGAAAATAGCAACTCAGTACAGAGAGCCAGTGAACTTGTCATTTTGGGTAAATTTCACTAACTGGCTAGGAAAATGCACTGTCTGGATGCCAGCGAAACAGAAAATTCAGAGAACCTAAAAGAAAAACAATCACAAAAGATGAGAAAACATTGACTGCAAAGAATTTTGCAGCTGTTCAACAAAAAGCAGTGCAACCTCCAGCTTTGGTGCAAGACATTTTTTCCTCTAGTTTACTGGAAGTCATAAGTCAGATGTACTCAGTTGATTAAAATAAACAAAACACTGAATGAGTATATCAAATCAAATAACAAAAGGCTGAAAAAGTGGAAGAAGCTTTAAACAGATATTCAGGTGATAAAGCTGAAGGAAATCAGAGGTCAAAATGAAGAAAAGGCTGGCTGAGTATGACTACTCAAGAAGAGATGTTTCAAAAAATATAATTAGAGAGAGGTCAGAGCAGGTAGGGAAAACCTGAGATTTTTTTTTGCTGTACCAGGGAAACTGAAAGAAACAGACTGCATTAATTTTATGAAAGCACAAATAAACTACAGGACTGGTATTCCACACCAGGAGATGTTAACTGAAAGGGGACATTGTGTGTATTCTCCTAACCTGGCCATGAGAAAACAACCCAGACCTTTAATAGTAAAGATGCAATCCTACCAGCAGAGAGAGTTGATTCTCACAAAACTGTGGCAGAAGAACAAAGTACTAAAAGTGGGAGACAGTTCAGTGTATGTGGAAAAAGATTATTCACTGTACACTAGCCAAAAGAGAGTATATTTATTCCATTAATCAGGGAATGTCGAGAGGCAGGCATAAGATTCCAGCTGCTGTATCCAGCTATTTTCGGAATATTCTTTCTTGGCAGGTCAAAATCATTTTTTGATGTAGAACATGCTAAAGAAGAAATACAAAAGTGAGCTATCAAACAAAAGGAGATTCTGTTTCTTGCTCTTCTGGTAATATAGCCCATAGAGATTATGTCAGTGAAACATTTTCCAATGTTTCAAAGGAAAATGCTTCAGAGACAGAAAAAAGCACAAATGAACCAGGTTTACGTTGGAAATGAAGCAGATACTGGATTTGGGAGATGGAGTTCTACACGAAGGAAACCAGCAACTCAGAAAATGACAAATAAGTGTGAGATTAAAAAGTATTAACTCTACTTGTGAAACATGACAAGAAAACCTGAAAATATTGGACTTCTTTGACTGTTAAACTTGCACGGGCTTCCAAAGCATATGCCCTACTTCATATGTCAGTAATGTTTGGAAGAACATTTAGGAAGGAAGGAAGAGAAAGAAAAGAGTTAACTGAAAGTAAAGTAAAATAAAATTTTGTTCTTAACAGTAGTATTTTTATAATGCACGACAATCTGCATGCTATAAAGAAAAGTTTTCTTACTAAAGTAAACAGGTGCCCCAGTTTCTTTTTTCTTCTTCTTTCTTTCTCCTTGTTCAATTTTAAGATATGTAGGCACTGCAATGTAAAAAAGAGGAGGAGTCTGGACAAAACAGAATGATGCAAGAAAAACTGATTTTTATTTTGTATTCTTGCATAGAGGAATGACTGGATTAAAGCCTTTGGCTTTCTCTAGTAACAAGTTTTGAGAGGAAGCATATAAAAAATAACACTAAATATAATAAAAAGTTTTCCTCTAGCAAATAAATGAGTGCTTGCAGTAGAGGTAACTGTATATCTGGTTATCTTATCTCTGTGGAGACAATCTGATAAGGAACAATAAAAACACAATACTTCTTTCCTTTAATGGCTAGGAGATGATATTTTCTAAAAGCATTCAAGTGTTTTTCTAATCTGGGAGATAAATAAAGATAGGACAAAAACAGAAAACACTTAGGAGAGGTACAACCACATGCTGTACCATGCGTCTTAGCATGGATAACCCTCCTTATAGGTTAATCCAAGTCTATAAGTGTGGCTATCAGTCTGGAACAGCTGTTCATACTAGGAGGATTAAATTTCAGTATCTGAAGATGTACATAGTTTTGTGTGTTAGCATTACGTTAATAGGTTTTAGGGGTGTTTTGGGGTGTGATTTTTTCGAGGGTTTTCACTAAAACAAAAGACTTTGTAAGATGTGACATAGGTTCAAATGGATATGACAAGAAATAACTGTATAAAAGATCAATCTGCCAAACATTAGTGTATGCATGTAACAGAAAAGCTGAAACTAAACATTAAAAAAAGCCATTACACATAACAAGTGGGAATAATAACTTCTTAACATAATGACAACACTTTCTATATTATCTTTAAATGTAAATGGCCTCAGAGATGCATACAAAAAAAAAGAAAAAGTAGTGAACTATATTAAAATGTAGAGTGCAAATAGCTATGCTATAGGAAACACATTTGGAAAGAAATGAGCATGTGAATTTGATAAAGAAAGGATTTCATGATGGCTATTCAGCAGAATATCTGGTACAAAGGAATACAGTAGTGCTTATATTAATTGCAAGAGGAGCTCCAATAGTGATACAAGAGGGGAAAAAAAGGTAATAGTAGATTTGTAGTACTAAGGGGCTACTGGCAAAGGAAGAGGATTACACTGGCATGTATTTATATTCCACCTAAAACTGCTATAGTTGAGCTTAAGAAATTTTTGAGACAAAATAATCAGCTTTCAGCAGGGAATATTACTTACAGATGGGGAGTGGAATTTGATTTGCAGCAGAGAAGATGCATCTGGGCCCAGAAGGGAAAATATAACAAAAAGGGGTAGATATTTGAATAAAGTTATGAAAATATTTGGGATGGAAGATGTGAATTCAGTAGTGGGAGTTAAAAGTGAATTTACATATTACTCCCCAAGGTACAAAAACCCGGCTAGGCTAGACAGAAATTATACTTCAGAGGACCGTATGCATTTAATCGAACTCTTTGATACACATTCAATAACGTTCAGATTACACACCAATAACTAAAATATAAATGCAGGGTAATGAAATAAAAATGAGACAATCGCACCTTCCCCTCTATCTGTTAAAAAGAGGGGAATTTAAGGAATTGGTAGTGGTAATTATTCCAGAGTTATTAGAGAAGACAAATTTATTCTGAAAATATAGCTAGGAAGTGGGATAAAATTAAAGTTGAGTTTAAAAACACTGTGGATATAAATGAGAGAGATGGTTAGAGGTAACAATAATTATTCAGAGAGACTGAAAAAGGTTAAAGTATTCCAAAATAGGGGGAGTGTCACAGAACAAGAGGAGGAGCAACTGCAGAATGTTAAACAGAAAATAAGGAATTACCTCAGTAATATGCATTAGTTTAGAAATAATGCCGTTAAGCAACTTTTTTTTGATAACGTCAGAGCACAAAAACATTTAGAACAACTCAAGCAACAGATATTAGAAAGAGTTGTCACCCAGCTTAGGGAGCTGACAGCAAGGAAGATAACCAGAGAGCCTATGAAGGTATTAGAAGTATTTCAGAAATGTTATAAAAATCTGTATAAAGCAGAGAAATATGGAAATCAAGTAAAGGCACTAATGGAAATATCTGTGGAGGAATTACGTATACCAAGTTTAGAGGTAGATGAGGCTCAATTACTAACAGTTAGGACAGGAGGAGGTAAGATAAAATGGTGATATATAAATAGAAGTTATGTTCTTACCATAACGTTCCATGTTAGTTGTCTTCTTCTCGCCTTCTTCTTGCTGGATGGGTTCGGAGCCGACCTCGGCTCCGACTCGGCCACTCTAAAAGCTCGAGAGTTGGTTCCACCGGCTCGAGGCTCCCCTTATATCCCACAATGCTAGGCGAGAGTTACCTCAGATCTCGTTTGTAAGCTAACCCAGCTTATATCAATAACAGTATAACTGTAAAACAGAATCCACCTCTAACAGCAGGAAGAAAAGGGGTGACCTATATCCTGAAACAAGAAATATGCATAATAGCATATGACTAAGAAAGAGGTGGTAGAAAGAGAGGTCACGATCACAACTCCTCTAGGTCTGTTCAGGCCAGGGGAAGGAGGGTGGGGCGAAGAAGAAGGCGAAGAAGACAACTAACATGGAGCGTTATGGTAAGAACATAACTTCTATATGTTAAGTTGTCTATCTACCTTCATTCTTGCTGGATGGGACCGCGTCCCTAGCACCTTGTCCCAGGTGGCCTAACGGAACAGACTCCTGAGAACAGTGGAACCAAAATTAGCTCTATGCCTAGAAGCTAAATCCAACTTATAATGGGAAATAAAAGTGTGAGGAGTAGCCCAAGTAGCCGCTGCACAAATGGTGTCAATAGGCAGTCTGTCTTGGAAGGCTAGAGAAGTAGCCAAAGCTCTGGTGGAATGGGCTTTAGGTTTATTAGGCAGTTTTGGTGTCTAATCTCATAAACAAGGGTAATCAGAGATGTTAGCCATCTGGATAATGATACCTTTGAAACTGGAAGTCCTTTTCTGCTTTCCGCATAGGAGACAAACAGCTGATCAGATTTTCTGAATTGTTTCGTCCTGTCCAAGTAGTACCTTAATTGACGATGAACATCCAGGCAATGTAATTTTTGTTCAGACCTATTTGAATACTCTCTGAAAAAGACAGTGAGGTCAATGTTTTGGTTTAGATTTGATGTTGAAACCACCTTAGGCAAAAAGGACGGGTTAGTTCGTAAGGAAACTCTGTCCTTATGGAACAAAAGATAAGGAGAACGACAACTGAGTGCTTGAAGTTCTGAAATTCTTCTAGCTGATGTGATAGCCACCAGAAAGAGAGTTTTCCATGATAATAACTTCAAGGAACATGAAGCTGCAGGTTCGAAAGGGGAAAGAATCAAAGAAGCAAGAACTAAATTTAGGTCCCAAGGAGAAGGAGGATTTCTTATAGGAGGTCTGAGAAGAAAAACTCCTTTCAAAAAGGCTTTGCAGAGTTTGTGGGACATTAGGGCAGATTCAGAAATACCCACATGGAAATTAGAAATAGCTGCCAATTGAACCTTAAGAGTAGATGGAGATGAACCTGCATGGAAGAGTTCAGCTAGAAAATCAAGGACTAGTTGGATGGAAGCGGTGAAAGGATCTATGTCCTTTCCTTGTGCCCAATATGGGAAGCGTTTCCACTTACTCAAATAAATCTTTCGAGTGGAAGATTTATGGGAAGCTATCAATATATCTCTAACAGAGTGAGATAATTGAGGAAGCCTGGCTACGGTTGGAACTGGAGGAACCAAGCAGTGAGGTTCAGAGAGGGGAGGGAGCGATGAAACTGACCCGACTGATGGATCAAAAGATCTGGAACTAGGTCCAGATTCCACGGTCGCTCCAAAAGAAATCGATGTAGAAAGGGGAACCACACTTGTCGAGGCCAGTAAGGAGCAATGAGGATCAATGAGGCCTTCTGAGCGATAGCTTTCTGTATTACTTGAGAGATCAGTGGGAAAGGAGGAAATGCATACAGAAGTCCCCGGGGCCAAACTTGGACTAGAGCGTCCCTGCTGGGTTGGCCTGGTAACGGGAAAAGAGTGAAGTATTGTCTGCACTTGCTGTTTTGGGGAGTAGCAAAAAGATCGCAGCAAGGCTGACCCCACTTGAGAAATATCTCTCTCACTACAGAGTCTTTCAGAGACCACTCGTGAGGCATGAGTATAGCTCTGCTCAACTTGTCCGCAATGTGATTGGACTTCCCGGGGATGTGCGTTGCTATCAGAAAACGCTGAGAAGAAATCGCCCATTGCCACAGTCTGAGTGCTTCTCGACACAGGGGGTATGATCTGGTTCCGCCTTGTTTGTTGATGTACCACACTACAGACATATTGTCTGTCTGGATTGCAATCGTTCCCAAGGGAAGAGAGTCTTGAAGGGCTTGCAACGCTAAAAGCACTGCTCTCATCTCCAGAACATTTATGTGCAAGTGGCATTCGTTTGGTTGCCATGTGCCCTGGACTGTCCTGCCCTGATAATGCCCCCCCCACCCGATCAGGGAGGCATCCGTTGTCAGAGTAGCAACCGGAGGAGGTGGAACAAATGGTCTTCCCAACAGGAGCTGGGGGGAAGACATCCACCACATGAGATGCTTTTTGCACGCTGGCGTGATCATAATGGTGTGAGACATTGGAAGTTCCTGGTATGACCACTGAGAAAAAAGCATCCACTGAAGGATCCGCATGTGGTATCTGGCCAATGGGAGGAGAGGTATGGCCGCTGCCATGATTCCCAACACCTTTAGAACTAACCTGGCTTTGGCTCTGTTGTTGTTGAGAAGAAGTGACACCAATTTTTGAATGTCTGATATCCTTTGGTTCGTTAGCGTTGCAGACATGTTTATAGTATTTAAATTTGCGCCTATGTAGGTAATAGTACGACAAGGCGACAAAACAGACTTTTCGCAATTTATTGAAATACCCAGTTTGTGACAAACGCGAAAAGTATAATCTCTGGCCATTAGAAGGAGATGCTTGGTGGGAGCTGTGAGAAGCCAGTCGTCCAAATATGGAAACACCTGGAATCCTTGTCATCTCAGGTGAGAAGCTACCACTGCCATGCATTTGGTAAACACCCGGGGCAGTGGTGAGACCAAAGGGCAGGGCCCTGAATTGAAAATGACTGGTTCCCAGCCTGAAGCGGAGGAATCTTCTGGAGCGTCTGTTCATTTTTATGTGATAGTACGCGTCCTGAAGGTCTATAGAGCACATCCAGTTTCCTTTTCCCAATAGGGGAAGAATGGATTGCAGCGTGACCATCCGAAATCTTGTTTTCTTGACTGCTCTGTTCAAAATACTGAGATCCAAAATTGGTCTCCAGTCCCTGTTTTCTTTGGAACTAAAAAGAACCTTGAGTAGATTCCGGATCCTTGTTGGTCTGCTGACACTGGCTGAATTGCTCTTTTTGCAAGCAGTTTTGAAATTTCCAAAGCTGCTATATCCCTTTGAGCGGGTGGTACATCTGGAAGGGATTTTTGACTGATTTGGAAAAGCGAAGAAAGGGGATAGAATAACCTTCGAAATGATGGACTGTACCCATTTGTCTTGAGTCAGGGATAGCCAGGCTTCTGGGTACAGTGACAATCTTCCCCCGACTGCCTCCGAAGATGGGCAGTCGGGCAACACCTCAGGGATGCTGAAAGGGCTGGTCAGGAAAGGCTTCCCGATTGCCCTGGTTCTGCGGACCCCCCCTGCCCCTAGGGCGACGTCTACCATTGTTATTCCCACCTCTGCCTCTGGTAGGAAAACAACTCTGTGCGTCAGGCGAAGTCCCTTGAGATTGTTTACGGAACCACATCTTTCCACCCTTCTGGCCTTTGGGGTAAGGCCTAGAAGGAGTCGAAAAACGGACTCCGACGGCAGAAAGGGTCTTGCCATCAGTCTCGCACCTAGTCAGGGTTTCTTTCACTTGAGGACCTAAAAGAGATGATCCATCTTAACGGGAGTTCGTGAAAGACGTCTTGAAAGGTTCCGCAAAGTTGCATAGCCGCATCCAGGCGTGCCTACGTAAGGCTACGCCTGTTCCTGCGGCTCTGCTCGCTCCATCGGCCGCATAAGACAGGCGCATGGAGGAGTTGGAAATGGAATTAAGGATAGCCAGCTGCGTGTTCATTTTCTCTTGGAAACCCGCAGCTGTAGGGTCCTTCAACATTTCACTCGCTTCCTTGATCAAGTCCCTTTGAAGACGAGTGAAATGGCACAGGTAATTCAGACGCATGGTAAATGTCGCTGAGGAGAACATCCGCTTCCGTACCTATCCATGGACCTAGATTCCTTGTTAGGTGGATGGACAGGCACTGAAGGATCAGCCAGTTCCTTCTTTGTGGCGGCAGCTACCACCATAGCATCCACAGAAACTCCTTTTGATAAAAATTGCTTGTCTGATGGAGCTGTGATGAATTTGGAGGGTCTCCTGGGAGTGGGGTCCACTGAATCAGGAGCCGTCCATGCCTTCTTAGCAACCACCTGCATGAGGGGTCAAGGGGGACACCCAGGAGGTGGAAGGGCGAGAGCCAAGCGCCTCAAGATACACAGATTCGTCCTCCGAAGGGTTGAGGGCTGGCCAATTTCCCTCTGTTTCAGGATCTCCAGAATGTCTGCAAATGAGACATCTTCAGAAGGGGAACGGGGAACCCTCAGAATCATCCAGATCTGTGTCTGACGTGATAGACTCAGGTGAGTCAATGTGCTTCCTCTTGCACTTCCTCTTCCGAGGGGCTCTTCTGCCAAATCAGGAGAGGCCTCGAAGAGGATGAAATCCCACAGGGGCTCCTGAGGAGCTGGCTCTCTGCGGTCTGGGATGAGAGGTGAGTCGACTTACCCTGAGGCAGCATCGAGGGAGGGGCTGACGGAGCCGACTGTGGAGTAGAGCCAGGCTCTAACACACTCCGCATGACCTCGAATGCACCCCTGTCAGGCAGAGCCAGAGGTCCCCGCCCGAGGAGCTAAGAACCCCTCGGCACCGACAGTGATGGCTCCGAGGCCGATGTCGGAGCCGAACTCACCAGCGCCAAGCACCGAGAGGGAGAGGGGTCGGACAAGGGTCCGATGCCACTCACCCTCGAGCCGACGAGGAAGTCCGTGCCGAGATTCCTCCACAGAAGAAAGCGGAGCCGACGACAGAGCCGAAGACAATTGTCTCGGCCCGGCAACCACAGTCTCGGTTCCGACGACCCGGCTCGAACTCAAAAGAGTCGAAGGAGGAAAGAGTTGATGGACCGGGGCAGGCACCGACTGATGAGTCGGGCTCTGAAGCATCTGGGCTAGTGCCTCGGACTTAAGTAGTCGACTCACTACCCTCTGAAGGTCATGATCGGACAGCCTCGATGACCTAGAGGAATGAGACCTTAGGCTCCATTCAGACAGCAGGGGAGAACCTGGAGCCGAATGAACGGAGCCAATAGATGGTGACCTTGATCTCTTTCTAGTTGTCGGCTCCGAAGATCTTGTCGGAGCCGACACGGGTACCTCGATAACCTCGGCTCCGGCCCGGAGCCGAGGAAGCCACAGAAACTGTGGACTGAGTCTTATCGGCTCCAGCCGGAGCCGATAAAGGCAAAGGTTGAACAACCTGAGGTCTCGGCTCAGAAGCCGGAGCCGAAGACCTCGATGCCTTAGAGGGCTTCCCTGTTGAAACTGACAGGGAATCCTCTGGTTTTAACAAGCCTCTCAAAATTAACTTGTTCTTTCTCTCCTGCAGGACCCTGGGACTGAAGCCATGGCACACAGCACAGGAGTCCTGCAGGTGCAAAGGCCCTAGACAATAGACACAAGAAGTGTGAGCGTCTGTCAGAGACATTTTCTGACAGCACGCATCACACTTCTTGAATCCAGAGACCTTTGCTTCCTTTGACATTATCCTAACTGACAGGTGTACACTAACACACACCAAACACACAGTTATACCCTGTCAGAAAAATTATTAATACTAAAATAATTAACAATTTTAGTAAAAATACTAGAAATTAAGCACAAAAAAGTTAAAGTAACTACACAAACACACCCTAGGAAGGGAAGGCCAAAGGCCCAAGGGAAGAACCAACGGTTCTTTTAATAAGAAAACGGGGAAAAATAGGGTCGGGGATAAAGAACTATATCCTACACTAATTTGAGAAGAATTAAAGTTAAAAGGGGGAAAAAGAATAACTTTTTAGTATAAAAAGCTAACACTCACCAGGAACCGGTAGAAGCAACCAACCTCGAAGCTGTAGCGGCAAACGAGATCTGAGGTAACTCTCGCCTAGCATTGTGGGATATAAGGGGAGCCTCGAGCCGGTGGAACCAACTCTCGAGCTTTTAGAGTGGCCGAGTCGGAGCCGAGGTCGGCTCCGAACCCATCCAGCAAGAATGAAGGCGAGATAGACAACTTAACATCCTATTTTTACAGGAAAGTCCCCAGGAATAGATGACATTCCTGTGGAAGTTTGGAACCTAGGAAGGGAAAAAACAGATAAAGATCAGGAACGTTTAACAGTATTTTAAAAGAAGGAGAAGTACCAACATCCTGGAAGAAAGCTGTGGTGGCTGTTGTGAAGGCTGCCAGCCTAGCCAGATAGAATTGTGCAGATAATTCTGTCATTTGTAAATACAAATGTTGAAATTCAGGCTTGTTTTGTTAAATGAAAGAATATGCTGTGAAATGTTGCACTTAAAACAATGTAGCAACATTGCCCTCTGTGTAAAGAAAGCTAAGTCAAGCATATTGTCTGTCCTTTGAAGTTAAAATTATTTCATGACCATCTTTGATGTTTACAATTCGGCTCCAGTCGGGCTAGATGAAGGCTTCCTGCCTATTGTTTTAAGGCTAAAGTTAATCACCAGAATTTGTATTCATAAATGTCCTTTATTACTCTAGTTTTTGCCTAGGTGTAAAAAAATGTAAATGCAGTTTCTGTTGGCCTGAGAACACCAGGAAAGTGAAAGAATGATGTAATGTTTATCAAAATTGCAATTTCAATTTAAACAAAGAGAATCAGAAGGCATTAAGCATTTTTGTCTTGACTATCCAACTCATCAGCACTGTCTTGCTCTATAAGTAAGTTATCTTAGACTTGTGTTTTCTTTTAGAAATAGCTAGGAACTAGAAAGATTAGACTGTGTTTTTCTGTGATGTCAGAGCTGTACTACTGAATTATTTTAAGTATTTCTCTGTGATCTCTGAAATCTTGACTAGCACTGTGTAGTAGAAAGTATTGTCTTGTGGTTTTAATTATTTATTATTAAATATTTTAAAACCTTTTAACTGTGGCTGGTTTGTGTAGAGATAATTTAAACTCTTAAGAGTACTTGCATGCCTTTGGTAAAACTGCACAAAGCCACTCTAATAGCTTTAGCCCTGGGCTATACTACCAATTGGATAATAATATTGCACAGTAATAATTGGACATCCTTTTAAGGGCCTTTGAGTAGCTGATAAGTATTACCTGTGTGGTGGCAGACATTTCTACTGTATAGTCTGGGTAAAAGGGATACAGCTGGAGAACCTGTGACAGACTTCCCCAGAAGTGTCTGTGTGGTTGTATATCCTCATATCTCAAAGTGTGTGTGTGTCAGCTACTTGGGCAGGGACACAAAGCACTGGTTGGACAGAGAGGGTGCTGGAGGTTTTAGCTTGCCCAGCTAGGCTGAGATCTGGACTCCATAGCTGTGCCAGTGGGGAGTCTTATTGGGGAACTAGAGCGCAAGGCAGTGACCAGCCCCAGACTGACTGTGATCTCTGTGTGCTCTTAAGGGAAACTGCACTTTACTGTGTGTATTTGTTATCCTTTCCTCATATATGAGACACCCTCTCTGGTGTTAGTGGTGAGGATTGAGGCTCCTTGATTGCTGGGCCAGGACACAGGCGTCACAGCTGTAACACCTAAAGACAGTAAAGACCCATCTGATTCAGCTTCATATAGGCCCATTTCAATTCTAAAGCATGGTTATAAAGTGTTTATGTCTACAATGGCTACAAGAATGGCAAAGGTGATACCAGAATTGATAGATATGGATTAATGTGAGTTCATGGAGGGGAGGCAAGCATCTGACAACATTGTAGAACAATGATGATCCAGAGGGAAGCAGAATGTAGAAATAAATTAACACTACTGATGCAGAGTAAGAATTCAAGAGAATAAGCTGGGATTTGATGAGCAAGGCAATGGAATCATTTGCATTCCCTGATAAAATTATAAGGTTGATTATGAGGATATATGAGGGATTGGAGGTGAAAATTACAGTGAGTGGGTTACTCTCTAAGTTCTGTTTAAAGAGAGGAACAAGGCAGGGTGTCCTCTTGCCCCTCTGTTACCCTCATTATATTTAGAGCCATTGGCAAAGAAAATAAGGGACTCAGAAATTCAAGGACATAACTGGTATGGCAGTCAAGAAAAGCTGGCTTTAGTTGCAGATATTATTTTATGCCTAATGAAAACAGAAAAGGACATTTCAGGGTCGTGAAACATTTTGAGACCGTTTCAAGTCTTTTCAAGATAATGAAAATAAAACAAAGGTAATAGCTGTAAACTATGCACCCATTCACAAACTGGTTCAGCAATGCCCCTATTTAGGGGGACATGATAAAATGAAGTACTTGGGAGTATGGATTAAAAAGAAATTTGTTACGGCAGATAAGGATATATGGGGAAGAGACTAAAAAGATAATATAAAAACTAAAATTGGTAGCACTATTTTACGGATAGCAAGATATAAGCAGTCAAAATGTTTTTAGTCCCTTTAAAATATGCCTGACCTGTGTATAAAATTATCAACCAGAGTAGAAGTTGTGGATAACGATAAATGATTGAAGGATTTTGTCTGGGAGAAGAAGACGGCAAGAGTCAAGTGGGATAAGTTGATCCTTCCAAAAGAACAAGGTGTTTTGGGATTACCTGATTTGATGGGGTATTTAAGAGCTACACAGTTAAGGCTCCTATACAAAGCACAATCAGAAAGCTACAATTCAAACTGTTAAGCGGTGATGACAAAACGGGAGTGTGGGGAACTCAAGAAACAAGGATAGACTGGGATTCTGGATGCAGATCCTTAAGGAGAATAATAATGACCATACTGAATATTATATTCATGAAGTAGCAGAAAGTAATCTAACAACTAAGCCAACACGGGATTGTAGAAAGGAGATTCTGACAATAGGAGGGATGGCTGCAATTAGAGATACTGACAATAGGCAAGAGGGGACTGGAATTTACTGGAGATAACTAGCAAAGGAACCAACATACTAGGAGTGAATAATTAGAGAGGGAAAGGAAATAGCATAGGAATAGGCAAATAATTTATCTGGGCTGCAGGCTTGATATTGCCTTCCCTACCAAGGACTGATATCAGAGTATAGGCAAAGAGAAACAACCCTGTACCCATGGAAAATTAGATAAGGTTGGCCCACTGTAAGAGCTTACAGATCAGAGAATTGCATTGTAAATGTCAAGGCAATACGCAAAACAATTCTCCAAGGAAATAGACAATTTTTCAACAAAATAACTGAGATCCCTGGGAGGAGAATATGCATTTGAGGGGGTCTCAAATGCAACACTCCTTTAAAAAACAGACAACTAAAAGAAACGAAAGAAGGGATCCAGGGGCAGACCGGCTGAGATAGCTGCAAGATGCACCTTGATAGATCAGAGTAGCTCATACAAATATTTTAAAATCAGAGATGTAGACCCTATAATATATAACAAGATATTGGTTAGTCAATACCTAGAAAATCTCTTCCATTTGTAAACCTAGGATTTTCTAGTTGCAGGTTTTCTTCCCTCCTTCAATACCTGCTGCTCATCCTCATGGAACAAGGGTCTAAAATGTATCAAGACAGAATTATCCAGGCTGTCAGTTGCAATTGCACTAAGTTGGGGTGCACTTTTCTCCCTTCATACCATGTGAGTAGATCCAGAGTGTTAGGAAGCTTGAGGTAATTGCCCTTGCCTAATTCCATTAAAAGAGAGAACTAACTTTGCCTGGACAACAAAGGGGTTAACCACAATTCTCTTTGGTAATTCCTTCTAAATCTTAAAAAGCACGTTGGGTATCAGTGGAAGGAGTAAAAATGCATAAAGGAACATTCCTGTCTAAGGGAACCAAATGTGGCTCTCCACCAACCACGGCTGCAAGCATGTCTGGAACAGAATTTATCCAACACCCTGCTTTGAAAGGAGGAAAATAGATCTATTTAAGGAGTTCCCTACATCTGGAGCAAATCTGGGAAGACCTCTATCCTGAGTTTCCACTTGTGAGGGTCCATCTGGGATCTACCTGGTCTGAATGCCACTACATTTTGCTCTGACTGGATATATGAGACTTGAATCTTCAAAGAATGCCGTAAGGCTTGCTTCCAGGCCATCACTGTCAATTGGCAGAGAGGATATAACCTTGTACCTCCCCCCCCCCCCTTGTCTACTCAGGTACTAGAGGAGAGTGATGTTGTCTCTGACCACTAAATAAGGACCTGGAGACAATATGTTGTGAAAAACTTTTAAGACCTGAATCACTGCTAACATTTCTTTAGCATTTATGTACTTTGTAGTATACAAAATACCCCATCTGCCATGTACTTGAACTCCCCTGGACACTGCTCCATATGCATAATCAGACAAGTCTGTCTGGACTGAATGAACTGAAGTCTGGAAAGAGGAAGGTGGGCCTAGATTGAGAGACATCCGATCTCCCTACCATCACCCTGCAACTCGTGTTCCACAAATTCTGGCACTGGTACCTGGATCTTTAAGGGGTGCAGGTGCTGGGATCAACATTTTTTTTAAAGTACCACTGAATTTTTATCATATGGAGTCAGTGCTACCATGAAGAACACTGATGCCATGAGGCCTAAAATTTTGAGAAACTCTCTTGCAGAGGCAGCTTCTTAAAGACAGAAATCCCTAAAAATGTTCCGATAAGTTAGGACTTTGACTTCTGGTGAAAAAGATATTCTTTTTTATAACCAGCAAAAGCGAGGACAACCACTTCCACCCAAAAAGAGCCAACAGATCCTATAAATTATGGATGCAATTTTATTGAATGTTGAGCGCTTTTGTCCTAAAAATCATTCAAACTTCATCAGAACCATTCTTTTTTATATCCATCATACATCCCAGGAAGACAATTATTTACGAGGGTGTGAGACAGGGCTTTTGCATGTTCAACTTGAAGCCAGTGACAGAACTAAAATAGTAGGGATCTTGTCTAATGATTCTAAACACTTGGAAACAGACTCTGCAAAAATCAGCAAGTCATCTAAATAATACAAAATGTGGATGGCTTAGGTCCTGCAGTAATCAACCATTGCAGCCAGGCACTTCGTGAATACTTGAGGTGCAGTAGATAGCCCAAAGGGTAATGCAGAAAACAGATATGAGCCAGACACAGCAAATCTCAGACATTTCATGTAGCTGGGGGCAAATGAAATGTGATAAGTATCTTTCGGATCTAAAGCCACCATGACAGTGGTCTGGAAAAAGTGGTAAGATCATATGCAGGGTGTGCATTTTGAATTTTGGTACTTTCAGAAAGGTATTTAGGTAAGAAAATCTTGACAGTGGTCTCCCCAACAGCCCCTTTTTTTTGGATACCAGAAAGAATATGGATTAAAATCCTTTTCCTTTTTGTCGTGCAGGAACTGGTTCTATAACCTCTGCTTATAATATGAGGAGTACCTGAGAGAACAGATCTGGCTGGACTGGTGGGTGTGGGGGGGGGGTGGTATTCCTCTGAAGGGAGTAAGACTTTCTATCCACTGTCAAGAGTATCCTCTATGAATTATTCTCAGCACCCATTTGTTGAAGAGTATTTGTAGCCAGAATGCTGGTTTGAGTGAAAGTCTTAGAGAGGAAAAAAGGGAAGGAAGACAGAAGGAAGAATGGGATGCCAAGTCTTGGCATAGTCAATCTTTAGCAAGGGATTGATCCTATTTGAGAAAGGACCCCCTTTTATGTGGTTTGGAAACATTATCTTCCTGGCATTCCTCTTGGTACCCTAACTTTTTAGGCTGGGAATTTTGTTTGCTCTGCCTTTAAAGTCAAACACCTTGTAAGATGAGAACCCGGAAATATGAAACATTCTAGACACCTCGTGCATCACTTTACCTCTGTTAGTCCATTGGCTGAGAATCTGGGAAGCAGAAGGACCAAATACTCAGAACTTAAAGGACTACTAAAATCTAATTTTTGAAATCCTCAGAAATATTCTGGTTATGTAACCAATTATACTTTCTCAATACAGCAGAAGCAGTTGCATTTCTAGAAATTGTGTCCGCAGCATCCAAGACACTTTTCAAAACATGTTTCAAAACCTTTGTCACAAAAGAAACAATCTCATTCATATATCACTTCTGTTCAGCAGGCAAGGATCCAGCAAAGTCATATAAACTGTAAGCACATTACAAAATAAACATACTCGCAGCTTTTTTTAGATCTGGGTCAGGGGTGTAGCTAGGATTTTCAAATTTGTACTCACAGCACTCAAACTGCTACTCCCCTCCCCAGCCAAGCTACGGCCATTCTCGTAATTCACGGTTCGCTCTTTTAGTATCGATGAGGCATTAGCTGTAATGTCTCTTCAGTAATATAATATAAATTCACTCAAACTCGGTTCCTTGAATTGAAAATGAACCTGAAAGTCAGTTCTTTGAAAAAATGCAGCATGGTAGTTGGGGTAGAGTATTCATGCTTTTGTTTTCTGTAACTAAGTTACAGGTTTTGAGCTTGAGTAAATTACTAACCACCTGCTACCCCTCTAACTAGGGTGTTTCATTCACACACACACCTCATCTACCTCTTAGTGCAAGAAATATGGACAAAGCCTAAAATAAACAGGGACAGATATTAAATAATGCTCTAGTGAACTTAGAAAGTTGCTAGAATAACAGGATTTGTGCTAGTATGAATTTTTCTAAAGGACATGAAGTCTGAAACTCAAATGTGTCATTATTTAGCAACTTCAGCCTGCAATGATTTTCTAGAAAATCACAAAATTTATGAGGAACAGACAAAAAATATGGGGCAAAAATCTGGACATTCTGCAAACTTCTGACAGTTGAGAGGTATGCTACCTACCACACACACACACACACACACACACACACACACACACACACACACACACACACACACACACATACCTCTCAACCTTTTAGAGCAACAAACCCATAAATAAACTGAGGCAAAGGCCCAAAAATAAAGACTTTTTTTTTAAATATTGCCCTTATAAATTTAGAAAGATAATAGAATAATAGTAGGTCTTGCATTAGTACGAATTTTCTGAAATATATGAAATCTGAAACTCAAATGTCTGCCATTATTTTCTAACTTCAGTCTTTAATGATTTGCCACTAATTTGCCAGAAAACTGCAATTTTATGAAAAACGGACCAAAAATGTGATGCAAAAATATAAAATTGCCAAACAATACAGCTGGGAACCTGTCAAAGAAGGGACACCATTTTAATATGAGCACTGTTAACTTGAGCAGCTGACAAAATAGAGAATCTACATGCATTTCTGAAATAAAAGTAATGTACAACTCTGATCATTAGTTATTTATAATTGTAAAGCCTCCACGTTTTCTTCCAAAATTGCTATTTTTGTGGAGGGATTATTAGGGGGGAGAAACATTTTGAGCCAAAATTGGGAAGAGTTGAGAGGTTTGGATATTCCTAATTCTATAAAGCGATTTATTTGCAAGTACCTCTCAACCTCTTAATGCAGGAAATCTGGACAAGGCCAAATATATTGGGGGAACATACAAACAGTAGTAAAAATTGATCTTGCATAAACTTAAGACAGTTGATAGAATAACAGGTCTTGCTTTAGCATGTATTTTTCTGAAGGTTATGACGTCTGAAACTTAATGTCTGTCATTATTTAGTGACTTCATTCCTAAATGATTTGCCAGAAAAGTTTTATTTTGCATTTTACAGCACAAACACCAATAAATATCTGTTAAACAAAGCAATACAGTCTCACAATGAAACTAGACTTAGCATTAAAACTTCTCTGCCCTTGAAACTCACATTCATTGAAACAGCATTGAAACCCACATTCAAGAAAATACATTTTGCCAGTGGCAGATAAAGATTAACTTTGTGCTGTTTTCAAATCATAGGCCCCTTGCACATGGAACATACACTTGCTCTTTGATACGCCTTCCCGATTGTATTAAATTATATTCCTTGTACAATACAGTATAGTTGTTAGAGAGCATTTTACATTTATTGTTTTGAACATTTTTCCAGTAAACAATGAAACAAAATGCATGCACCAATAATGACAAAACAGCCCAGTTCAAAACATTTCCATCATAAAACTCTACTCAAACTTCTACAGTCCACCAGTATCAGTAAATATGCACAATCTCTGAACTAGTAAAAGCCATGTACACAATTCCACATTAAAGAAATCTGTAACTAATGAAGCAGTTGCTGCTAGCAAACAACTTTATATTTCATTGTTTCATCTACAAATAAAGTGCCTGTTGCCCTTGAGGAATAAATTGGCTATGTTGCATTAAAAAAAGTAATACGCTAGTAATATTGCAATACGGAATGGATGGCAAACCGATAACAGGCTCATAGTTACTACTAGATATCTTCGCCAAAAAGGACTACAGCATCCACCCCCCTTTACAACACAGTACAGTATCAGCAATGGAACTACCTACTGTGGGAGAAGAACCCACAACCTTCTGTATCAAAAGCAAGTACACTACCTGTTGTGCTATTAAGAATATACGCAGATTCAGCATAAGCAGCACTAAACTTTAGTTCCCCTGCAGCTCTCAGCTCCTTGTAAAATGTACTCGATGCTCAGCTGTATCTCTGAACTTTGCAGCACAAGAAATCTGGAAAAAGCCAACATTTATTGGGGGGGGGGGGCAAAAGCCCAAAAACCAGGGACACATTTTAAACATTGCTTGTATAATTTTGGAAAGTTGCTAGAATAAAATGCTGTGTTACCACCATGCATGTTTTGAACCCAGAACCATATGCACTACAGTCTAAATCAGCAGTTTGCAAAACAGGAAGACTGAAACTTAGTGGCTATTAGGCTCTCAACCTCTGAGCACAAAGAACCTGGACAAACAAAGGCAATAATGAGGGAATACAAATTCAGTTCTCACTTCACACCTTAGCACAAAAACCTGGACAAACAACAAAAATAATAATGGGGGAATACAACTTCAGTTCTCACTTCTCACCACAACTGGGGAATACAACTTCAGTTGTCACCATAGCTCACAACTGTTAGAAATAAATGAAGCTTATATCACAGCAGTCTATACACTAAATATACTGTTCATGCCTGAAAAAAATACTAGAGCAAAATGTTAAACTTTCCAGCTGAACTCTAGCAAATTAAAAAACTGCCAGCATTTAAAAACGTAGCTGGTTGGTGTTTGCAGTGGTTATTGTGTACCTGCTCTGTTCCTACAGTGAAAAGACTTTTCCAGCAGAAAATTCTCATTAAGAAAAGTTTGCAGAGTCCTAATTTGACCAACCATGCAACTATTTACAGACACATCATTGTTTAGGCTTAGACAAGGATCACATATAAGAAAGGTTGCTGTATTCTTCCCATCTCAATGTGTACGACAAGGCTGGCACTGTATCTGGAATTACATGTGATGCCAACACACACACACACACACACACACACACACACACACACACACACACACACACACACACACACTTTCTGAACATAACATTATTTCAGCTTACTCACCAACCCTCTGTTCGAGCATTGCTGCGAGACCTTCTAAATAAAATCCTAGCTGAAAATGAAGCGAGACCTATATAACAATAAAGCCTCATCGAAAATTAAGCCTTCTAACCAAAAGTAAATCCGGCTGGTTTGTTCCCGCTCACAAAAGCATTTGAACAAGCCAGAAATACGTGCGTGGCGAGCTCCATTCCGACTGGCTGGTAGCCGCTGACGTCATCGCGCAGCTAAAGCGCGAAAAATAAAAAAAATAAATAAAAAGCCCCCCCCCCTCCCTTCTAAGTAAGTTGTACTGAAATCAGTACAGTGCGTATGCCTCCCAACGTCCCTGATCTGGGTCACTAGCTAAAGGGTTTTTACCCATAGTTTTATTGAAGTCCTCTAAGGTTGGTAACAGAGTAACAAACAAAACCTTTAGAATCTTATCCTAAATAAGATCAAACTCTGCCAGTCTCAGGTGAAGCTTCAGACTGCTTGCAGTCAAATACATCTAGAAACCTAGCACTCATCTATGGAAAGGTGAATAACTGCTTGGATTTTTGAACTTGTTCACCTTTTGAAAAAATCTGACTGTACAGACTGAGTCTTCACTATTGTCTGCATCAGAATCCTCATCAAAATCTGCAGCCATAGACTAGTCTCCAAGATAAAGTGAATGTAAAACACTCTTAGCTGACTGTCGGCAGTGTTGTTTCTTTTTACTGTGAACTGGACTATTGGACAAAACATTTGAAGACAAAGTATTATGTTTGGCAAGGGGTCTTTTACCCCAGACCTCTCCTGCACCAGGGTTTGGCTCTCCAGTACCTGAATCCAGTAATGGAACAGCCCATGAAGAAGCGTCTGACCTCCATACCATAGAGAGCTATGGGCTCACAGCAGATGGTGCCAGAGTAAAAGGTAAGTGGTCTGCAGGCCAGCTTCAGGCAACAACAGATTCACAAACTGTGGGCTTAGCCATATTTACTGCACAGTAACTTTGTTAAGATATTATGATTTTCTATGTAGTAATAGTACATTAGACCATAATACAATATTAACAATTCGAGCCTGTATGGAAATTGTACTTGAGAATAATTTCATTAATTTTGAAGGGCACCTTTTTAAACAAAGGCAAGGTGTTGCAATGGGTGCTTGCTGTGCTCCAGTGTTTGCTAATATTGTATTGGCACAATGGGAAGATTTGTATGTGTTCAATTCTGAATTCAGGACTTCATGGGTACTGTATGGGCGGTACCTGGATGATACTGTCCTGTTCTGGAAGGGGAGTGAATATGACCTGAATAGGTTTTCCACTTTCATTAATGAAACAACTACTTTCTTAAGATTTACCATGAACAAAGATCTTGATTTAGTCAATTACTTGGATATTACCATCACGAAAGATTATGAAAGAGAATGTTTCACTTCCCGACTGTATAGAAAACCAACTTATTTAAATTCTTTATTACACTTCATGAGCTGGCACCCACTGCACCAAAAGAAGGCACTGGTAAAAGGCCAATATGTAAGATTAGCCAGGATGGTGTCTGAACCTGATGATTTTAAAACTGAATGTGACATTATGAAGGAAATTGTTAGAGAAGAGAGGGTACCCTGAGATGTTCATAAATGACATAGTGATTGAGGTTAAAAATAAAAAGGACAAGTGGGCACTTTTTCCCCCCTCTTAGCTAAGGAGAATTCTGACAGAATAGGTGATGAGGGAATCAGGACACACAGTTTTGGACGTGCATTAACATTGACTTTGACATCCAATTTTTATGATATTAATAACATTATCAAAAAATATTGGAGACTATTCCATACGGACATTGGGACAAACCTGCTGTGGTCTATAAGAAAGATACCTCATTAAAAGGACTATTAGAAAGGAAAAACAAGAATTTTGGGCAGCTAGGCGGGAGTTTTAAGTGTGGAAGATGCCTCCAATGCCCTTAATATGATGGAATCTGTGAGCATCAAGATCAAGAATTTTGGAAGTATAAAAACGGGGGGAAAGCATTATTGTTACAGTAAAGGGGTGGTATATGTGGCACTATGTGACTCGTGAGAGTTACTATGTGGGAAAAACAAAGAATGCACTTAGATTAAGAATTTACCAACACCTTTATGATATTAAACAAAAAAATGCCCTTTACAAACATATTAACAGTCACCCTCAGCATGGGTTTAGATTTTTTGTTGTAGAACAGGTTGATTTGGGGCCACGGGGGGGGGCAGCAGAAGATTTTTTTGGAATTTTTGGAATTGAAGTGGCAAATAAAACTAAATGCTTACCAGGCCCCAGGGTTAAATGACAAGATTTCCTTGTGCCCTTTGTTAAGACTTAAATCTATGTTCATGTTATGAATTATACATGAATTTATAAACTGTATAGTTGGGATATTAATATGCATTAGGATCTGTATTAATGTTTTAACAATTTAAAATCTTTTGTCTGGTTTTATATGTATATTTTAATACAATCTTGTATGCATTAATATTAATGACACTAAGAGGGGAAATGATGTAATGCATATTGTAGTGATTAGTCAAGGGGTATTATTTAAACTTTGTTTTTTTTAAACAGGTTGTATTCTGAAGAAGTCATTTTACCTGATGAAAGCGCTAAATAAAAGATTGACTGAACTACATTGGTGTCATTGCTGCCTGGTGGAGTGTTTGTCTTGGGATTACTAGTTTTTCCAGTGAACTTTCTTTAGTAAGATTTTCTTTTACAAGATAATACCCCTTTCAGCTCAAATCCAGTAAATAAAATAACACAGTTAACTTCAACTAAATTCTGTGGTTAAACGACTTAATTAGCTTTTTCTCTTCACCTTTTTTTCTGAATTCTTCTCTGTATTACAATGAAAAATATTTATCTAAACTATTAAAAATAGCATTTAATTATAATATTGTTCCAATTAATAGACTAGATAATTTGGTGATTGGAGCTTTCTACTCCTTTAACTTTATTTAAATTTATTAAGATCTTACAGGAAGAATATTAATTATTTAAGGAATCGTAATATTTAACAAAATATATTACTACAAGCTTGCTTATATCCAGGACGAATAGGTTGGAAAAGTCTAGGAAAAAACTACTGGCATGGTAGTGGCAAAACAGTTACCTGGAATTAATCTTTGAAACTGTATTCAAATTTTCCATTAGAGAAATTGTGGTTTTTGTTTAAACAATTCATTAGCTTTTGAAAGGATGATGTAATGTAATATTAAGTGTGTTCTATTTTTCCCCAGCATGAAGAATGGAAAGGTGAAGGAATTGGGTATTATATCTCTATATCCTATTTATCTGACTAAGCAATTCTTTTTCTGTCTAACCAATTTTAAAAATATTTTAATTAAAAACATAGGTACTCCTTGTACATCAACTACATGAAAAGAAATACTGTATTTTTATTCTTAAATTCACATAATTTTTACATAGTACTTTTACATGATCTGAAAAATTATACAACTTACACATCAATGGATTCAGTTTACTATTTCAGATGGAGTGTTCAGAACATGTGAGCAGGCATTC
Organism: Protopterus annectens; assembly: GCF_019279795.1. Taxonomy (NCBI): domain Eukaryota; kingdom Metazoa; phylum Chordata; order Ceratodontiformes; family Protopteridae; genus Protopterus; species Protopterus annectens. Next base: position 614,302,338 of record NC_056747.1, read on the forward strand.
AGTATCTAGTATAAATATACTATATAAATATATACTAAATATAGTATGTGATACTGCATTCAGTATCTAGTATAAACGCAAAGCTTTATTAATTCTGAGCTTCTATAACCAGATTTACAAGTGATATTCTGAATGTTTATATTCTGTGCATGTTATTTACTCTGCACAAATTCACTATAAAAATAAAGTTCACAAACTCATTTTCATGATTTTGTTCCAATGTGTGACATCTCTGACTTTTTTTTTTCTTTACACACTTCAGCTGCCATTTCCACAATGCTCCCTTCATTCAACAATTTCTGATACCACACAAAATTCTGTCTCATCCTAATAAACTACATAACTCACAAAATTCACAAAATTAACAGTATTTGGGTTAATTGTTTAATTCAGTAACATAAGTATCAATAGACTCAGTGAGAGTTTGTGTACACTTGAATAACAAATGGCAAATATAGGTAACATTTAAGAAATAAAAAAAGAAAGATGACCAAAACTTTAAGATTAAATAAATATCTACAAATCACGTGCAACAAATAAAACCGTTTACATTAAATAACAGACAAACAAAATGTAAACCTTTATATTATTTACAGTTACATATACAAGACGTGTTGTGACACTAAGTATAAAATGGGTAAAACTAACTAAATACACTAACTCTTAGGTAGTCAACTCCATCTAGTATAGGAAACAAATTAACTGAATCTCATGAAGGGAGACTTGATGGCTGATAGCATGGGGGCAAAGACATTAGTGAACCACAGGTACCAGTATGATTTTTTCATAGCTCATGTGGGTGTTAATGACCTGAGACTACCTCCCTTGACTATATGAAGAGAGACATGATCGAGCTTGCTAATTATGTGTCTAAGGCAGGTATGAGCCTAACAATGAGCAGCATACTACCTTCTCCAAGGATGATGCCATGTTACCAACAGAAAATGATTGATTTTAACAACTGGCTTACCTTCTGGTGTCACTCCAAGGGGGTATAATATTTGACTCTCTGGGAGGACATTTGGGACAGACCACACTGCTTTGCCAGGGGTTTGTCTGCACTTATCCCCTCTAGGCTTTCGGATATTGGCAAAGACCTTTTCCACACCCACAGAGCATTTTTTAGGCAATGCCAAACTAATAAATCTCCCAACTTAAACATATGAAAGAATATCTGAAGACTGTAATGCGAATATTTGAAGACTATAATGCTGAATGCTAGAAATCTTAACAAGAAACTCCACTCCCTGCAAGCCTTTACTCTCCCTGGAGAGTGTAGACATCTGTGTAGCAATGTTCACAATGGTTTAAAGTCACAGAGTACCTCAGCAGTGCAAGGTTACAATGTCTTTCACACCTTTAGACCAGCTACTGCACAGGAGGGAACTAAAGGTGGAGGATCCTCAATCTATATTAAAAACAACCTCAACTCCAGACTAGTTAAAAGTGTGAGACCCACTGGAACTCATACATGGTGCAGTTCACCATAAACACGGTATCGTACCACATCTTTGCAACCTACAGTTCCCCCCCTCCATGTCCTAGGAAACCCAAATTACTTGTATATCAATAAACTAGAGTTCCTCAGCATTCAACCCAAAATAATCTTCATGGGGGATCTCAATTACCCCTCTACATATTGAGAATCCTACACCACTTCTAATGCACAAGCTTAGCAATTCCTAAACTTCATTCAATCCAACGTCCTGGAACAGTTGATCCTTTCTCTAACCAGGGGTACAAGCATCCTTGACCGTGTCCTCAAACATGGGGGCAGCAATGTTCCTCATCCAATGTAATGTCCTTGCTCATCAAATCTAACCAAAGAGCAGTACTGCTTAAAATAAAAATTAAATCCAGGGACCCAGCAATACCAAAAACCTTTAGGAACTTTCAGAAGTGAACCTCTCTCTACTAAGCGACATTTTGGCTAAATTCCAAGCACCCCCAAACCCAGTAAACACCACAGAATATACTGAGCTATTTACAAAGTCCTTGTACAGTTATACTGTTAGCTGTATACAGCAAGCTGTTCCCACTCATATTAAGAATAAGAAACTCAAAAGACAAGCCACCCTAGTGGAATCACAATATAAAAAGTTATGTACTGACCATAATGCTCCATCTGTGCTGTCCATTTTCATTCCTCCTCAACTGATGGGTCCCGGATCCAACTCCGCTACTTCTGCTAGATCTTCACATCTAAACCTCTCGAGCTTCTGCCTTTACCTGTAATGGCCTGCCAACCTAACATATTTAAGGTCAAGTTTGCTGTCTTTAGGAATATAAGACAACACCTTAAACGAAATGGAAAGGATCACATAAGAAAAAGAGCTGAAGCTCAAACAAGGAACAGCAATTCCCACAGAAAAAAAACTCAGGTCTCTTCAGGAACAAAGGGAAGGAGGTAGGTGGGTGGAAAGTTAAGGAAGAATGAAAATGTACCACATAGATGGAACATTATGGTGAACATGTGACGGGTCCCTACTCCGGGACAGCAACCAAGGAGACTCTGTCCTCACCACTGACTCCGGTGATGGACGGACACAGAGTAAAGATGGATTCAACCAGTATTTTTAGATGCAGCTCCCTGCACCAAGCACAACCTCCCTTAACAGCATACAGGGACCACGCTACAGACTTGGGGCTGGACTCTCTCTCTTTCCCTCAGGCCCACACAAAACTCCACAATGACCACTTTGTAGCTCTGTGTCCCTGTTCCCAGTAGCTGACACACACACTTGGTTATTTGAGTTTCACACACACATACACACCTGGGAAAGGTTGGCACAGATTTACTAGCTGTGCCCCTTTCTGCCCAGACTCTGAGGTAATCATGCTGCCACAAGTCAGCTACCCTAAGGCTCTTATAAAGGATACCCAATTACACTGCATAAAATTAATACTAATACAAATGGTAAGGTGTGTCCAAAGCAGCAAGGCTTTCAGAAGTGGGCACAGTGTCACTAAAAGAAGCGCAAGTACTCTCAAGATGTTAAAGGTATTCTCTAAAGGACCAGCCACAATGAAAGGTATTACAATATTTAACGATAAATAATAAAACGGAAAACAGGAGAATACTGAATACAATAAACAATAGTTTCAACCACAGAGATATAAACAAATAATACAGTTGGATAGTTTCTCACAGATGCAGAAAACAAAATTATTCTCACTAAATGTCCCCGACTGACTAAAGAATTACTGTTCCCTGACTACTTACTAAAGCAAGGCAAGCTGATGTGTGCCGAGTGTCATACCACAGCAAAAGCCAGATGATGTCTCTCACTGTCTCTATGGATGTGTGAGATATATATCCTGTCAGGAAATCTTTCTTGCAAGGTTCCAAAGAAACCAGATGTTGGATACAGGATGACATCACTTCTGGTCACCTGATTCTGGTACAATACACACAGAGCTTTGCTAAGATCTGTGACAGCATCTGAAAGCTACAATACAATTTCAAACTTTCCACCCTTCCAGGGTTCTCTGATAAACATACATATTTGATCAGTTACAACAATATAACCTAATATACATATATACATACATACATTCTTTCTGCCCAGCAGGACCACCTGTTGATGCATTTTTAATGGAAGTAACTTTACAAATATATTTTTAACTCAAACATCTATACAAATCAGTGCGACAGTCAAATAACAAAATTCTTTACAAAACTCCAGCTAGCTATGCTGGCATATATACACATGTACTGCCCTAATCTCCCTTGCCCTCGTAGCACTACCTCATAACATCACATCTCTCCCCCCTTTGAGGACTCGAGCTTGTTTTTCAAGTGACTCTGGAAAAATGTTGCTTGACAGAAAACTGTTCTGTCTGGGATCTCATTAATGTATATGCTGTTTTAACAGCCAATGTGCATTGTTACTTGACAGAAACCTAGAAAGTACTGCCAAGGATAACCTTAAGGCCTTTTACAGCTATGTACGTAACCTAAAGGGTAGGACCCAAGCATGAGCAGAGCTGGTGGCCAACGGTACTACACACAATGACCCCACAGAGATAGCGAACCTATACAGCTTTGGCAAAAATGTCACTCCCTTATCCTCTCATAACTTACAACAAACTCTTCCCCAAACTCCTCCCCCCACCTTACATATTTAAACAGCAGGTCCTCAAAGTCCTGTCCAAGGAAAAGAGCACGGCCTCTATGGGACTAGAAGACATCCTAGGCTGCCTTCTAAATAAGCTAATACATGAACTAGAATCATCACCAAGTACCCTTTTCAATCATAGCCTAACCATAGGTTTTGTCCCTGCGGAATGGAGTTATTCAGTTATTCCCCTCCACAAAGGTGGCCTAGCAACAGACCCGGGGAATTACAGACCCATAAGCCTGACCATCCTCATCTGTAAGGTCATGGAATGTATCATTATGGACCTCATAAATAAAGACATAAGTGATCTCCAAACCTTGGATCCTACCTAATTCAGCTTCATGAAGGGCAGATCCTGCCTGTTATATCTGGTGGATTTCTTTGAAAGTGTGACCAAGGCCATTGATGAGGGCGAATCTGTGGACATTGCATAATTTGACTTGGCAAAGGCTTTCAACACAATCCCACAATCAGGCATTACCAATAAACTTAGCAAACTGAATGTAAATCCCTTGGCTGTACAACAGGTTGCTAACTGGCTTGCAAACTAAACACACTATCAAAGTGGGTGACTCCACATCAATCAGCAGACCTGTCACCAGCAGGGTGTAACAGGGGTCAGTGCTGGGCCCCCTACTGTTTGATATACACTTCTCAGAAGTTCAGGCCAAAACTAAAGGGCTGAGGATGACTAAGGTTGCAGCCGACTGCAAACTAGGTGCAATCATTGAATCCCCAAATGTTGTCAGTATACTCAGAATGGTCTCACACAGACCAATGACTGGTGTGTTAGTCACGGTCTCAAATTCAATGCAAAGAAATGCATCATCATTCCCTTCAGCACAAATAATGTCCCTTTACACTATCAAATCAATAACAATATCCTAAGTACCCATGAAGCTGTAAGGGATCTGGGATCACAGGTTGACCGCGACTAACTTCGACCACCACTTGTCTACCGTTGTAAGGAAAGCTTTCCACATAGCTCACTTGATTAGTAAAGGCATCGCCTCGAAAGCAAAAGAAGTTATAACCCCACTATACTTGGCACTTATCTGGCCCATAATTGAGTATAACTCTCCATTCAGTATGTAACGTACAACAGCAGTTAGACAGACCTCAGAGGTTTCTAACAAAGAAGATCATGGGCCTCCCACATATGCCTTACACAGACTGACTAAAATCCCTTCCATTATACTCCATATCATATAGACTTCTTATGGGAGACATATGCCTGGTCTACAGAGCAACCCAAGACCCAAATCTAATGAACATATTGCATATCCATAAATCAAATGGGTCTAGGGCTACCCGTTCAAGGGGCTTAAATATGGCCTGCTACTTAAATAGGATATGCTAGAAGGACAGATGTATCTGCTAGCGACTGCCACATCTTTGGAATAGGCTACCAATTCAGGTGAAACAGAGCACTTGTATGACACTGTTAAAAAGGAACCTGGATGAGCGGATGGGGCACCATAAATTCTTACCGGGGATAGCACCCACAACCCTCATGGACATGGGCAGCCATCACTAAATGCAATCTTAGGTATTGACTAGTGCCTCTATGATATTACACTGGGTTGAAACGGCTAGGCTTAAAATTACCTCTGGGGTCGATAGACTTGTAATCTCCTATGATCCTACACCTGACCCCACTACAGTGCTGTACTGTCATGTCATATGCCTGCAACCTTAGGCTCTACCTTAACTTGGCATTTTGCTTGCTGGCTTGATGTAGCCATATTAAGAGATTGTGGTCTGTAACCACAGTGAATTGCCTTCCATACAGATAAGGCTAAAGTTTCTGCAATGCCCATACTGTGGCTAAACATTCTTTTTCTACAGATGCATAACAATCCTACCTGGGCTGGAGTGTACGACTGAGATATACAACTGGGTGCTCTTCTCTCTCTGAAGAAACCAGGTTGAGTACAGCCCCCACCCCATGGTTTGAAGCATCCATCTGCACAACAAATTCTTTGCTGTAATCTGGACTGGCTTACACAGGGGGACCTCCCAAAGTCCTTTTAAGCTTTTGGAATGCCTGCTCACAGGCTTGGGTCCACACTACGCTATCTGGCCTGTTTTTCCTTGTCAGGTCTGTGAGGGGGGTAGCTATTGTACCATAATAGGGAACAAACTTTCTATAGTACTCCGCTGTCCCCAAGAATGCCCTTACCTGTCTTTTGGTAACCGGGGCTGGCCATGTCTAAATAATTTCCACTTTGACAGGCTCTGGCCTGATCTTACCACTCACCCACCTATGAAAATAAGTGCTTAAATCAGCAATATAATCATATACACATTCATCTGATTTGCGTCTATGATCACAAAACTTTGTTTCCGTAAGCTTCAGATGTTAACTTAAAAAACTCCAGTAAACATAGCTTAAACTATGATAAACTAAAAAAAACAGTATGAGACAATTTAGAAACAGCAGTTACAGCTTTACCATGGAGTAAGAGGGTCAGGATCTGTACCCAGAGCCCTTGGTCAATATTATAGTGTTTACATACCCTTTCAAATACATGAATAAAACTATCAAAATCATCACCCCTCTGTAAACTGTGGAAGAAATTTACTGACCTTTATTGCTTTTGGGGTTCAGTTACTTCCTTCCCCATTACCTCCATGACCCTGTCTAATAGTCAGTATCTCCCTTTCATGTTGGCGTTTTGTCATTTTCTTCAGCCTCCGAACACCACAGTTTCTCTGACTTCGAAATGCCACAGTCTCTCTTCACCCTCTAAACCTTGCAGTCTCTCTGCTGATTCTAATTCCATCTGTTTTGCCTGCTGCAGTCTCTCATTTTCTTTGGCCTCCAAATGCCACAGTCTCTCTGGCAGCTAAATGACGCAGTCTTTCCCCTGACTCTACTTCCAAACCTTTTGGCCTCCAATTCAAGTCTCTAACACTAGATGGATTTTTAAGTCCTCTAAGGAAGAGGTGAACTGTCCTGTTTCTGAAGATTGCACATCCCCATCACCAGCCTGGTTGCCTTCTGTGTTGCTGGTCCATGCTGCAGCTGTGACCAAGGCTGAAATAATTTTCTCTTTAGTCAAGTTGGCATGCACCAGTCCTTTGGCTTCACACACCTTGGCCAACTGGTTCTTTGTCAGCTTGCTATAATCCTCTGCTGACATCCTTGCCTGCTTTCCCTGACTAAACTAAACTAATATAACAAAAATAACTAAAACTGTTCTGAAAATGAAACTCTGTATGTTTACCTTGTGGCTGCTGAGAGTACACACCTTCAGTGACAACTACTAAAGTTCAATTAATATCCCACCCAGCTGCCTCCAAATATGTGAAGGGCCCCTACTCCAGACCATTAATTAAGGAGACTCAATCCTCATCTCTCTCTCGGCCCACACAAAACTCCACACTGACCAATTTAGAGCTCTGTGTCCATGTTCCCAGTAGCTGACACACACGTGGATATTTGAGTTTCACATACACAACTGAGAAAAGCTGGCAAAGATTTACTAGCTATGCCCCTTTCTACCCAGCCTCTGAGGTAACCACGCTGCCACAAGTTAGCTACCCAAAGGCTCTTATCAGCAGCACCCAATTATACTATGTAAAATTAATACTAATGCAAACAGTTGGGTGTGACCAAAGCAGCAAGGCTTTCAGGAGCATCCACAGTGTCACTAAAACAAAATACTCAAGATATTAAAAGTATTCTCTAAAGGAAAAGCCACAGAGAAAGGTATTAAAATATTTAATGATAATTAATAAAACGGAAAACAGGATAATACTGAAAACAATAAACAGAGTTTCAACCACAGAAATATAAAAATAATACAGTTGGATAGTTTCTCACACATGCAGAAAAAGTACAGTTTTGTACCTACCATAAATGTAGATGTTCGAGTGCTAATACAGCTGCAGTCATAACAGATGGGTTTTCCTGCCGTCAGGCAGGTCCTCGGTCGGCCGAATTCCAAAGTCTAGGTCCGGTGTCGGTTGTCGTCGCTTCTTCCCTGACGTCAGTGCGACAGGGGTACAAAAGAACCAGCCAACGCCATTTTCTTCAGTTTTTCTTGCCCCAGATGTCAGGTGCCCGCAGAAGGAAGGCAATAAATAAATTTATGTAGCAATGCAATGCAATATAATCAAAAAACAGTAGTTGCAAGCAAATACACCATAAATGAATACCCCAATCAGGTTGTATGAGGAGGTGTTAGTCATTAGGCCTGTCCCAAGAGGAGAAGGAGGGAGGGAAACCTGGACTGCAGCTGTATTAGCACTCGAACATCTACATTTATGGTAGGTACAAAACTGTACTATGTTCATCGCGCATACAGCTGCAGTCATAACAGGTGGGTAGAATCCCAAAGCTAAAAAAGGGGTGGTAGGCACTAGGTGGAACTAGGAGGAGCCAGGATGCCCTGCAAGACTGCAGTGGCAAAGCCTGCTCTAGATTTGGAGTATAATGGTAGGTGATAGTGCTTGGAGAAGGTATGTACAGAACTCCAAGTGGCTGCTTCCAAAATATCTTTGGTAGGAACCCCCCTGAGGAAAGCTGCAGAGGTAGCCGTGGCCCTTGTGGAGTGAGAGCTGATGCCTGCAGGTACAGTTTTACCATGAAAAGAGTAACAAAAGCGTATGCAGTGGGCTATCTATTTTGAGATTGTCTGTTTGGAAATTGGCTTCCCTTGAGCTCCTGTAGCATAGGACACAAAGAGTTGCTCTGATTTTCTGAAAGGCTTTGTTCTGTCCAAATAATAATGCAGTTGTCTGTGGATGTCCAAGGAATGTAGTAATCTCTCCCCTTTGTTTTGAGGATTAGGGTAAAAGGTAGGTAAGTGGATAGCCTGATTCAAAGCTACCCTGGATACTACCTTTGGCATAAAGGACGGATTGGTTTGTAAGGAAACTCTGTCCTGATGGAAAATGATGAAAGGCTGCACAGCCATGAGGGCTTGTAGTTCCGATACCCTGCGAGCTGAGGTGATAGCCAGAAGGAAGGCTGTTTTCCAGGACAAATATTGCAGTTCTGTTGAGGCAGCTGGCTCAAAAGGAGGCAAGGTCAGTTTTTCTAGAATGAAATTGAGGTCCCAAGCAGGCACTGGTTGTTTCCTTGGGGGTTTTATATTCTTAGCCCCTCTGAGGAACTGTCTTAAGAGGGGGTGAGAGAATAAAGGAGGATCAGTGTTGTATTCTGCAGAAATGGCTGAGGCATGGATTTTGATGGAGGAGAATGAAAGTCCACTGCTTAGCATCTCAGCTAGGTACTGTAATATTTGAGGTAAATTCAGTATTCCAGGATTCTGACCCTTTTTCTCATTCCAGGCACAAAACTGTTTCCATTTTGCGGAGTAAGCTTTTCTAGTAGAAGGCCTTCTGGCCTCCAAAATGACATCCTGCACCTCCTTGGAGAGTAGGGTCTGTTGTGAAGTTAAGGAATCTTCCATGCGGCCAGATTGAGTGTTTTCAGCTGACTGTGAAGAGTTTTGAAGTTGTGCTGAGTCAGAAGAAGAGGCATTAGAGGTAGGATCCATGGTGGAGAATGCGTCAGGCTCCTCAGGAGTGGGTACCAGTGTTGTCTTGGCCAGTCTGGAGCAATGAGAATCATCTTTGGTCTGTCTGCTCTGGTTTTTAATAGAACTTTGGGCAGCAGAGGAAGAGGTGGAAAGGCATAAACTGTCATTGTTGTCCAACTGAAAGAGAGTGCGTCCACTCTCCAGGCCTGTGGATGAAAGGTCCTTGAGCAGAATTTTGCCAATTCATGATTTCTGTGGGAGGCAAAGAGATCTATGTCTGGCCTTCCCCATGCTTGAATTATCTCTGTAAAAACTTGAGGATGCAACTTCCATTCGTGTGGATCTGTCATATTTCTGCTTAGGTTGTCTGCCAGCGTGTTTTCCTTGCCTGGCAAGTACTGTGCTTGAAGTTCGATTTGTAATTCCAGAGCCATGTTCCAAAGAGACATGGCCAGCCTGCATAGGGGGTATGAATGGGTTCCTCCCTGTTTGTTTATGTACCACATTACTGTGGTGTTGTCTGTTCTTATCAATAGCTGACCTGGATGCAGAAGGTTTTTGAAAGCTATAATAGCATTTATTACTGCTAGCGTTTCCTTTTGATTGATGTATAGGTGCTTTTCTTTTTGGGACCATTTGCCCTGAATGCACCGATTTGTCATGTGCGCCCCCCAGGCGTAGTCCGAGGCGTCTGTTGTGATGACTTGATTTGCTTGAGGCTTGCAGAATGGGAGACCTGTGTTTCTTTGGCATGCTTGAGCCCACCACAGAAATTCCTTTTGAAGACATGGAATCAGTGGTATTATTGTTTCCAAACTGTGGCTGTGTTGAGACCATAGGTTTTTCAGGTACCATTGAAGTTTCCTCATATGCAGCTTTGCACATGGGATTAGTAGGATGCAAGATGCCATGAATCCCAGAGCCTGCAGGATTTTCCTTGCAGTCAGCCTGGTGAAATTTGCTAGTTTTCTGAAGTATTGAGTTAGTTGCCCCTGTTTCTCTGGCGTGAGGTAGGCTATCTGGGTGTTTGTGTCCAAGTTGGCACCCAGGAAAATTATTGTTTGAGAGGGTATTAGCCATGATTTCTTTTTGTTGACTGTGTATCCCAGAGAATTCAACAACATTATTACAAAAGCCAGATGTTTCAGAAGTATGTGCTTGCTGTCCGCTTGGATCAGGCAGTCGTCCAAATATGGGTATATTTGTATCCCTTGAAGTCTGCAGTAGGCAATTACTGATGCCAGGCATTTCGTGAACACTCTGGGCGCAGTAGATAAGCCAAAGGGCAGTGCAGAGAATTGATAATGGGTTGAACCTGCAAGAAATCTGAGGTATCTTCTGCAATCTTGTCTGATTGGGACATGCAGGTATGCCTCCTTGAGGTCCAATGTTACCAGCCAAGACTCCTTGCCCAGCATGGGAAGAAGCTGCTGTAATGTGAGCATCTTGAATTTTGGCACGAGTAAAAATGTGTTTAGGATGGATAGGTCCAAAATAGGTCTCCAATCTTTTCCCTTCCTTGGTACCAGGAATAGTCTGGAGTAAAAACCTTGACCCTGTTCTTGTGCAGGTACCTCTTGAATAGCTTTCATGTCCATGAGATCTGAAATTTGTTTTTGTGCCCCTGCCCTTTGATTGTGTGGCAGGTTTGGCATGCCTCTCATTTTTGGAAGGGTGTGAAAGTGGAATCTGTAGCCTCTGCCTATAATGTCCAGGATCCATTTGTCTTTTGTGACAATATGCCAATTTTTCAAAAATAATGCCAGTTTTCCGCCTAAAGGTGCTGCCATTTGAGCCTTGCTTGGCATGCAAATGGGAAAGTCATTGGGTCTGCTTTCTGAATGGCTGTGAAGTATTCTCACCACCTGTTTGTGTAGGTGCTTGCCATTGTCTGCCTCTAAATGATCCTTGAGATTGCCCTCTGCCCCTCGGGCGCCTGTATCTACCTCTTTGGGGTCTGTCTGTGGCTGGAAAGGACCAATTTTTGGAAGGCCAATTTCTACTGAAACATGGAGGTTGTACCTGTAGGAAATCTTTCACTGCATTGATTTTGCCTTTTCCTCCATTTTCTTTAATACCTCCTCAGCTTTAACACCAAACAATACATCTTTTTGCAGAGGGGCATCTAGTAATTTAGCTTTGACATGATCTGTTAAGGTTTGCTCTTTGAGCCAGGCATGTCTACGTATGACTGATCCTGTAACAGCAGCTCTACATGAGGCCTCTAAAGCATCAAAACCACATTGTTTACCCACTTGTTCTGCACTATGTATCAAATCCTGCAACTCCTTCAAGTCTGGTTGTTCAGGTTGTGACATTTTGCTTCTCAACTGTGATAACAGAAACTGTTGGTACTTTAACATATGGAACTGACAGTTTAATGCCCTCATGGTTAAGGTGGCCGAGGTGTATACCTTTTTCCCCCACCTTTCTAAAGCTCTGGAATCTCTCTCTGAAGATAATGGATTTTTAGCAGTGGAGGCCTTAATTCCCTTGGGGCCCTGTGAGATAGTTTCTGGGTCAGCCGCATGGCTTTTGTATAGGAATTGGTGTGAGTCAGGAACCCGGTAATACCTGTCAGGCTTGACTGGGGCTGGAGGTAAAGAGTCTTGTTTAAGGCAGGCCTCCGAATACACATCATCTAGAATGTTTAAGACAGGAGGTATAGCCAGAGGCCTGTGCTGAGGGAGCAAGAGAAAATCCCTAAGCCTTTTCTTGGAGTCTGAGTACTCTTGGCCTTCCCAGTGGAAGTGTTCCCTCAAGGTATGCAAGGTTTCCCCAAAAGAGTAATCCTCAGGGGGGGAGACAGAGGGAATGGACTCCTCTGCATCAGAATCTTCAAAAGGGGAGTATGAATGTTCCTGGTCATCAGAATGTTCTGAAATAATGGAGGCCTGGTCCGAGGAGGGGGATTCTTCCTCCACTCTGGGCCTTTTGTCCGGGGGGGGGGGGTTGAGAACCCCTGATAAGAGTAATCAAATCCTCAGCCATTTTGAGCATCTGCTTTTTAGGCATGGGGTCTTGAGAAGGGCCCTGTGGAGCTTGTCTTTTAGTATGCATGGCTGCTTTAGACTTAGTGAAAGCCTTGATGGAAAAAGAAGAGGAAGGCCTGAAGACACCGTGAGAGGTGGCAGACCTGTCTAAACTCGGAGTTTCACCGCCAAGAGTTGCTTCAGTATCTGTAGTCGGGGTGTGGGCCGAAGAGCCTGCGGCCTCGGGCACAGTAGACACCGCCAATGAAGTGTCATCAGTAGTCAGGGGCTGCGTAGGTGCCTCACTGAGAACCGCACCACCTGTAGTCGGCTTTGGCATGGTGTCGGTAGAAGCCGCGGACCTTGTATGTCGGTCCTTATCTTTGTGTCTTTTACTCAAAACTGGAGTCGGAGTATCCAACGACATAACGTAATTACATTTTTTGCCAAAAATAGTGTTGGGCGAACTCTGCCCGACGCTTAATAGTGCGTCTGTTGAATGTAGCACAAAAACTACAGGCCGAGACGTCGTGGTCTGGGCCTAAGCAAGGAATGCAGAGGGAATGAAACTCCTTATGCGGTATTTGCTTCCCACATGAAATGCAATTATTAACTTTGTCTGACATCGGGGTCTGAGGCAAGAAAAATTTCCCCAATGGGGTACTTGGCTTTCAAGAAGACTTCGGTTGAAAAATATTCGTAATCTCAGGAGCTGGCCGACCGGCATTTGCGAACTGCTTCTGCTTCGGGCACCGCGCGGCAAGAAAGACTGAAGAAAATGGCGTCGGCTGGTTCTTTTGTACCCCTATCACACTGACGTCAGGGAGGAAGCGACGACAACCGACGCCGGACCTAGACTTTGGAATTCGGCCGACCGAGGACCCGCCTGACGGCAGGTAAACCCATCTGTTATGACTGCAGCTGTATGCACGATGAACATCAATACTAAACTATTCTCACTAAATTTCCCTGACTGACTAAAGAATTACTATTCTCTGACTACTAAAGCAAGACAAGCTGATGTGTACTGAGTGTCACAGTAAAAGCCAGATGATGTCTCTCTCTCTCTCTGTGTGGATGTGTGAGATATATATCCTGTCAGAAATATTTCCTGTCAGATTCCAAAGTGCTGCTGCAAGAGTTCCAAAGAAACCAGATGATGGTTAGAGGATGACATCACCTCTGATCACCTGACTGTGGTACAGTACATCTGGTAAAATTTACACACACAGCTTTGCTAAAATCTGTGACAGCATCAGAAAGCTATAACACAATTTCAAACTTCCCACCCTTTCGGTGTGCTCTAATAAACATACACATTTAATCAGTTACAACAATACAACCTAATATACATGGATATATTCTTTCTGCAGCAGGACCTACTGTTGATGCACTTTTAATACAAGAAACTTTACAAATATATTTTAACTCAAACATCTGTACAAATCACTGTGATAGTCAAACAACATAACATTCTTTACAAAACTCCAACTAGCTATGCTAGATGTACACATGTACTGCCCTACTCTCCCTGGCACATATGGCACTATCTCATAACATCACAAGTACATAACTTTTTATATGATGTTATCATTTTCATTCATTCCTCAACTGATGGGACAGAGTTCCCAGCTAGATGAACCTTGGGTGACCCTTATGGAATGATATTCCAGAGTACTGTGAAGCCAAAGGCAGCTCTGTTCCTGAAAAACAAATCCAATTTGTAATGATCAATAAAAGTATGAGCATTAGTCTAAGTGGCAGCTGCACAAATGTCATATATAGAAACTCTTGACCAAAAGGCTGAGGAGCCCATCAAAGACCTCATGGAATGAGCTCCAGGAGGCTTAGGCAAGGAAAATTATCTTTTTGTAGAGACAAAGGAGATACAATCAGTTAACCATTTAGCCAATATAACTATAGAAACTGGCTTACTCAATTTGTTAGGAGAGAAAGAGACAACAACTGATCCATTTTCCTAAAATCCTTTGGTCTATGGAGATAAAGCAACCTTGTCTGTGTATGCACATCCAAAAGATGGAACATGTATTTTCCCTTAGTTGAAAAGTTTGGAAAGAAAATCGGTAAGTTAATGACCAGGTTGATATTATACTCAGAAGCTACCTTAGGCATAAAAGAGGGGATGGTCCATAAGGAAACCCTGTCTTTGTGGAAAACCAAGTAAGGGGGTTTTGGAAGACAGAGCCTGGAGTTCAAATACTCATGTAGCTTATGTAATAGTGACTAGAAAAATGGTTTTCCAAGACCAAAATTTTAGATCTAACTTGGGTGAAGGTTCAAAGAGAGTCTGGGTCAGAGCCTGAAACACAACAGTTAAATCCCAAAGATGAGCCGGTCTGAGTAAAAAGGCCTCTGAGAAAAACTTTACATAACATTAAAGAAGCTAAGATACAGTTATTTTCATCTAAAAGGAAATTTGAAATTGCAGCCAGCTGGACCTTAATAGTGGAAAAACGTGCCCCTTCATTAAAAATTGAAACCAGAATATCAATTATAGCAGGTACAGGGGCAAAGAAAGGACCCAAATCCCTGTTCAGGATTCAGAATACAAAATCTCTTCCATTTACTTTTGCAAATTATTGTAGTAGAAACTTTCTGAGAAAGTAACAGAATATGACGGACCAAGGAGTAAATCCACTTAGTGGAATTGGAGAAATCATACGGTTAGTTTGAGGCCTGTTATGTTCGGATGAGTCATACCTGTAGGGTGAGACAGGACGTCTGGAGTGGGATCCAGTATCCAGGGTGAATGCAGAAGGTGAGGACACAGAAAGGGGAAACAAATCTGACAAAGCCAAAAGGGGGTGATGAGGATTATTGTGCTCTTGAACCACTGTGCTTTTTGTAGAAAATTAGGGATTAGAGGTAACAGAGGATAAGCATGGAGGAGGCCGAAGGCCAATTATGGGATTACAGCATCTCTCAGTGACTTCCCCATTGGGAGGGATCAGAGCAAAGAACCTTCTGTACTTCTTGTTGAGAAGAGACACAAATAAGTCACAGCATGGCTGACCCCATCGACAGAAAATTCTCTCTGCTATTTTGATGTTGAGACACCACTTGTGAAGCATCAGAATGGACCTGTCCGCAATCATATTTGCTTTCCCCAGGATGTGTCTTGCTATTAGCAATCGAAGAACTCACCCACTGCCACACTCTCATTGCTTCTCAGTAAAGTGGATAATACTTGCCCCCCCCCTGTTTATTGATGTACCAGACCATGGACATATTGTCCACCTAGACAGCAACTGTCCCAGAGGGAAGAACATATTAAAAGGCTTGAAACGTTAAGAGGAGTGCTCTTATTTCCAGGACACTGATATGAGTCTTGGCCTCTTCAGGGGACCAAATACATTGGATAGTCCTTCACAAAAAATGGCCACCCCACCCCAGCTGGGTGGCATCCATGGTCACCATGACCTTGGGTAAAGGAAGAACAAACGGATGGCCTTCAGAGAATTTGTCGGAATGAATCCACCAAAGAAGGTATGTTTCGCATACTTGTGTGATCTTGACAGGAGCAGTTGGATGGGTCTCAAGTCCCCTGTTTTCTTTGGCACTAAAAAGAATCTTATGTGATCTTGACAGGAGCAGTTAAAGGATATTGAAGAATGGACCACTGAACTAACTGACAGTGTCCACTGAAGAATTTGCATGTACCTGGCTAGAGGAATGAGAATGATAGCAGCTGCCTTAGATCCCAATGCAATCAGTTAAGCTGGAAAAGAAAACTGCTGTATTATTTCAAGACCTGGGATCAGATTATCTGGATTCAGGCTGGAGGAAGAGAGGCTGATTGACCGTGTCCACACAAGCAAGTTGTTTTGCTGTAATTAAATGTGATGCATACATGGAGGCACAACTGGAGCAAGCAGTCCTTTACCTGCAAGAGTAGATGCCTGGTCAGGACAGTTAGCAGCCAGTCATCTAGATATGGAAGCACTCAGAACCCCAGCAGTCTCAGATGAGCTGTCACCACTGCCATGCATTTCGTGAACACCCTGGGGACTGTGGTGAGACTAAAGGGCAGGGCTCTGAACTGGTAATGACTGGCTCCTATTTGGAAGTGCAAATACCTTCAGGATCATCTGTTCATTTTGATATAATAGTATGCTTGTTTAATGACTATCGAGCACATCCAATCATCCTTTTGCAGCAGAGGCAGAATGTACTGAACTGTGACCATTTGGAACCTTGAATACTGCACAAACTGATTCATTTTGCTGAGATCCAGGATGGGTCTCAAGTCCCCTGTTTTCTTTGGCACTAAAAAGAATCTTGAGGGTGTTCCGGAACCCCTCTGGTCTGGGGGGGAACTCCTGGATGACCTTTTTTTCCTAACAGCTTTTTTTTTTTATTTCTAATGCTGCTACTTCCCTCTGGGTGGGACATTGGGGGGGGGGGGGGTTGTGAAAGTGGGATTATATAACTTCTGGATATAATTCTCTGCACCCAAGATTCTTTTGTTATGGACAGTCAGGCTCTTTGGTGCAGAGAAAGACACCCCCAACTGCCTCTGGAGGGGAGCACGTTGGCCCCTTTTTAGCAGCGCTGAAAAGGTTGGTTAGAGGAGGAGTCACAGAAACCCTGACTCTGCAGGCCACCTCTGCTGCATAGATAGCGTCTTCTGTTCGAGTTCCCCCTCTACTCCCAGGAGAACTCTCTCTTTGTGAATCTTGGGATTTATGGAACCACATCTTTCTATCGCTTCATTGATTCTGAGGAAAATGGTCTTTGAGGGGTAGAAAAACATATCCCTACAGCAGCCAGTGTCTTTCTTTCTTGCTCACATCTGGAGAGCATGTCCATCAATTTAGGGCCAAATACGGAAGATCCATCAAAGGGAGCATTGATGAATGAAGACTTAAAGGGCTCCACAAAGTCGCATCCTGGCATGTCAGCTAATGGCTATATCTAAACCCACCACCCGTGAGGTACCTTCCCACTGAATGGGACATTAGCCTCATGGATGCATTAGATACCAATTGAAGGGTGTCTAGTTGCGAAGAGATGCTATTTTGGTCATCAACAGACATGGACACAAAGAGATTTGGAGAGTTAATCAAATCTCTTTGTAATCTTGAAAAATGTGCCAGGTAATTCAATGACCGCACAAAGGTCGCTGAACCATACACTTTCTTCTCAAATCTGTTCAAGGCCTTAGGGGGATGGACAGAAGAGCTCTGCTCTGCAAGCTCTTTCTTGGTGGTGACCAAGATCAAATTAATGTACATGTCCAACTTATGGAGGCAGTATTACAAAACAACTACTTATTTTTTGAGGGACATTTTTTCAAGCAACGTACTGGAGTGGCGATGGGGGCTGCATGCTCCCCCATATACGCTAACTATATTACGTCCTATTGGGAGCAAATATATATATTTGCTAGTGATTACAACATGTATATAAAATTATACACTTGATTTTTGGACGATATATTTATTGCTTGGGAGGGTGAAGTGGAGGCACTTGATGCCTTCATTAGATACATTAATAACATGCTATGGTTTTTAAAGTTTACACATGAATTTAATGCTGACACTATTACATATTTGGACGTAATAACCACCATGGATAGAACACATGGTATTATGAGATCCAACATTGATAGGAAACCCACATTTTCCAACTCTTCCTTCAGTATAATAGTTGGCACCCCAGACACCAAAAAAGAGCTATTATTAAGGGGCAAATGGTAAGAGCTGCCAGGATGGTCAGTGACCAGGGGGATTTTGTGGATGAATTAAATTACATGGTGGGGCTATTTTTAAATAGAGGTTTCCCTAAGGAATTATGTATGGAGCTTTTCAGTAAGATCATAAATAAAAGAGAAAAAGGTATTTATAACCCCATTCTTAATTTTGACAACACAGACAATTGTGAGACAGCGTCCAATACACCAAACAATATGGGTACCTTTCCATTGTTGTTCATCACCACCTTTAGTGGGGATATTGATTGGATCACATGGATGGTCAACAAAAATTGGGGCATTTTACAATTGGACAAAAATGTGGGTGTAAGAATTGGGGGTGTGCCCAAATTCATTTATAAGGATTCATCCTTGAAAGATATTTTTAAAAGATGTTTTCTTTCTAAGGAGCCATCAAACAGTAGGAGGTTGGGCAATTTTAAATGCGGTAAATGTTCTACTTGCCAACATATATTACCCACGGGGAGTAACTTCATGGTTAATAAACACCACATATCAATCTTGGGTCACTTTGACTATTATGTCCAAAATGTGGTATATCTGGCAAAGTGCCAGGTGTGCCCAGTATTTTATGTGGGAAAAACATGTAGGCATTTTAGAAAGAGAATTAGGGAACACATTTTGGACATTAAGCACTTTAAGCTTACCAATGCTTTAGCAAGGCACATTGTTAATAACACTGATCATTATTTTAAATTTTGTGTGTTGCAACAAATCAAGGGTGACACACAAGGTAGGATTTTGGATGTACATTTAGAGATATGTGAATTAAAATGGCAATTAAGATTGGATGCACAAAATTATCCTGGTATTAACGACTATATAACCACTATGCCTTTACTCAAGTTCAAACACATTTTAGGCAAACGTTAAAAGTTTAAAACATATGCAATTTTAACAGATTTTTTGATTGTGTTTTATTAAATCAACTATTTATTCAGTAACATATTGATGGTATACAGTTCAATGTATTGATATTTTTTGCATTTTCACAATTTTGTATTTCTACAATCGAGTGGTTTTAATTTTTAGTACATTTAATTTATGTAATTGGATTATTGGTTAAGTGGTTACTGACTGACATAAGAGGGGTGGATATATATCTATATGTATATATATATATATATATATATATATATATATATATATATATATATATATATATATATATATATATATATATATATATAGGGTGGTTGTATGTATACAATGTCATTCTGAAGAAGTCCTGTCGATAGGACGAAACCTAGGTCAATTCGTTTTCACTTTTGTTGGTTTATTCTCAAGTTCGTGGTTTTAATAAATTCCATTTTGGTGCTTGAACTTCGTTTTTCTCATCGTATTATTGGTTTTTACATGGTTGGTTCTTGGTTGGTTCATTGTTTACCGTCATCCCTAATGATGATGGTATTGACAGAGTAAAATAATTTCTTGTTTCTGAAGGTACAGTCTCAAACTCTACGATACAGACTATATGTGCTCTCCTTGAACTTGTCTTGGAGAATAATGTCTTTATATTTAAGACACAGTACTTCCTACAGAAAGTAGGAGTTGCAATGGACACAGCGTGTGCCAACACGTACACAAATATAGTACTGGTGCATTGGAAGAAGCAATCTGTGTTTGTTAATGATTACTATAAGTCCCATATTAAATTTTATAAACGTTTTGTGGATGACATCTTTTTTGTTTGGCATGGCCCTAGGAAACTTCTTTCTGAATTTAAATGCTATTTAGAAAGCATAACATCTTTTCTCACATTAACTATGCATTATTCATACAATAGCATAGACTATTTGGATACAACCATTAGAAAGAATGAACTTGGTTGTTTATCCACTAGTGCATTTAGAAAGCCCTGTAGAAAGAACAGTACAATACTAGTATACATCCGTGACATATACAGAGAAATATAATTAAGAATCAGGTATTGAGATGTATGAGATTGCATACAGAGGCAGGAGAGAGAGAGAAAGCACTCAATATGCTTCAAATGGACCTGCTGAATAGAGGATACTGAATAGGGGATATAGAGAGGGCTAGTGCATACACTAAAAGTAATGAGTGTATTAATGGTCAACCCTACTTTTTAATAAGACGTGAACAACTAGAAGCTATTAGCCAGGGTGATTCAGTGGAGAATATCAGCAGGGTCACTCTAACATATTCAAGTGATGTGAGTAGGACATGTGACATTATAAAAAGAAGATAGCTACAGTCTTTCCCCTGCACAAATGAGGCCCAACCACTGATCCAGGTAACTACAGACCCATAAGTCTGACCAGCCTCATATGTAAGGCCATGGAAAGAATCATCATGGACACGATAAAAAAAGGAGATAGGTAACCTGCAAATGCTGGACCCATCACAGTTTGGCTTTGTTAAAGGACAGTCATGCCTATTAAATCTGGTGGACTTCTTTGAAAGAGTCAACAAAGCAATGGATGACAGTAAGAATGTGCTCACCTCAACCTAGCCAAGGTTTTTGATGCAATCTGCTCAGGCCTTACAGACAGGCTCACTAAATTAGGTATAAACCCTTTTATCACCCACTGAAGAGCCAACTGATAGTGCCCAGGAAGTCAAAATAGGCGAGGCCACCTCCACGAGGAGGCCAGTCACTACTGGAGTCCCCCACAAGATCTGTACTGGGCTCACTCCTTTTTGGCATTTATTTCTCTGAAATGGAAGGAAATGCTGAAGGTTTAAGGCTGGCTAAGTTTGCAGATGGCTGCAAGTTGGGGGTGGGGGGGTTATCACCGACTCCCCTGCAGACACTTCTATTCTTCACAAAGGTCAATCTCTGACTAACAGATGGTGCCAAAAGCATGGTCTTAAACTCAATGCTACAAAATCCATAATTGTACCCTTTGGGAAGTCAACCATCCTGACTAATTAGCATGCTGACAAAACTCCCATAAGAGTCAACCCAGTGGTCAGGGATCTGTGTACACACGTAGGCAGTAGCCTTATACCATCAACCACATGTGGCCACAGTGGTGAGAAAATCCTTTTATGTTGCACAACTTATAGGCAAGTTTCAAAACTGTCATTATCCCACACTGCCCTTTATCAGACCAGAGTACAAGCCTCCCTCAGTATGTACCTGACCAGACATATAAGCAACTAGAGTGACCTCAGAAGTTCCTTACAAAAAGAATACAAGATGTAACAAACCTGCCTTATGCAGCGCATATTAAACTCCTTTCCTCTATCAATCTCCTACAGATTGCTGAGGGATGATTTTATAAGGCATCTGCAAAACTCCAGACTTATGAGTCTCCTGCATATTCTTAAGTAAAAAAAAAATACCAGAAATACAAGGTCTCAAGACCTGAATTTTGTCAGTGACTTAAGCAGAACATGCTGGAGAGACATGTGTGTCCCAGAGACTGTCCCTCTAATGGAACAGGCTTCCCATCAATGTGAAGCCGAGTTCATCTATTACCCAATTTAAGCACAACCTAGACCAGTGGATGGGGAACAAGAAATTTACATCGAGCCTGGCACCCATGTCTCTGCTTAGAAATGCCTGACCTTCAATGTCCAGTTGGAAACAGAATGTAATTATTCTTTCAGAAAAACCTGGCTAAGCTTAGAAAGGACCCTTGGCTTAGCCTAGTAACAATCTATGAATCAAAGAGCATAAAGAAAAATAATTCACACTAAGTGAATTCTTATGCTGTGAATCTTACCAGGGATTGGTTATACTCAAAAGAAAAAAAAGTAGACTGCTCCTAATCCAAAAATGATTATCTCTTTAAAATTGTTAATACCTTTCTCTTTATTCTTAGGGGAGATGCAAGCATGCAAACACACTCTGCAAATTAAATAGTTTCAATCCCACTAATGTTTTTGATAGCTATTGTCTTTCTCCATTCTCTGTCAATTAAAGTATAGTCAATGCCAGGTTCAATTCATGTCATCTACCTGGGGAAGAAGAGATGCCACATGGACATCTGACTCACTCCTCCATACATGGACCCTATGCAAAAAAAAAAAAAAAACAAGCCAACAGTCAAAGCTACAAAATGGTAATAGCTGAGCACCATCAAGGTAGTTAAGAATCAACTGAAATACACAGACAAATACAAACATTTTAAAAATGCTAGGACTCATTAACATTTTTTCCTTATGGCTCATGAGAACCATGTCCTTATTAACCTTTTATAATGGGTATACCCCCCTTGTTATGTGTTAGTATACTTTCCAGGGTGCTCTAAATTACAAAAGGACAGCAAAGAATCCAAGAAGAAAGCATCTACTTAGCAAGTTCACTGCAAGCATGTTTATTTTGCTCTTACTAATAGAATGCAGCAATATCAAAACTAAAAACAAACATTAAAAATTACCAAAGTTGTGTTTTCCCAATTCCAGGTGCTCCACATATCTCTGTAATCTTACAAACAGGAACTCCACCACCCAGAGCATCATCTAACAGAGAGCAGAATGTAATAATGGAGCCATGTGTCTGTTCTTGCTCTAGCAGTTCCAGTGCTGTATACTTCCTAGCACACTGTGGCATGCTACCAGAATCACTGAAGTTCTCCCGTCTGACCACTTGCAAGATTTCCAGTGCTTCTTCTTTAGAAATTTCAATTTCTGAAATTTACAGACAAAAAAAAAAAAACATTTCAACATGATGTTTAGGGGTTTAGCCATCATCCTGCACAGACATACTAGTCTCCTTCACATTAACATGTATGTATCTTTATAATGTTAGTACCACTTGGGAACAAAGCACATACAGATGATTTCAATCACTATGACCTATTAAAACAGCACTTGCTCAACTTAAAAATTTGCTGTAAAATTAGCATTACATACACAGCAAAAAAAATATATACCAGCACCTACACTACAAAGTACAGTTGTGCAAAATCTTACCATAACAGTAGATGTCCTACTTCTCAGTGTTGCAGTAGGATAGCCAAATGTTCGTCCAGCAAACCAAAGCCTTAGCTCCATCCAGGCCCAGCTTGTCAGACATATGCCCCAAGCTACATAAGTGAAGTAAAAATGCCTAATCCTCAGAACTGGCCCTTGGAGAACTACAGCAACTCAAGAGTAAAAGCAAGTATTTGTGCATCCACAAAGGGAAAAATGACCAACTGGCCAGAAAAGAAAAAAAAAATCACAGATCACAACAGAGGGAAGGAGGGAAGGAATACTGGAACAGTGAGAAGTAAAACATCTACTGTCATAGTAAGAGCTTACACGATTGTACTATGTCCTTCCCTATCACTGTTGCAGCACTCCTTACTAAAGGGAGATTGCAGAAGCTACTGGACAGGATGGGAGGAGGAAGCTACAGTGGAATCCTTCAATTACAATTTCCGGATGGTCTTGGCAAAACCAGTTCTGGCCCTAGAAATTTAATCCAACTTACAGTGTTTATTAAAGCTGTATACAGACCACCAAGTAGCAGCTTCCAAAATAAATATAGTACTCAGACCCTTAAAAAACACCAGAAGAGGCTACCACCCTGGAAGAGTGAGCATAAATAGAAGGAAAAGCTGTGAAAATAACAGCAAAATGGCTTTACAAATCCAAGAGGAGATGATTTGTTTAAAAACAGCTACACTCAATTTCTTGGGATGGAAACAAACAAAAAGTTGCTCAGATTTCCTTATACCTTTAATCTTGTCAAGGTAATATCTGAGCTGACTATGCAGGTCTAAAGTATGAATAATTCTCTCACTGTCATTCTGTGGAGATGGGGAAAAAAGAAAAAGTGAATATGTTGATTTACAGATAAATCATTAACACCTTCAGGCATAAAAGAAGAATTAGTATGAAGAGAAACTCTGTCCCTGTGGAAAATCAAACTGGGGGAACAGCTACGAGTGTCTGAAGTTCAGAAACCCTCTTGGCAGAAATAACAGCTACAAGGAACACACTTTTGCAAGTACAATGCCGTAAAGAGGGGGAGACTGCAGGCTCAAAAGGACGCAGAGTGAATTTTTAAAGAAAAAAATGTAGGTGAGGCCTGATATGAAGAACACCTTTTAAAAACTGCTTAACTTCAAATCTTAAAGCAAGTGGTGGATTTAAAGGCAGACAGGCAAAAGAGTAGGACAGGCTAGAATTGAGCAGTTCACACAAATAAGAAAATACAATAAGTATACCCACTGAAAGAAGGTCCAGGGCATGAGTATGACACCAAATAGAAAATCACTTCCATTTAGCTAGACAGGATTTTCTAGAAGGTTTTTTCTGACCCCCTGCAAAACCCAAATCATATCCTCAGAGAACTGCTGTCTAAAAGGAATCGAAGTCCTATCACCCAAAGAGTCAATTGTAGGGTGAATAAAAGAAGGTGAATTACAGAACCCTTGCCTGTGTGAGAAGATCAATCCTCTGAGGTAACTTCTGATGACTGCCCCAGCCAGATGAAATAGAAGAGGAACCAGTGTTATCTGGGCCAAAAGGGAGTCACCAACAAGATTTTGGGCCTGTCCCACATACTTTTGCGAAGGACTTTTGGGACCAGAGGAGGGGGAGGGTAAGCATACAGAAACATCTCCGTCCAGGAAAAACATATAGGTTGATAGGTTCATAGGAGTGTATTAGGCTAATGGTCCTGGAGCCTTTACAAGCCTAGCCCAAAAGATTCCCTGGCTACATGCCGCCTGATGTTATTTCCCCATGCCTCTGCCAGCTGGGCCACTGAAATGATCCCTGGGGTGAATTTTCTATTTTCCATCCACAGACATGGCCTTGTAGATCTTGCAGAGATCGCCTCTAAGTAGGTTATATGATACCAAGAAAAGGTGGAGTTTTTTTATTCTTTCTGCCTAGGATCCTGTTAGTGAGGTATTTTTGTGGTCTTTGTAGTTGTTGCAAATGTCTAGTGACATACATGCCGAATGGGGCATTGCACTCGATAATTGGTCTAATGAGGGAAGAGTAGAGAGAGACAATGATCTCTTTCTTCCTGGAGGCAAAACCCTTTGTAATGAGATGTGCCACATAGGAGGATTTCTGACCACAGTGGTAATGTGATTATCAAGGGATAGGCTGCTATCTACTTGTGTTCCCAGATCTCTTATGACACCTTCGGTGTTCAGTGGACTACCATTGATGTGGTAGTTCATGGGTACTGTGTTCTTCCCAAAGGGAATGATGCATTTTTTGGCGTTGAGCTTGAGGCCGTTGCTCTGACACCAGTCTTTGGTTTCTGTGAGGCCTTTCTGTAGAATTTCAACATCATTAGGGGAGCTAATAATGGCTCCCAGTTTGCAGTTGTCAGCAAACTTGGTCAGCCATAATCCCTTGGTTTTGGCCTGGACTTCAGAAAAGTAGATGCCAAACAGACGAGGACCCAAGACCGAACCCTGTGGGACTCCACTCGTGACTGGTCGGTAGTCACACTTGGAGTCCGCTACTTTCACTGTGTGAGTTCTATCAGTGAGCCAGTTTGTGACCCACCTTGTGACATAGGGGTTGATGCCTAATTTATTGAGTTTATCTATGATTCCTGAGTGAGGAATTATATCAAAAGCCTTGGCCAAATCGAGGTTGGCTGTGTGAACTACCCTGCCTTCATCCACAGCTCTAGTGACAGACTCAAAGAAGTCTACCAGGTTGAGCAGACAAGATCTACCCTTAATAAATCCGAACTTTGTGGGGTCTGGAGTCTGGACATTCCCTATGCCCTTGTTTATTAGGTCCATGATGATGTGCTCCATAGCCTTGCATACCAGACTCATCAGGCTAATGAGGCGGTAGTTCCCAGGGTCCGTAGTCACACCCCCTTTGTGGAGTGGCATTACTGTAGCAGTGCGCCATTTGTCTGGGACAAATCCTGGAATGAGGCTGTGATTGAACAGGGCGCTCAGGTGTGGAGCCAGTTCATTTTGCAATTCATGTAGAACACAGCCCGGGATGTTGTCAGGTCCAATGAAAGCTGTATTCTTGGCCTTGGCCAGTGCAATTTTAACCTGTGAAGCTGTAATATTGGGTACTTGGCATTCCTCAGGTATTGTGATTGGCCCTTTGGGGGGTGAGAGGGGGGCAAAGTTGGCACTGAATCTGTCAGCCAGTATATTGGCAATGTCTGCTGGCTTAGTATAGGAGTTATCTTTGTTAGTACCTCTGAGCAAATCTGAGCACTGCCTTGTAGATTTTTGACATAGCTATAGAAGGCCTTGTGCTTGTCTTTAGTATCTGTTGCTATTCTGTTTTCGTAGTTAGGTTGGGAGGATTTGATGAGGGATCTCAGCTTTTTGTTAAGGTTAACAAGGGAGTTTTTCCTGTCTTGGGGCTTTGCCTTGTTCTGCAACAGTTTCCTCCTTCTGTTGAAGAGTTAGTTTATGGCAGGGGACCACCAGATTGGCTTCCTTTTTTTGTGTGTCTTGGTTCTATTGGGAATGGTTCATTCCATGCATTTGTGCACGTGTTCGGACAGTGCACTGGAGTATGATTCTGCCGTCTTACATTTATTCTCCATCTGCATGGGTGATGTAAAGTCAGCCACCTCAGTTTTTAGAAGCCCAAAGTTGGCTTTGGAAAAGTTTTTTTACAGTGGTTTCTTTTGCGGGGAATGTGGGTGGGATGTGGATATTCATGGTGACTAGCTTGTGGTCAGATCTGACCAGGGAGGAGTTGACAACTGGTGTAGAGCAACAGTCACCCATATTAGTAATAACCAGGTCGAGAATGCTGCTACCCCTAGTGGGGGTAAGAATGAGCTGGTCCAGGGCATTGGAACTGATGAATTCCAAGAAACATTGAGCAAGTGTGTTGTTACTTGAGTAGTTTTCCCAGTTGAGGGAGAGGTAGTTAAAGTCAACCAGTATGAGGGTGTTGGGATGGACCTTAATGTTTTCCAGGATGTTTAGGAATGTGGAGTGGGATTCTTGGGACATGGTACGGGATCTATAGCAGGCAATAACCTGGACAACGGTTTTCCCCAGTGTTAGCTGTACCTGGATTATTTCTGATGTGTTATGTTGGGCCACTAGCCTGGAGGTGTACATATCCTTTATGAATGCTGAGACACCACCGCCTTTAGGGCTTCAATCTACATTTTGGGGCCAAAAGGTGTATAGCCTGGTAGAACAGGAGTGCTTTCAGGTGCCTTGAACCAAGTCTCCTTAACTGCACAAATGCTGATGTTCTCCATTTTGAGGAGCGCTTTGAACGAGTGTACTTTGAGATTGAGACTTCTAGCATTGAGTAACATAACCCTCAGATTATATTTGCTTGTAACTGTTATGGTGGTAATTTGGTTATCTGGACTTTGCCTAAAAAAGGCACTATAGGGGTGGCAAGGGCCTTGGCTAATATACGGAATCCCAGGGGTGACAGATGCAGCCCAACTCTGGCAAAACATTGAGGTCTATCGATCGTGTCATCCCAGGCACATAGATACTGGATCCCCTTGGAATGACACCAGAAACTTAGCCAATTATTGAAGTCAATCATTTTTTGTTTGTACTGTGGTATCATTCTTGGTGACAGTAAGATGCTATTCAGAGCTAGGGTCAGGGAGGTGCGCCTCAGGTCATTCACACCAACATGGACAATGACAGAATCATATCTGTACCTGTTGTGGAGTGAATTGACTGCGTGCGTTATGTGGCATATCCTGGCTCCCGACAGGCAGCTGACAGTTACCTTCTGCTTATTCAACCTCGTGAGTGGGACATCAGTCTGCCTTACTATTGAGTCACCTATAATAAGTGCATTAGGTAAGCTGTTTTGCCTTAGGAGCTTTGGTTGTGTGGAACACTATTTTGTGTGAGCTATGCACTCCTTGGATTGTGCTGTGGTGCAGTGGTTGCGTGCGTTTCTGTCTTTGAGGTCTCTGTTGTTTGGGGAGATTTTTATTGAGAGCCTCCGTGAAGGTGTGTGTGTGTTTTGTGTTATTCAGGTCAGAGGACTTGGCACTTTGGAACAAGAAATGGGGTGTTGTCTGTTCAGAGGGGAAGCAAAAAGATCTACTCAAAGAGTACCCCACTGATGTACTAAGAAAAACCTCTCTGTGAAGCATTCATTTATGGAGACATGCTCTAGACCTCCACAGATTGTCTGCCACAAGATGGTGCTCTGAGGGGATGTAAACTGTCAACAGAGTTAGGTGATGACGGATTGCAAAATCCCAACAAAAAAGGAAGGAAAACACCCCAACAGGCCACTTATCTTTTGAATGCTCAGTAGCTGTATTTACAAAATGTATGACTGAAGTATAAAAGGAGAGTTAGGACTGCTGACAAAGATGTTCTGAGGATTAGGTGCTCATACATCACTTTTGTATCTTACACCTTAGATGTGGGGCATATATTTGGTGTGTGGCACATGGAAGGAACTAAGGCTTTGGTATGCTGGTTAGACATTTGGCTATCCTTGTGGAAGACTCCTTTACTAAAGAATACTGCAACAGTGATAAGAACAGGTACTAACCCTTACATCCCTGTTCTGTTTTTGTAACACAAACGTAATTTAAAAAGACAAAAACTGCAGACGTACAGTAACAGTAGACCGTAGACCCTATTCTGTCAGTTCCAACTCCATCACCTTTAGGACTAAAACTGGCAGGTACCTAGTCAACTCAGCCTTTAAAAACTTTCCCAGGCTAATTTGCCCCTTTCATGTATTCATAAACCTCAGAGCCAAATATCCCCCTCCAGATTTTGGGGAGACCTAGAAGATGGAGCAACCAGGAAAAAAAACTGAAGGAAAAGACCAAGATTATCTAGCAATAGGACAGCATTAAGTGGACCCTAGCCAGGTGGATGAGAACTGTAATGGAGCTGAAATTGCCAAAACAGATATATTGTTACAGTAAGTATGCAACATATGTTGTTCACAGTGGCGGTTTCAACTCCCATCACTTCTAGGGCAAAGTCCTAACTGCCCTATATCTCACTTTTTGAGCCAAAAAAGAACCAATTCTATTTGGACTCCTATTCCCTTGAAAAAACAGTGTCTATATAAATACCTGCCCTAAGGAACTAAAGCTACACCAACAAATAAACAAGACTTGTTAGACAGAGAGATTCCAAACTCAACATATTACCATCCTATGGAATAATTTACCACTACAGGTCAAAAAATACTACTTTCAGTAACCTTTAAAGCTAGTCTAGATGACTGGATGGGTAGACACAAATTTACACCAGGGTTATCATGTACAGTTCTGCCAAATATGGGAGGTGAGCACTATTAAATGCCTGAAAAGGGAGGCACAAGCTTTTACATGCATTTACTTAAAGAATTATATGGCTGGCCCTTTTATGGTATTCATGATCACTTGCCTAGTATTGTTCGTATGTTTCTAATGCTTCTGGGCAGCTCTTTATGAAAGAATATCCTGACTATGGAAGCCCCAAGGACAGACCTTGACCGGGAAGTGATATCCAGTTTATAATGTTTTGCTAAGGCATTCTGTATTGTCCATGTAGCAGCTTTACAAACGTCAACTAGCAAAGAATTTCTGACAAAGGCTTATGATACAGCTATGAACCTAGACAGTAGATATAAAAAGTGTACACACCCTGTTAAAATGCCAGGTTTTTCCGATATACAAAATGAGACCACAGTAAATCATTTCAACCCCCCCCCCCTTTAATCTGACCTATAACCTGTACAATTCAATTGAAAAAAAAAAACCCATTCAGGGAAAAATAAAAAATTCACAATAAGCTGGTTGCATAAGTGTGCACACCATTAAACTAATACTTTGTTGAAGCACCTTTTGATTTAATTACAGCATTCAGTCTTTTTGGGTAGTAGTCTATCAGCATGGCACATCTTGACTTGGCAATATTCGCCCACTCTTCCTTGCAAAAGCACTCCAAATCTGTCAGATTGTGAGGACATCTCTTGTTCACAGCCATCTTCAGGTTACCCCACTGATTTTCTATTGTATTTTGGTCTTGGCTCTGACTGGGCCATTCCAAAACTTTAACTTTCTTCTGGTGAAGCCATTCTTTTGTTGATGTGGATGTATGCTTGGGGTCATTGTCGTCTTGAAGGATGAAATTCCTCTTCATCTTCAGCTTTCTAGCAGACGCCTGAAGGTTTTGGGCAAAAAGTGACTGGTATTTGGAACTGTTCATAATTTCCTCCACCTTGACTAAAGCCCCTGTTCCAGCTGAAGAAAAGCAACCCCAAAACATGATACTGCCACCACCATGCTTCATCGTGGGGATGGTGTTCTTTTGGTGATGCGAAGTGTTGTTTTTGTGCCAAATGTACCTTTTGGAATTGTGGCCACAAAGTCCAACCTTGGTCTCATCAGACCATAACACAATTCCCACAAGCTTTTGGGAGATGGTGTATTGTTTCACAAATTTTAGCCGGGCCTTGATGTTTTTCTGTGCAAGAAAAGGCTTCCATCTTGCAACCCTACCAAATAGGCCAGACATATGAAGAATACGGGAGATTGTTGTCACATGTAGTACACAACTTGTACTTGCCAGAAATTCCTGCAGCTCCTTCATTGTTGCTGTAGGTCTCTTGGTAGTCTCCCTGACCAGTTTTCGTCTTGTCTTTTCATCAATTTTGGAGGGACATCCAGTTCTTTGCAACGTCACTGTTGTCCCATATTTTCTCCCCTTTTTGATGACTGTCTTCACTGTGTTCCATGGTAGATCCAATGCTGTGGAAATTTTTTTGTACCCTTCTCCTGACTGATACCTTTCAACAATGAGACCCCTTTGATGCTTTGTAAGCTCTCTGTGAACCATGGCTTTTGCTGTAGCAGGCAACTGAATAAATGTCAGGAAAATCCTAAAAGGACGGCTGAACTTTATTTTGGGTTAATCAGTGTCTCTTTAACTGATGGCAGGTGTGTACCTAAGAAGTTTGAATGCTGTAATTAAAGCAAAAGGTGCTTCAACAAAGTATTAGTTTAAGGGTGTGCACACTTATGCAACCAGCTTATTGTACATTTTTTATTTTTTATATTTTTCCCCTAACAGATTTGTTTGTTTTTCAATTGAACTGTACAGGTTATAGGTCACATTAAAGGTGGGAAAAGTCTTGAAATGATTAATTGTGGTCTCATTTTTTTATATCACAATAACCTGGCATTTTAACAGGGGTGTGTAAACTTTTTATATCCACTGTATACAGACTAATAGCTTAAGGTAGGTATTTTTCATACTTTTGGAAAAAATCTAATACATTGGGCAAGCCAAATAGAAACAGCAACTCTGGAAACCTTTTGACCCTGTTGTTTTGACAGAAGGAATTAAGTAGTGGGTCCTTCATCATAGTTTTGGTTCTGTCCAAACAGAATTTGAGCCTGTTCTGAATATCCAAACACTACAAACAGATATTCAGCTCAACTAAAATAGTTTGGAAAGAATAGTGTAAAGTCATTCTATTGATTTATATTAAATTCAGCAACGACTCTCAGTGAGAAAGAAGGATTAGTATACAATGGCACTGTCCTTGTGAAGAGATATAGGACAAATGCAGAAGGCTTGCAGCTCTGAAATCCTCCTTCTCAAAGTAATAGCTACCGACAAGACAGTCTTCCAAGTTAAGTCACTAAGTCTGCAAGTGAAGATAGTTCAAACAGAAATGGTGTCGCCTTCTCCACCACAAATTTAAGGTTGCAAGAAGAAATAGAAGATTAAAAGCAGCATGCAATAAATGTCTTTCAAGGAAGTTTTGAGTACCCTAACAGAGGCTACAGAAGCAGAATTTGCACCTTGTTGGAAACTGGAAACTGCTACCAGAGGAACCTTAATCAATAAAAAACCTAAACCAAAATAGAAAATCTGCAAAAAATGCTCTAAAACAGTGCAAGATGTCTAGGTGTGCTCCATGGAGAAAAGTACGACCCATTTATAATGATAGCTTTTTCTAGTACCTGGTCTTTGGGAAGAAGTCAGAATATGGGCAACCTTGTTTGGGTAAAAAAGGCCATCAGCGGAACTGGAGAATCCAAACAGTGAACTTCAGCAAGTGAATGCCTGGATAAAACTGGTTAGGCAGGGACCTTGGCTTTGTTCTTATTGGCCTCCTTAGGGAATTTCAGAATATGAGGAAATGGATGAAAGGGATAAAGAATACCCAGAAGCACATCTCCACAACATACCCAGGCAATTATTATGTGGGGAAGAATATGGGAAAAAGTAATTGTTGTGTTTGGATAGAGATGCAATATGTTGCAGTAAGGCTTCTCCAGGCAATGGAGCAAGGTCTGACCTGTCACAGGACTGATGGACTACTTGTGGCATCAACAAACAATGGCTGAACATGTTTGTGAGAGAACTAGCAACATAAAAGAGATTAGAAACATCACCCCCCCCAAGAGGATAGGAGTGGGTCCCTCCTGCTTGTTTATTTACCAAACTATTGCCATGTTCTTAGGTGAACATTAATTGCACCTTTGGGGAAGGAATCCTGAAATACGGGCAAAGTCAGAAAGAGAGTCCTCATTTCTATTAAGCTGATGTGCAGATTGGCCTTCTGAGCTAAACACATACCTTGGACTGTCTGTGTCTCATTATACCCCTCAATCACAGTGAAGAGGAGTCCATTGTCACTGTCACCCTAAGAGACTGGGGTGTGAAAAATTCTACTCAGAGGTGGGGACGACTCAACAGTCAACAAAAAAATTTGTTCCCTGCACTTCAAAATCTTTACAAGAGTGTATAGAGTAGCTTCTAGCTGATTTCACTGACCTTTTACAGCCCACTGCAAGAGAGTTTTGTGTGGGGAACCATAAAGACTGTTTAAGCCATCAGGTCAAGCACTTAAAGACAAATGAACGCTGGGAATGAACTGCTGCTGAGGATGTGCTAAACAGTGGATTTTATGAGGCAAGATAAGCACAGCAAGTGAGGACATTCACAGTGTAGCCACTGAAAGTACAGTTTTGTACCTACCATAAATGTAGATGTTCGAGGATTCCATTGCTGCAGTCCTGACTATTAGGTATAGTCCGCGTCCAGTCGGCCCGAATACCAGAGTATAAGGCTGACGTCGGTCAGGGCACATTAGACTGACGTCAGTACGTCAGGGTACTAATGCGCATGACCGACGTCATATCCTCAGTCTTTTCTTGCCCCAGATGTCAGAAGACCCTAAAAAGACAAGTCCCAAAACAACCTGCACCAAAAAACATGTACAATATATACAACAATATATATATATATATATATATATATATATATATATATACAGAAATATAAACATGTAAACTCACCTACACAACCACCCCTAAAAACAGAGGGGAAGGAGGGAAATTGGACTGCAGCAATGGAATCCTCGAACATCTACATTTATGGTAGGTACAAAACTGTACTATGTTCTTCGTCTTCCATTGCTGCAGTCCTGACTATTGGGTAGAATCCCAAAGCAGAGGTAAGGAGGCTGGCAAATTATAAAGTAGTAGGAGCTGACAACATGCCTTGTAAAACAGCTGTGGCAAAACCAGCCCTGGACTTAGAGTAGATAGGAAGGTGATAATGCCTAGAGAAAGTATGCACTGAACTCCAAGTAGCTGCTTCCAGAATATCCTTAGTTGTCACCCCTTAGAAATGGTGTTGAAGTGGCAGTAGCCCTAGTGGAATGAGGCCTAATCCCAGCTGGAATCTCCTTGCCATGATGGGAATAACAAAATGCAATGCAAAGCCAATCCACCTAGAAATAGTTTGTTTTGACACAGGCTTGCCCTGAGAACTCAAAGCAAAAGAAACAAACAACTGCTGAGACTGCCTAAAATCCTTAGTCCTGCTTAAATAATAACGCAATTGCCTGTGTACATCTAAAGTGTGCAAAATCTTTTCCCCTTTATTTTGAGGTTCTGCAAAAAACGTAGGCAAATGAATAGTTTGGTTTAAAGCCACACTAGAAACCACCTTAGGCATAAAAGAAGGATTAGTACGTAATGATACCCTATCCTTATGAAAAATCAAAAAAGGCACTACTGCCATAAGGGCCTGCAACTCAGACACCCTTCTTGCAGAAGTAATAGCCAACAGAAAAGCAGTCTTCCAAGACAAATATTTCAATTCAGCAGTAGCTGCAGGCTCAAAAGGTTGTAGAGTAAGTTTTTCCAACACAAAATTGAGATCCCAAGCAGGAGTAGGAGCTCTACGTGGGGGTCTTATATTCTTTGCCCCTCTAAGAAACTGCTTGAACAAAGGATGAAAACAAAGGTGGGTCACAATCATAGTGAGCTGAAATTGCTGCAGCATGAATCTTTATGGAAGAGAAGGACAAACCTTTGTCCAATAATTCAGTAAGATATTGAAGAGCCACACTCAAATTAGGCTCTGAAATCTCCAAATTCTTTGCTGTACTCCAAAGTAAAATCTCTTCCATTTTCTCTCCTTGTACTAGGCCTTCTAGCTTCCATAATCACATTTAAAACTTGTTGAGGAAGTTGAGACCTGCTGTGTTTCAACACAGAATATGCCAGGCTGTTAGATGAAGAGAGTGAAGCTTGACATTGAGCAGATGACCGTCCTGCTGAGATAACAGATGAGGAATCAGAGGTAAAGGCCATGGAGGCTTCTTTACCAGACTCCGTAGTAGTGGGAACCAGTGTTGCCGAGGCCAATCTGGAGCTATCAAAATCATCCTTGGCCTGACTTGTCTGACCTTTAATAGTACCTTGGGAAGAAGCGGTAGAGGTGGAAAGGCATACACATGAAGGTTTTTCCAACTGAAAGACAGAGCATCCACTTTCCAAGCTGTGTGATGAAACCCCTTTGTGCAATACTTTGGCAGCTGGTGGTTTAGTGGAGAAGCGAACAGATCTATGTCTGGAGTTCCCCATGACACTGTCAGTTTCTGAAATACATGAAGATCCAGTTTCCACTCGTGGGGATCCATGATTTGTCTGCTTAACACATCTGCTAAGGAGTTCTGTGCTCCTGGCAGAAACCTTGCCTGAAGAGTTAGTTGCAAGCTTAGCAGTCTCCCATAAAATCATTGCTTGCCTGCATAGAGGATAAGAATGTGTTCCCCTTGCTTGTTGATGTACCACATGACAGTTGTGTTGTCTGTTAGAATCAACACCTGCCCTGGAAGAAGTAACTCCTTGAAAGCCATTAATGCAAACTGGACTGCTAACATCTCCTTCATGTTGATATGTAGATGCTGTAGTCTGGCAGGCCACTTGTCTTGTATCCACTTTTCATTTAGATGAGCTCCCCAAGCAATGTCCGAGGCATCTGTCGTTAGAATCTGACTTGCCTCTGGCCGGGTCACAGAGAGTCCCTTGTTTAGGTGACATTCCTGAGCCCACCACAAGAATTCTTTTGAAGGCAAGGTATTATTTGAATGACAGTGTCCAAATCCTGGCAGTGCTGTGTCCATACATTTTGAGATACCATTGTAGCTTCCTCATATGCAGTTTGGCATTGGGAAGCACCAGAATACAAGATGCCATGAACCCTAATGCTTGAAGGACTGTCCTTGCAGTCAGCACGGACTGATGAGATAGTTGATGGAAGTAAAGTGACAGACTCTTTTGTTTGTCCGGGGTTAAAAGGCCATCTGGGCTGCTGTATTCAGTCTTACACCCAGAAAGCACATGTCTTGAGAGGGTACTAGACTGGACTTTATTTCGTTCACAGAATACCCTAGGCATCTTAGCACTGCTATAACATATTCCAGATGCTGTAGAAGGTCTTCCTTTTCTTGAGCCAGAATCAGGCAGTCGTCCAAATAAGGATAGATTTGAATTCCTTGAAGCCTGAAGTAAGCTATCACTGGAGCCAGAACCTTTGTGAATACTCTGGGCAGTAGATAAGCCAAAGGGCAATGCAGAGAACTGATAATGAGAATTTCCAGCTCGAAACGCAGATACCTCCTGCAACTTAGCCTTATAGGCACATGAAGGTAAGCTTCCTTGAGATCTAAAGTTACCATCCAGTGATCTTTGCCCAGCAGAGGTAAAAGCTGTTGTAACGTCAACATCTTGAACTTGGGAATGTCCAAAAACGTGTTGAGGAGAGATAAATCCAAAATTGGTCTCCACGTGTTCCTTCTTTGGTACAAGAAACAGGCGAGAATAAAATCCTAGGCCCCTTTCTGATACAGGGACTGGCTGAATAGCCAACTGTAAAACTTGCTTGTGAGCCTCTTTTCTTTGTAGAGGAGGAACGTCTGGCATGCCTTTGAAAGGGGGCATTGTATGGAAGTAGAATCTGTAACCGTGGTGAATGATATCCAACACCCATCTGTCTTGAGTAATTAAATCCCAATTTTCTTTGAAAAGAGACAGTCTTCCTCCCAAAGGAGCTGCGTGAATCTGCTGGCAGCTGAAAAACAGGTCATTGGGTCTGTTGAAAGGACTGACCCCTGCCCTCACCAGAAGTCTGAGCAGGTGAACTCCCTGTTCTAGGCCTAAAAGAACCTTGAGCCCTGCCCTACCACGTCTAGACCTACCCCTAGACTGAGAATCATAAGCAGGATATGTCCACCCCTTAGCAGGCCAATTTCTACTAAACTTGGTGGCTGCACCTGCAAAAATCTTTAACAGTTTGCATAGACTTAGCTTTGTCCTCCATTTTCTTTAAAACTGCTTCCACAGGCGAACCAAACAACACATCAGACTGTAAAGGAGCATCCAAAATCCTTGTCTTAACATGCTCAGCTAAATTCTGATCCTTCAACCAGGCATGCGAAGAACAGAACTGGTAGCAGCCACCCTCGAGGAGGCCTGTACAGCATCAAAACCACATTGCAAAGAATGCTTACCCACTTGTTCAGACACATGAACCAAATCCAGCAACTCTTTACACTCAATACCTTAGATTTCAATTGTGAAAGGAGATAATTCTGATATTTTAGCATATGAAACTGACAATTCAAAGCTCTCATGGCTAGAGTGGAAGAAGTATACACTTTCTTTCCCCACCTATCCAAAGCCCTTGCCTCTTTATCAGTGGGAACAGGATTTTTAACCACAGAAGCCTTTACACCTTTAGGCCCTTGAGAAATAGTTTCTGGGTCTGCCCTAGGACTCTTAAACAAATATTTATGTGCTGGCACCCTATAATACCTATCAGGCTTAACAGGAGCAGGAGGCAAAGAGTCAGGGTTCAGGAAGCCTCTGCAAAAACATCTTCCACCACATTCAACACAGGAGGAATAGCTAAAGGCCTATGCTGGGGTAAAACAAGAACTCCTAAGCCTTTTCCTGAGTCAGAGTAATCCTGGCCTTCCCATTTAAAGTGCTCCCTCATGGAATGCAAAGTCTCTGAAAATGAGAAATCCTCAGGTGGAGACGCTGTAGGAGTGGAATCATCCACATCAGAATCAGAATAAGTAGGATACTCCTGCAAATCTTCCACAGAAGATTCTGAAGCCTCTGAACACTGTTCAAAACTATCAAACTCCGGTTCCACCCTAGGCCTCTTATCAGGCGGGGCATAGAACCCCTAATCATAGTAATCAAATCTTCTGCCATTTTAAGCATATGTTTCTTAGGTACAGAACCCGAAATGCTAGGAGAAGCCCCCTGAAGCTGAAGTAGGCCTACCTCTCAAAGAAGTTTTGGCAACAGAAGGAGAGGCCCTAACTACCTTGGGAAGAGAGGGAAGAACAGTCACCTGAGAAGCCCCCTCAGCCTGGCCTACCTCCTGAGAAGGCACATCCTGTAAGAGTATAGTTTCTGCCTGGGACTCCATGGAAACTCCTGCCAAAACCTCCGGCTCCACTGAGCCTTCTAAAGAACCGACGTCCGGGACTGCCGGTTCCTCAACCCTAGGCGTCACTGTTTTATCCTTGCGCTTCTTTGAGGGAGCATCCGGCGGCATTTTATAATTGCAACGCTTCCCAAACACTAACCTGGCACAGTCTAACCTCCTCTTAATAGTGCGTTTGTTAAACCTAGCACAAGAGCGGCAACCAACAACGTCGTGCTCAGGCCCTAAACAAGGTATACACAAGGTATGATAATCCCTATGAGGTATCTGTTTCCCACAAGAAATACAGTTATTCACTTTTCTGACATCCGGTAAATACTGAGGCAAGAAAAACTAAAATGTTCCCCAACGGGTACTTAGCCAACTCTGTTTCGGTCTGAAACTCCGGTTTCGGAAATATTTCAGAACGCCAACCTGCACTCGCAAAACTGCTTCTGCATCGGACCATGCGGCAAAAAAGACTGAGGATATGACGTCGGTCATGCGCATTAGTACCCTGACGGTCTACTGACCAGCCTCTCTGGTATTCGGGCCGACTGGACGCGGACTATACCCAATAGTCAGGACTGCAGCAATGGAAGACGAAGAACATCATTATGCTCTGAGAAAGCATCATCTCAGACTCTGCAAGGTTAACATTATTGCCTAAAGACAGAAAGAGACAGAGAAGCAAATCTCTGGAGGCAACCAAGCCCTGCATGAATGAAGTTTACTAGGAGTCATCCAGGCAGGAAAATACCAAAGACCCTTGGAGTCGCACAGCTGTGCATTTGGTGAACATGTGTGTGTGTGTGTGTGGGGGGGGGGGTCATGGTGAGACCAAATGGCAGTGTCCTTAACTAAAATGACTGGCCCTATACCGAAGCAAAGGAACCTCCTGGATTATTTTGCAATTTTGAAGTGCAGATATGTATCCTGGAGATCTTCAGTCCACATCAACTGTTTGTCAGACAGGGAAGGGATGGACTGCACCATGAACATCTCAAAGGGCTTTTTGACAATCTGCTGATTTAGGTCATTCAGACAGAGTATGGGCCTGACGTCCTGATTCATTTTGTGGACTAAAAAGGAATCTGGAGTAAAAGCTGCACCCTTTCTGGTCTGGTAAGAACCTCTTGGATGGCTCTCTTTAGTAACAGGGTCTTCACCTGTAGTTTTGCTTCAGCCTTTTGATCAGGTGGAATATCAGCGAGGGGAAAGCCTGTGGAATGGGAGGTGACAAAAGGGAAATCAAAAAGCCTCTTGATTTGATGTCTCTTATCCATCTATTCAATGCAATGGCCTCACACTGAAAGATGGAGAGAGAGATGGCACCCAACTGCCTACAGACTGGAAATGTTGTGCAAGCCCTCAGGGGTTAGAGAACTCCCCTTTGAAAGAAGGGCTATGTGACCTTGATTGTCCTGCTAAGAACCACTTTCTCTGGGGCATGTTCACACTGAAAACGGTCACAACCTTACCATACTTTTAACCTCAGCCTCAAAAGTTATCCCACAGTGAATACTTGAAACAAAGTTTTCACAGGCTGTGATCTAGCCTAGAAAATAGATACTGAAGATTGTGGAACTGCACCCCCAGTTTACAAAATTTAGTTTCTCTCACTTTCTAAATCAACTTTCATGAACTTTCCATAGAGCAATGAACCATTCAAAGCAGTGTTCATAAATAGAACTTTGGCAAAACCAGGCATACTGGCAAATAATAAAGCCCACACCCACTACCCTAGCACAGTCATCCACCTCCCTTACTGGTGAGATGGATGGCCAGTCTTGTAACTGCACTAGAGTTGACAGCAAAGACTGAAGCCAGCTTCTTATGTTCAAATCTGGCATCTACTCCAAAGTCTTTATAAATTCATCTAGCAAGTCTACTTGGAATCCCTGTGTGAGTATAAGGAAGTTAAATGCCCACAGAAAGAAGGTAGAGGATGAAAACACTCATTTCCACTGTCTGTTGAAGGAATGCAACTCTTTATTAAAGAGGTGAATGGCCTTGACTATGGCTTGGAAGCCTTCTTAGGCACCGCAGAAACTGTGACAGAGTCCACTACTGGATTTTGTGACCAGCTGGGACAATTCTTGGACGATCAAAATCATTTTATCTGAGTGCTTGAGGATATTAGCCACCATATCCAGATTGTCCATACACTGTCAGTTATCAGCTTAAATAAACTAGGCTCTAGAGTTTTGAAAATACTGGGACGGGTTAGCTTCAAATAACTAGGAGCTGCAGTTGAGAAGTCATCTGAACTAGGAGGTGAAAGCTAGAATTAGAGATGCTGCAGCAAATGGGCACAAAGTGTCAGTGGTAGTTTTTTTTTTTAAAAGAATCCAAAGAAACTGAAAAGTAAGGTGGATAAAACAGTGGTCTGACCAGTGCTTCTGTATGGCACAGAAAACTGGGCAGTGAAGGCACAGCAGCTAAGGAAATGTGAGATTATGTTAATGAAGTGCCTGAAATGGGCAGTAGGATGCGCGCTGTGACACAGGCAAAGAAAAAAAAAGGATACAGAGCAGAAGCCCTTCTCCAACTGCAGATAATGTCAAAAAGAGCAACTTGTGGTGATTAAGTTACATGTGAAGACAAAAGACTATTTGGGAGAGACAGGAAAAAAGGCAAGTGGAGACAAAGTCATCTAACCAAGATATGGACTGTGAGAGAGAAGACCTGTGGCAATCAGGCATAACTGTCAAGGAAGGTAGGAAGTTGACTCTGAATCAAGAGACATGGCAACAATTGACACAACAGCTCAACTCGAGGCAACCATGGAGTAAAGAAGTTTGATGATGACAATGAAGTCGATCATTAGCTTAACCATTTCATCAGCTAATATAACCACTCAAGATAATGACCTGGACTACCTGAAGGCCTCAGAACAACACATTATGACTCAGAGGAGGTTGTCCTGATACTGCCTGGCTTTTATCCTAATGAATGCCAAGAGCTCAGTAAATCTGGGGTCATTAAGAGGTAAAGTACAGGTTTGTCATCCACATCTAGGGTGACAGACTCTTCAAGTAAGTCTATGTACTTCCTTTTTCATTCTCCTCTCACTGGATGGAGAAGCACATTAAGGAGGAACAAAGGGACCAGAACATGAGGTTGTCATTCTGCTGAGATACTCCAGTCTCTCTGCACTGTGTCAGAAAGTTATGCAAGATGGAGGCCCTAGAGAAAGATCTCAGCTGGACCATGGAATGATTCACTCTGAGAAAAGGCTCATGCAGGGATGTCTACATTGTAGGCATCAGGACTTGCCACAATCCCAACACCACGGATGAGACAACCAAAATTCAGAAATAAAAAAACAGATGAAATTGACTCCAATCTTGAGTCTAAAACAACTAGACCTGAAGTAGATGAGCCTTACCCTAAAACTAGGAGAGTTACTTGTGTCTCAGTTGAGACCAAGACTCCAAATGTCATATTCCAAAAAGCTGATTTTGAAGACTAAATATTAGGTCCTGAGATCATAGAACTGACACTGATGCCAAAAACATCAACCCCAAAAACTGAGGTGAGGACCAGCTCTGAGGAGAATCAGATCAAAATCCTCATTGTCAAAGGCTTTGCTGACATTTCGGAGTACTGACCCCAAAGGAATAATCAATGTTGATTCCGAAGTCAATGGGTAGACTAGTGGCCTTAATGGCACTGCAGCTCAAATGTGCCCATAATGCAGAAAGGTACAAAATCAAGTTCTGAAAAATTTGGCAAAGAAGGCATTGTAGAGGCCCAGATGAGCAGGTGAAGACAACTGAGACCAAATCTGCATACTTCTTGAAGAAGGATTTCAACACATTTTTACAGTTCAACTGGATCTAAATTGTCAGAGAAAGGTAGTAGGTACTTTTGAGGGTAGCCACACCAGAGGAACTATTGAGAGCAGAAACAGCAGGAGCAATCAAAACATTTTCGGCTTAAAAAAATAAACATTTTCAGCTTTGGTTTTTATCAGATTCCATCATCCTGGTCTTCTTTGGTATAGAAGGAAATCTTTGTAAAAGGACAACTTCCTTTTGGGGAAATGCCACTGGATAGGAAAGGAGAAATCCTAACATCAACAACATTAAAAGAATCTCACAGTTTTTCCCTTTCTAAACAGTTCTTATAATCCTTGATGGTGAAAGTTTTAAAACAGGCACAAATAGAGCAAGACCTCTTAGAAATGTCTCTCTTCCAATGTCTACACAGTAAGTATTTGCACTGATACAGAATTTTCACACCACAGAGGCACTTTTCTAAAGGAGCTTGGCTCTGAACCAAGAGTTAGTCAAGTATTTGCTTGAATCCATGCTAATACACCTAAAGCTAAGGTGAAAATGAACAAAAAAACAATTATGAAAAAAAGACACTTGGCATCAATAATCAAACAGCAGCAATCTGACATTAAGAGAAAAGCACAGCACTGAATGAAATGGCACAGAAAACAGGAGCGGAAGTGGAGGCTATCAAGAAATGTTGACAGGAAAAAAATCTAAATATAAACTTTAGAACCTCGCAAGAAAAATAAATTTAAAAAATCTGATCTTGAATAAGGGAAAAAGGCAAACTGACTGACATGATCACACAAAATCGTCTGGGAAGCAGAAGTATCCTGGGTCTGGTTTCTGGACAAATGACTTCAATCCATGACTGACAGAAATTGGAGAGGCAGCAGGTAAGGGGAGGAGATTTGGCAGCCTGGGAAAGTTTTTTTGAGCTGACCTAATTAAGTACCTGCTGGTCTTATTCCTATAGGTGTTAAGAGTTGAAACTCCCAGTGTCAGATCACTAGTAAAAAAAAATGTAGCTTTATTACTTACAGCTGATAACTGAGAAACCCTAAAACATACCACCTGGTGTCAAATAACAGAAATGGCATATTCAGTATTTTTCACTCTCACCTTCAAACTTGAATGCCTAAATGCATGCCCTGCTGTCTACCACTAAGGAAAAACTATAAACAAATGCCACCAACTACCACTCCGATGTCAGCACTCTGGTGTTCTACTCTAAAAGACCTTTATATTTTATGTACATCAGAATATACCCAATTTAAATGCATCCAGCATTTTGGAACTTTCTCCCGCCAACTATTAAAAATATCTCACAACTTACCTTTTTTAAATCCCATCTGAAACATCTTTATTGAATTATCACTTAAGACATAGTCACACATGCATTACTAGAAAATAAACCATATTAACATTTTCATGCATTATACATTACATATATACTTTCTTTATACCAACTGGTAGGTACTAGGCTATTGGCCCTAGGTCCTATATAAGCCTAGCCAAAAGGTACCCTGGCTTTCACCACGCAAGAAAATTATTTTCCTGCGTCACTGTCGAGCAAAGCCACAGAAGTGATCCCTGGGCTGAATTTCCTATCTCCCATC
This sequence comes from Protopterus annectens, assembly GCF_019279795.1. NCBI lineage: Eukaryota > Metazoa > Chordata > Ceratodontiformes > Protopteridae > Protopterus > Protopterus annectens. Next base: position 614,345,665 of record NC_056747.1, read on the forward strand.
CACTCATCAAGATTTTTCTTGAAGAGTGCTAATGAGGAGCTTTGTTTGATATATATAGGTAGTTTGTTCCAGAGTATGGGAAGTCTCTGGGACAGGAATCTATCCCTCCAGCATGTTCTGTTTATTGTGATGACATGGTTTACGTCCCCAGAGTGTGTAGCTCGGAGGGATCGGGATTTTATTAAGTGGAGCATGTCCAAAAGCTCTGGGTTTGACATAGCTTTGTGTGTTAGGCAGAGATCACCTCTGAGTAGGCGATATGCGACGGAGTAAAGCTGCAGTTTTTTGAGACGGTCTGCGTAGGGCATCTGTTTGAGGCCGGTAATCCTCTTTGTGAGGTATTTCTGCAGCCTTTCCAGTTGTTGTAGATGTCTTGTGAGGTACATACCAAATGGGGCATTGTACTCTGTAATGGGCCTAATGAGTGATGAGTAGAGGGGAACAATTACCTCTTTTTTTCCTGGATGATAAACCTTTTGTGATGAGGTGTGCCACGTAGAAGAATTTCCTGACTACTGTGGCGATGAGATTATCAAAGGAGAGACTACTGTCCACCTGTGTCCCAAGGTCTCATCACACTTTTAGTGTTAAGTAGACTACTGCCTATGTGGTAGTTCATGGGTACAGAGTTTTTACCAAAAGGGATGACAATGCAATTTTTGGCATTGAGCTTGAGGCCATAGCTTTGACACCAGGCATCTGTCTCAGCGAGACCATTTTGTAGGATGTCCACATCTTTTGGAATTTTGATTATGGCTCCTAGTTTGCAGTCATCTGCGAATTTCATTAGCCAAAGGCCTTCTGTGTTAGCCTGTACTTCAGAGAAGTAGATACCAAACAGGAGAGGACCCAGGACTGAACCCTGTGGTGTCACTGGTCTGAAGTTGGATTTCGAGTCTGCTACTTTCACAGTGTGGGTTCTGTCAGTGAGCCAGTTGGCAACCCATCTTGTGACATAGGGATTTATACCTAGTTTAGTGAGTTTATCTATAATTCCAGAGTGGGAGATGGTGTTGAAAGCCTTAGCGAGATCTAGATAGGCTGTGTGAACCACCTTACCCTCATCTACGGCTTTGGTGACCGCTTCAAAGAAGTCTTTCAGGTTTAGGAGACATGATCTACCTTTTACAAACCCGAACTGGGTGGGGTCCTGAGTTTGGAGAGTATCAATGTCATTGTTTATAAGTTCCATGATGATACATTCCATGGCCTTGCAGACCAGGCTCGTCAGGCTAATGGGGGCGGCAGTTTCCGGGGTCCGTGGTGGCTCACCCTTTGTGGAGTGGGATAACCGTCGCTGTGTGCCATTCAGTGGGCACATAGCCTGAGGTGAAGCTATGATTGAACATGGTACTTAGATGGGGTGCCAGTTTATTCTGTAGTTCATGTAGAACGCAGCCTGGGATGTTGTCAGGTCCCATGGATGCTGTGTTCTTGGCTTTGGAGAGTGAGGTTTTTACCCGTGCAGCCGTGATTACAGGAACTTTGCATTCTTCCGGTATAGAGATGGGATCTTTAGGGGGTGAAGGGGGGTAAATTAGCAGTGAACCTATCTGCCAGGATGTTGGCAATATCAGTTGGGTCTGTATATTTAGTGCCATTGTGCTGTAACTCAGAGCTGATCTCAGTGTTGCCATTGAGATTCTTGACATAGCTATAGAATGCTTTGTGGTTGTCTTTAGAGTCCGTGGCGATTTTGTTTTTGTAACTAGCTTTGGAGGATTTTATTAGGGATCTCATCTTCTTACTGAGGCTGACAACTCATGGGATTTTACTCTCTTTTGCAACAGTTTCTTCCTTCTGTTGTACAGTTTGTTTATGGCAGGGGACCACCAGACTGGCTTCATTTTTTTGGAGGATAGCGTCTTGGTTCTGTTTGGGATAGCACGATCCATGCACTCGTGTAAGTGCTTATAAAGTGCAATTGTGTAGGATTCAGTAACTGTATTGTCCATCTGCATGGGTGTCATGAAGCTCACCACATCTGTCTTAAGAAGCATGAAGTTGACTTTGGAGAAATGTTTTACCGTGATTTTCTTAATGGGGGGTGGGGCAGGATGTGGATATCTAGAGTAATTAGTTTATGGTCGGATCGGACCAATGAGGCGTTGACTTCAGGTGTGAAACACCGGTCACTCATGTTGGTAATGACTAGATCTAGGATATTGTTGCCCCTGGTAGGGGTGTGGATAAGTTGATCCAGGACATTGGAGTTTATGAATTCCAGAAAGCGTTGAGCAAAAGAGTTGGTTAATGAGTAGTTTTCCAAGTTAATGGTGGGGTAGTTGAAATTGCCCATTATTAGGGTGTTTTTTTGAACCCTAATATTTTCCAGTACATCAAGAAAAGAGGAGTGGGAATCCTGGGGCATGGTGGGGGATCTGTAGCAAGCTACAATTTGGATTGCAGTTTTGCCCAGAGTTAGTTGCACTTGGATAACCTCAGCTGCATTATGCTGAGCAACTAGCCTGAAGGTGTGGATATCTTTAATTAATATGGACACACCTCCGCCTTTGGTGTTCCGGTCCAGGTTACATGGCCGAAAAGTGTGGTACGAGTTATAGCCTGGTAGTGCAGGGGTGCTCTCTGAAACCTTGAACCAGGTCACAGTCACTGCACAGATATCGATGTTTTCCATTTTAAGGAGTGCCTTGAGTGAGTGCATTTTGAGATTTAGACTTCTAGCTTTGAGTAGCATCACCCACAGTTTTTGCTTGCCTGTTCCTGTTATGGTGGTGAATTTGTCATTTGAACCTTGCTTAACAAAGGCACTATAAGAGCAGCAAGAACCTTAGTCAGTATCCGGAATCCCAGGGGTGACAGGTGCAGGCCATCTCTGGCAAAGCATTGTGGTCTGTCAACCATGTCATCCCAGGCAGACAGATACTGGATCCCTTCAGAATGACACCAGAAGCTTAGCCAATTGTTGACGTCAATCATTTTGTCCTTGTACTGTGGTATCATTCTGGGTGATGGCAGAATGCTACTCAGGGCTAGGGTCATACCTGCCTGGGCTACAAGATCGGAGAGCTCTTCCATGTCTCTTTTCATGTAGTCCAGGGAGGTATGTCTCTGGTCGTTCACACCAACATGGACAATGACAGAGTCATATTTGTACTTGTTGTGGAGTGACCTGAGTGTGTGGGTTATGTGGCGGATCCTGGCACCAGACAAGCAGCTGACAGTAACCTTCTCCTTGTTTAGCCTGGTGAGTGGGACATCAGTGTGCTTGACTATAGAGTCACTTATGACTAGTGTGTTGGGTACATTGTTTTGCCTTATTGGCTGTGGTTGAGTGGCACACTGACTCTGTGGGCTGTGTGTCATTTGTGTTGTGTTGGGGGGTGGAGGTTGCTTGCATTTCTGCTTTGGAGGTCTCTGTTGCTTGAGCAGATTATTATTGAGAGCCTCCGCGAATGTTTTTGTGTTTCTATGTGTGGATTTTGGTGGTGTAGATTTAGTGAGACTATGTGATGAGTGTGTTGTGTGCAAGTGTTTACCTTCTCCTCTTGACTGTCAAGTTCAGTCTTGGTTGGAGAGAGCTTTACCTCCAGTTTGGCTAGATAAGTGCATCTCTCACAGGTTGTAGTGTTCGGTGGTAGGAGGAGAGGGTTGCCTTGTGTACATGAGGCATTTTCTACATTGCACCAAGATGCCCAGATTCATTAGACAGACAGGAGAGAACACTGGGAGCTGACCCTTGGACATGCCTGAATAAAAAACTATTTTCCTCTAGATAAGTGAGCAAAGTGAGTACAAGAGCTGTTTTTCTCTAAGCAAGTGAGGAAAGTAAGTACCAAAACTGTTTTCCTCTAGGTAATGAGGAAGGTTGAGTGCTGTAGTAATTAGTAGGTTATTTAGTGCTTACAACAAGTTCTGAACAAGCGCTGATCACGAATAAGCAAATTCAAGTGCTAAAACTAAGAATCTGTATCTGAACTAAACTAGTTACAGGAAAGGGGGGAAACAAGTGCAAATGCGGGCTTTTAAATCAGAAAGTTGAGAGAGATGGAAAAACTGCCCAAATGGCCAATAACTACAATTTCTGGACCAGAACCACTCCTTATGTGGTAGATAGGCTACCTAGTGCTTACCACTCCTACTGATAAGCTAGAAGGCTTCCCCCCAACACAGAAAGCTTGGGGGGCTCACAAGCTTACATACAGTCCTGGATACAGCAAATCTGAATCTGGACTACACTAGTTACAGGAAAGGTAGGAAACAGGCTTAGATTTTTTTTTTTAATACAGAAAAGTAGCTAAAACAGCAGTAAAAACAATTCAAATGCAGTGCAAGCTAGCACACTTGAGTATGTAGCAATGTTAGACCAAACAGTTTAAAAAACTGCAATTAAATTAAAAATGACTAAAAACAAGTGCAAAAGGAGTCTATTAGGTAGAATGAGATAAAGAGATGGGACTGGGGGGGGGGTCCCACATCAAATCTACAGTGGGGGCGGGCAACTGCAAAAGCCTCCAAATTTAAACAACAAGACAGGAATGGGGAGGATGGGTAGGGGAAAAACAACACCTTCAGCAGAGATCTGAAAAACTATGCAGTGAAGCAAAAATAACAGTGCACAAAGTACAGTTGTCTACACTTACCATAAATGTAGATGTTCGAGTGTATTCACTGTTGCAGTCATTACATTTGGGTAATCTGCTGGCAGGTTGCCCTCAGTCGGCCTGAATTCCAAAGTCGTGGGTCCTGCGTCGGTTGTGTCTCCTCTTCCATGACGTCAGGTCGTCAGGAGTATAAAACAAGCAGCCAACGCCATTTTCTTTAGTTTTTCTTGCCCCAGATGTCAGGTGCCCCCAAAAAAGGTAGCAAAAATATATATACATGCATAAATATAAACTTTACCTTCATCTACAGGCAAATACACCACATAGGTTATAGAAGATAGAGAAGCAAAGATAAACTACAGAATGAAAGGGGGATGGTGGGCGGGTAACCTGGACTGCAACAGTGAATACACTCTAACATCTACATTTATGGTAAGTGTACACAACTGTACTATGTTCTTCGCGTTTCACTGTTGCAGTCATTACATTTGGGTAGAATCCCAAAGCTATGATTGGGAGGCTGGAGCTAAACAGCATTAGGTGCAGCTATAAGGCCCTGCAGAACTGCAGTGGCAAAGCCTGCCCTGGACTTAGAGTAGAGAGGCAAATGATAATGATTTGTAAAGGTGTGAACAGAGCTCCAAGTAGCAGCCTCTAGAATGTCTTTGGTTGGTACTCCTCTGAGAAAGGCTGCTGAGGTAGCTGCAGCTCTGGTGGAATAAGACCTAATGCCCTTGGGCTCAGGTTTACCATGGTGTAAGTAGCAGAAACGAATGCAGTGGCTTATCCACTTTGAAATAGTCTGCTTTGAAATAGCCTTTCCTTCTGATCCTGCAGCATATGTCACTAGTAATTGCTCAGTTTTTCTTAGAGCATTAGTCCTGCTCAAGTATAATCTTAGCTGTCTGTGTACGTCCAAGGAATGCAGAATTCTCTCCCCCTTGTTCTGCGGATTTGGATAAAAGGTTGGCAGATGAATAGTTTGGTTAAGAGTCACACTGGAAACCACCTTAGGCATAAATGTTGGATTTGTCCTCAGAGACACCCTGTCTGAGTAAAATATGATAAAAGTCTCCACAGCCATGAGGGTCTGTAGCTCTGAGACTCTTCTTGCTGAAGTAATTGCTAGTAGCAGAGCTGTTTTCCATAATAAGAACTTAATATCAGCAGTAGCAGCTGGTTCAATTGGAGCCAGAGTGAGCTTTTCCAACACATAACTGAGGTCCCATGCAGGCATTGGTGATCTTCTAGGAGGCCTTACATTTCTGGCTCCTCTAAGATACTGCTTTAGTAAAGGATGAGAAAAGATTGGTGGCTCTGTATTGTAATGAGCCGAAATGGCAGAGGCATGGATTTTAATTGATGAGAAAGATAGGCCTTTGTCAAGCATCTCAGTCAAGTATTGTAATATCTGAGGAATATTTGGTTCTGCTGTATCAGTTCCTTGTGCTTGATTCCAAGCACATAATCTCTTCCATTTATCAGCATAAGATTTTCTAGTACTAGGCCTTCTGGCTTCCAAAATGACATCCATCACAGCTTTACTGAGAGGTGTTGTTTGTATAACTACATGATCAGCCATGCTGCCAGGTTCAGTGTCTGGAGTTGATTGTGCAGGATCTGATGGTTTTGCTGGGATAGTAGTTAAGGTCTTTGAGGTGAAGTCCAAGCTGGGTATTGAGACAAGTTTCTTAGGATTGGGTACCAGTATTGGCGGGGCCAGTCAGGGGCAATTAGTATCATCTTTGGTTTCACTTGTCTGACTTTTAGGATGACCTTGGGAAGAAGAGGCAGTGGAGGAAAGGCATAAACTGATAGGTTTTTCCAACTGAAGGATAGGGTGTCCATTTTCCATGCTTGTCTGTGATAAGTCCTTGTGCAGAATCTTTCCATTTGATAATTTTGAGGGAAGGCAAATAGATCTATGTCTGGGCTCCCCCATTTTTTTGTTATCATGCTGAAGACTTGTGGATCTAGTTTCCACTCGTGAGGATCCATAAGGTTTCTGCTTAAATCATCTGCCAGAGTATTTTGCTTTCCTGGCAGGAATTGATTTTGAAGATGTATTTGGTAAGTCAAAGCTGTGTTCCACAGTGCCATGGCCAATCTGCAAAGGGGGTATGAGTGCGTGCCCCCCTGCTTGTTTATATACCACATGACCGTGGTGTTGTCCATTTTATCAGGGCATTTTGAACAGCTATCATCTCTTTCTGGTTGATATGTAGATACATTTGTTTTGGGGCCTATATGCCCTGAATGCATTTTCCCACCATGTGGGCCCCCCAGGCATAATCTGATGCGTCTGTTGTTAAGGTTTGGCTGGCATGGGGTAGAGTGAAGGCCCGTCCCATGTTTTGGTGACATGCCTTTGCCCACCATAGAAACTCCTGTTGTAGGCAGGGAATGAGAGGAATCATTGTTTCCAGACTGTGACAATATTGACTCCATAAACTTTTTAGGTACCACTGAAGTTTCCTCATATGCAGTCTTGCATATGGAATCAGTAGGACGCAGGATGCCATGAAGCCCAAAGCCTGCAGAATTTGTTTTGCAGATAACTGGGTTTTTGTTGCCATCAGTTTGAAATAAGTAGTCAGTTGCCTTTGCTTGTCTGGCATGAGGTAAGCCATCTGGGCAGTTGTATTCAGGCTTGCACCCAGAAATGTTATCTTTTGAGAGGGTAACAGTTGTGATTTATTTTCGTTTATTGTGTACCCTAGGCATGTTAAAAGCCTTTTCACAAACTCCAGGTGTTGAAGAATGCCCTTGTTCTATGCTTGAATGAAAACAGTCGTCCAAGTAAGGATATATTTGAATACTTCTTTGCCTGCAAAATGCAATTACTGGTGCCAGGCACTTTGTAAAGACCCTGGGCACAGTAGATAAGCCAAAGGGCAGTGCAGAGAATTGGTAATGCATTAAGCCAGCCTTGAATCTGAAGTATCTGCTGCACGATTGCCTTATTGGGACATGCAGGTATGCCTCTTTTAGGTCTAATGTCACTAGCCAAGCATTCTTGCCCAGCATGGGCAGAAGCTGCTGCAAAGTCAGCATTTTGAATTTTGGAATGTCCAGGTACGTGTTCAAAAGCGATAAGTCCAGTATTGGCCGCCAGACCTTGTCCTTTCTGGGTACCAAGAACAGTCGAGTAAAAACCTTGTCTTGTCCTTTTTCCTGTTCTGGTACTGGCTGAATGGCCCCCATATCCATGAGGGATGTAACCTGTTTCTGTGCCTCTGCCCATTGATTTTTTGGCAGATCTGGCCAACCATATGCCATTGGCAGAGTATGGAAATGGAATCTGTATCCCTGTGATACTATGTTTAGCACCCACTTGTCCTGGGTTATTAACTGCCAATTTTGGGCAAAAAGTGCTAATTTTCCCCCTCATGGTGCTGCCGAAAGATAAGTGCTTGGTGAAGGCAGAGGGAAGTCACTGGGACTGTTTTCTGTAGGTTTGCACTTTATCTCCTCCAGATTTGGAGGTAGAAGCTCCCCATTGCTTTGACCTGTAGGAATCTTGAGTCTGGCATCTGGAACCCTTAGGGAGTCTGGATTTGCCCCTCTGTCTGACACAGGAAAGGACCAATTTGAAGGCTAGTGTCTACTGAATCTTGGTGGCTGCACTTGTAAGAAGTCTTTTACAGTTTGCATAGACTTAGCTTTGTCTTCCATTTTCTTTAAAACCTCTTCTGCCTTAATACCAGAGTATCATGCTGTAAAGGTGCAGCTAGTAATTTAGCTTTAACATGATCAGGCAAATTTTGTTCCTTTAGCCAGGCATGCCTCCTAATCACAGATCCAGTAACTGCGGCCCTGCAGGAGGCCTCTAAGGAATCAAAACCACATTGCAAAGTATGCTTTCCAACCTGCTCAGCTGCATGCAAGAATTCCTGCAATTCTTTATCTTCTGCACATTCAGAAATCATCATCATTTTCTGTTTGAGAAATCCCATAACATGTTGTTGATACTTGAGCATATGAAACTGGCAGTTTAAGGCCCTAATTGCCAAGGTTGCAGATATATAAACCTTTTTTCCCCATCTATCCAGTGCCCTTGAATCTCTGTCAGAGGGGATAGGATTTTTTGCTGTTGAGGCCTTAACTCCCTTTGGACCCTGTGAAATAGTTTCAGGATCAGCAGCAGGGTTTCTAAATAAACATTTGTGTGAGTCAGGGACCCTGTAATATCTGTCAGGCTTGTGGGAGCCGGAGGTAAGGAGTCAGGGGTCAAGCTTGACTCCAAAAACACATCATCCACAATGTCTAAAACAGGGGGTATGGCTAAAGGCCTGTGCTGAGGGAGGAGGAGGAAATCCCTGAGCCTCTTTTTTGATTCTGAGAAGTCTTGACTCTCCCAGTGAAAATGCTCCCTCAAAGTATGCAAGGTTTCTCCAAATGAATAATCATCAGGAGGTGATGCAGACGGTATAGACTCCTCGGCATCAGAATCCTCATAGGGAGGTATAGATAAATCCCTGATCAGAAGAGTAATCAGAAGAAATAGAAACCTGATCTGTAGATTCATAATCAGTGTCTTGCCTAGGCCTCTTATCTGGAGGGGGATAGGAACCCCTAATCAAGGTAATAAGGTCTTCGGTCATTTTGATGATCTGTTTTTTAGGCATAGAGGCCTGTGCATGTGGCTCATGCATTGGTTTTTTAGTTTTAGAAGTTGCTTTTGTCTTTGGTTTTGCAGTTGTCGTCGGTTTGGTATAAAGATGTTGAGGCCTGAAAACACCCTCAGAAGCCGGTGCCTGCTCAGCGGCTCCGGACCCATCTGAGGGAGATACATCCATGGGTCCAATACTTTGAGTATCTCACGGCATACCAGACTCTACATGGGTATCAGTAGGGGCCTGCGACTCGAAAGTAGCAGGTAACAGGGGCTGCGAAGGCGCCTCACTGAGTACCGGCGACTGGCTTAGGAGAAGCTTCATCATCGGTTTTGGACCTCGATTGTCTCTTTCTGTCCTTTTCTTTGCATTTTTTATGTACTCCGGTAGTTGGATTGCTATCCGGTGACATTTCTGGGTAGTTAAATCTGTTTCCAAAATACTTTGAGGCAAAAATATACCGACGCTTAATAGTGCGTTGGTTAAATCTAGCACACTACCGACAGCCAGGTACGTTGTGATCAGGGCCTAGGCAAGGAATACAGTATAAATGGAAATTCTTATGAGGTATTTGCTTCCCACAAGTAATACAATTATTAACTTTTTCTGACATCGGTATGGAGCAAGAAAAAAGTTTCCCCAACGGGGTACTTAGCTTCAGTGAAGACTTTGGTTCTGAAACTCAAATTAGAATATTTCAGGAGTCGGCCGATCGGCACTTGCGAAATGCTTCTGCTTCGGGCACCGCGCGGCAAGAAAGACTAAAGAAAATGGCGGTGGCTGCTTGTTTTATACCCCCTGACGACCTGACGTCATGGAAGAGGAGACAGCAACCGACACAGGACCCAAGACTTTGGAATTCAGGCCAACTGAGGGCAACCTGCCAGCAGATTACCCAAATGTAATGACTGCAACAGTGAAACATGAACATCTCTGAAGTCAGCCAGCAATGATATAAAATTAGTCAAGCAACAATTAACAGTGTGATGATTCTTATTAGTTTTAAACAATTTCTCACAGTGGTCTTGCACCAGAACCCATCTCTGTAACCTGTCTTCCTGTCATTCCTATTAACTACATTATTGCAAACTCTAGTAACTCCTAAAGGGCAACAATAGCAGTGTACCATGATGCATAGCTGATGGTAGTATGTGTCATATACAAAATGTCCTGTAACACAGTGGTTTTGCATTTGTGTTCTCATACAATTGCAGCCAATAGAATGATATCAACATAACAATGGAGTGCTCTGGATCTTCAGTTAGCGTGAGTCAGCACTGACATCCCCCTCACCTTTCTTATGCCTCCAAACCATGACACAACTACCACCTGATGCTTAATCTCACCTTCTCTTGATTAGCCCTCTAACTTGGGCCACACTTACTGAAACTCAGCTTCTAGCAGCTTAGACAGAAGCCTCTCTGCTAAACAAATGGGGTTAGTCCAGACTCTGGTGTTATTCCCAGCTTCACAAGTCATACTACCTCTCTCTAAAGAGTACACTACTCTTTCAGTGATATGTACTCCTAACTACCACCCAGACAGCCAGGGCTCAATTAGTGTCAAGAGCTGGAGGAGACGGGTGGAGAGGAAGAACGAGAATAAACAGCTTTTGCCAGCTTCCCCATCCAAGAGGAAGGGTCCTGATTTCTACTCACAGATGCATGGAGACCAAAAAATATTTTCCAACTGTGACCAGGCTACTGTTAGCAGTGGCAGGGACAGCTTGAGTGGGTATGTCATATTGCATGGTCAAGTAAATGACTATGCTTGCGCACACAGCATATGTTGGGGCACAGCTCTACTTGCAATCCCAAAAATCTCCAATCCCCCCGACTCCATATACGATACAAACACCTTGACTCTCACTCCAAAAACATAAGACTGATGATGTCACATCGGGGCAGAATAGTAAGGTTGACCTTTTCCAGGAGAGGAAGGGGGTTACCTACCACAAGGATTACAGTAAGATTTTGCCTCTACTGTCAACACTGTGGCATACAGGGAAGTAGCCTTGTCTACAACCCATTCAACAGGGTGTTTGTTTAGTGATCCCAGCACTGGACAAGCCAATGAAGAGAAGTACAAGAATGAAGGGGTTGTGCCCACTAGCCTCTCCCCCTCTCTGAGAGTGGGATGGGGATTATTTGCCAGGGAGGTAGTGTTGTCACTCTGTTGCTGAATGCAGACAAAACAGTGACTTGCATGCCAGGCCATGATGGGACAGGATCACAGACGAGGTTTTGTGATTTGCAGAGGTAGAAATTAGCTTTGTAGTGCCCACTGCACACTCCTTGAGGATGGGTCCCAATCAGGCAAGTCACCACAGACAGGGAAATATATCCTCATAGCCCAGTAGCCCAAAGACAAAACAAGCCTGGAAACAGCATGGAGGATATGGTTCAATTCTGCCAGCCCAAAGTATGATGCTCTCCCTCCCTCGTCAAACTGATCCTTGCTTCTAGCGGCTGTAGGTGGACAAATGGGCCAAATGAGTGACTGGGAAAGAAGTGCTGATGGTCAGTGTTAAAGACAAAAACAATTCCATTCCTACAGAAGACAAACAGGTTTACAGGACACAGGAGCAAACAGCAGCATTGCAGGAGTACAAAACCAAGTCTGTATAATTACATAAACAAACAAACAAACAAGCAAGAAAGGCATACAGAGATGGAAGTCCTGACTATATTGCATGCCACTACCAGCTCCACATTTGTTTACTTAAACCGTAGTCACTGGATTCACAGTGAGGTCTCCATCCATCTACAGCACAAAACTAGGCATGCACAAAGGTGGCAACTCTTCCGACCCCAGTAATTTTACACCTATTGCAATACTATCCCCCTATCAAAAATACTGGAAAATGTATTTATAAGCAGCTCCTTGATCATCTTACACAGGAAAACCTCTTAACACCTAGCCAACATGGTTTTCACCCCCATCATAGCACAGCTATTATACTCATTTCTTTTACATGGACCACTGCAAAATCTCGTGACAATCACAAGCTAGTCTCCTATCTTTTCCTTGACCTCTCTAAAGCCTTTGACACCATCTCCCAGAAACTACTTCTATCTAAACTTACTAGCCTTAATCTCTCCAACTCCATGCTTCAGTGGTTCTCCAGCTCCCTTTCCAACAGATTCCAATCCATCAGATGGCTGCCTGCCTCCTCCCCCTTCCTTCCTGTTCTAACAGGGGTTCCTCAGGGATCCATTCTTGGACCCTTGCTTTTTAATATTTTCACAAATAACCTCTATACATCCTGCCCTCACTCCTCTCGCCGATGATTCTACAATTATATCCTGTTCGGACAATCTCTCCCACCTCCTTACTCTTACCCAAGAATTACTCCTCTCTGTGGAGCATTGGCTAACCAATAATCAACTCCTATTCAACCTTAAAAAAACTAAACTTTTACTCTTCCTCCAAAAATCTCTACAACAGCACAAAAATACCTTCACTGTCACCTCCCTGAGTAACACAATTATCTCTGTCAAACCACATACAAAACTGCTTGGGTAACTATCCATGACCAACTTAAATTCCACATCCACACTCAACAGACTATCAAAAAAGACTCAACAAAAATTAGGAATGTTATATAGGCATAAAAAATATTTCACTAATGAAACTAAATGTTCTCTAGCTCAGGCCTTCCTACCCTATTGTGCGCTGCTCCTATCCTCACTAACATACAATCCAGTCTATCACTTAAACTTGAAAACACATATTAAAATTGCCAGATTTGCTTCCAATCTCCCCTACCGCTCCCACCACTGCTTAGCATTAAAAAACCTGCAATGGATTGAATTCCAGCAGTAACTCCTTCTTCCTAAGCTACACATCACTCACTCTATCTTAAACAAACCCTCCTTCTGTCCTGCTCTATCAACCTTCATCTCTTCCTACTGTCCAAAACGTACTCTCCATAGTGCTGATCTTCACCTCTTAGAAATTTACAAGCCTAACAAAAGCATAGGCAAGCTTCTCTACAATCACTCTGTCGTTAAAGCATGGAATAAACTACCTCTATCCCTAAGAACTCTCTCTAACACTTTTACCTTCAAAAAATCTCTTAAGGACAACCTTCTAAAATCTTGGTCTTGGCTTTGCTCTGCACCCACTTAATCTACCTTCTCTGTTTTTCCCTCCTTATATTCATTCTATGCTCGCTTATAAGTATGAGCTTCTACTATATACATAGGTTCATAGGTTCATACTAGGCTATCTGCCCTAGGGCATTTATAAGCCTAGCCAGAGTGTGTTTGGCTTTCGCCACCCATTTTAAATTAATTTTGCTATGCCCTTTTTCGAGGTTAGTATACTGTGCCTCTGTCTAACAGTGACACAGAAGTGATACCCGGGGTAAACCTACAATCTCCCATCCACTCATCAAGATTCCTCTTGAAGAGAGTCAATGAGGGACTCTGCCTAACCTGGACTGGGATTTTATTCCAGAGTGAAGGGAGCCTCTGGGTTATGAATCTGTCCCTCCAGCATGTCCTATTTATTCCAGTGCTGAGGTTCAAGTCTCTCGAGCGTGTAGCTCGATGGGATTTGGATTTTCTGAGGTGCAGCATGTCCATTAATTCCGGGTTGGACATGGCTTTATATGTCAGGCACAGATCGCCTCTGAGCAGGCGGTATATGCCACTGAGTAGAGCTGGAGTTTCTTTAACCGGGCAGCATATGGCATTTGCTTGAGCCCTTTGATCCTCTTGGTGAGGTACTTTTGGGGTCTTTCCAGTTGCTGCAGGTGTCTGGTAAGGTACATCCCAAAAGGGGCACTGCACTCAATTATGGGTCTGATGAGGGATGAGTAAAGAGGCACGATGACCTCCCCTGATCTAGATGTGAATCCCTTCATGATTAGGTGGGCTATATAAAATGTTTTTCTAACCACTTTGGCCACGTGGTTGTCAAATGAGAGATTGCTATCAACTTGGGTCCCCAGGTCCCTAATTACTTCTTCTGTACTTAATGGATTACCACCTATATGGTAATTTGTGGGCACTTTGTTTTTGCCATAGGGGATGACTATACACTTTTTGGCGTTTAGCTTGAGGCCATGGCTCTGGCACCAGTTGTCTGTTTCTATGAGGCCCTTTTGGAGGATGCTTGTGTCGGCTGGAGAGTCGATTATGGCACCCAGTTTGCAGTCATCTGTGAACTTGGACAGCCACAGTCCTTCCGTGTTGGCCTGTACCTCCGAAAAATATATACCGAACAAGAGAGGTCCCAGGACTGAGCCTTGTGGGACGCCACTTGTAACCGGTTTGGAGTCTGATATGGCTCCAGCAATTCTAACCATGTGGGTTCTTGTCCTTGAGCCAGTTTGCAACCCATCTAGTGACATAGGGGTTTATATTTAAGCTGGTGAGCTTATCTATAATGCCCGAGTGGGGTATTGTATAAAAGGCTTTTGCGAGGTCCAGGTAGGCTGTGTGGACCACCTTCCCCTCGTCAATGGCCTTGGTGACTGTTTCAAAGAAATCTACCAGGTTTAAGAGGCAGGATCTGCCCTTAACAAAGCTGAACTGGGTAGGATCCAGTGTCTGTAGGCCCCCAATATCTTTATTTATGAGGTCTATGATGATCCTTTCCATAGCTTTGCAGACCAAGCTAGTCAGGCTTATGGGGCGATAGTTTCCAGGATCCGTTGAGGCACCACCTTTGTGGAGAGGGACCACTGTTGCTGTACGTCACTCTTTGGGTACATATCCTGTAGTAAGGCTGAGATTGAACAGTAGTTTTATGTTTGGGTTTAGCTCTTCTTGGAGTTCTTGTAGGACGCAGCCCGGGACACTGTCTGGTCCCATTGATGCTGTGTTTTTTGCTTTGGAGAGGGTGGCTCTTACCTGAGCATCTGAGATGTCAGGGGGGGCAGCACTCTGCTGGGATAGATATTTGCCCTTTTGGTGGGGGGGGGGGTTTGCACTGAACCTGTCAGCTAGGATGCTGGCAATGTCTGTGGGTTCGGTGTATTTTTTGTCATTTTGGACTAATTCTGAGCATATCTGGGAATTCCCACCCAGGTTCCTAACATAACTAAAGAAAGCCTTGTGATTATCCTTAGTGTCCTGTGCAATTTTTCTCTTCAAGCTGGCCTTAGACGATTTTATGAGTGCCCGTAGTTTTTTGCTAATACTGATCAGAGATGCCTTCCCTTTTTGGGATTTTGCTCTATCATGTAGTAGCTTCCTCCTTCTATTGTATAGTTTGTTTATGGCTGGGGTCCACCAGACAGGATGTCTGCCTTTGGAGGATTGGGTCTTGGTTTTATTTGGGATTGCATGATCCATGCATTCCTGAAGGTGTTCATAGAATGCGTTTATAAAGGATTCTGTGGTCTGGGCCGTATTTTCCACAGGCCAGGGGGCTTTGAAGGATTACACCTCGGTTTTGAGGAGTGTGAAATTTGCTTTAGAGAAGTTTTTCACTGTGGTTTTCTGGGCAGGGGGGTGGGGTCGGGATGTCACTTGCTCATCTCTAACACATATAACAAGAAGGTTAGGGATTTCGTTTAGATGCTTTAATACATAGAAAAACATCAGGATGTGTAACAGCATCATAAAATATGAATGAACTAGTTAACAATCAGACCTTATATACATACATGCTTGCACCTCAACTGCTTACTACAAAATTACAGCCAGCCTCGCACATGCTCAGTAGTTATAAACTCGTGCAAGCCTCTGAATAGCTTCTTAAATGTATACACATATACTGATCTACATACTCCTCCTTAAAAAGATTGCCTTTTATGCAAAACAATATCAGAGATAGACGTGTATTAGTATATACATTAGAAACAGAACATAATGTTCATGTCGAAGTTGCTTCATATCTGCTACATGGTTTAGACATTCAACCATATCTCGTAACAAAGCAATCTGGACCAAGTTTAGCAACAGGGACAGTCTGCGGTGCATAACTCATATCAGAACCGTCTTTATTCGTCAGAGGAACAGGAATGTCCTCTGGAATTGGAACACCGGACAATTTACTCTGATATCAAGTCTTTCTCACAGGCTTTCTGCTGTGGTATAGGTTTGGACACCAGTCTCAAATGTTTTCAAGTCTACCTAAAATTTGCTCCTCCTGATTCCACAATGTGTGATCTCTGTTCTGGACCAATATTCTTCATGACACCAATTCAATCATAACCTCTGGACAACTGCATCCTTACCACGTCTCTTTCTCGTAATGGATTGAGCGGTTTGCTGGTTTTATCATAGCAGGACTTCTGGGTTAGGCATTTCTTTAACAGACTGGCTTTTACTAACCTCTTGTTCTTGACATATGGAACCAACAACTGACTACTGATAAGTCTCTGAGCAGATGAACCAAGATATTTATCATGAAGAATACTGAGATTCAAGAGAGTCAATAAAACATCACCATTATCTTGTTTTGACTTCTCAAGTAATTGTATTGCACTTTACACTGCGCGTTCTGCCAAACCATTTGATTGCGGTACTCTGGACTACTTGTGACATGAGTAAAGTCCCATTCTTCAGCAAATCTTTTGAACTGTTGGCTTGTACACTGTGTGCCATTGTCAGAAATAACTCTGTGTGGACTACCATGGACTGCAAAATGACATTTCATCTTGGTAATGACAGTACCGGATGTGAGGTTGGGAAGTAAGTCAATCTCGAACTAATTGGAGTAAGAGTCTACTAATACCAAATAATGTTGAGCATTCCACTCTAAAATATCAGTGACTACTGTCGACCAAGGTAGTTCCGGGAATTTGGTTAAGCTGAAGTGGTTCATTCTGTTGATGTGGCTTTGTACTATTACACACTGAACAAGATAAAAGTTCGCTCTCAATGTTTTGTGACATAGAAGGCCAAAATACTAGGTCTCTTGCCCTATTTTTGGTAGATTCGACTCCATGATGCACAAGACAGTAATGTACTCTTGCTGCAAGGACCTTGGAACAGTTACTTTCGGACCTTTCATTCTGATGACCTTTGTCAGACAAAATCTCATCTCTGTATGGAAAATAAGGTTGCTCTTCTTGAGGTAAACTAAATTGCTTTGACAGCCATCACTGACTGATATAGTGGTTGAGCTTTTGTAAAACTGGATCTGTGGTTGTGTGATCTCTCAGCTCATCAAGACGTGTGGCATAATATCTCTCACTTCCATGACTTCAAAATCAAGGTTCTCATTCTCGTGCTTTTCTGTGGTATTTCTGGGCAATCTGGATAATGTATTAGCAAGATAAAGAAGTTTGGAAAAGGCAAGGATGTAGTAAAAAAAAACGTTCTTTATTCACAAACCAATACTGTAAGCGCTAAAAAATAATAAATATAAGTACACACACTAAACATAAACATATATATATATATATATATATATATATATATATATATATATATATATATATATATATATATTCTATAGTACAAGATGAATGTATGGATCAAACAATTAGATCAAAAAAACTACACAGTACTTCCCTAAAATACACACGTATTTATAATGTTAATGTCTTTCTAAAGCCTTCAATTTCAGTATACATTTTCAGGGAACTAATTTCATTAAGTCCAGCGTACATATCGGCATTTGTCAACAATTGCCACCACAATTCCCTTTGTTATAGTCTTAGGGATCATGGACCACCCCTAGGGTCAACTTTCACTTGTTCAACCACCAAAAATAGAAAAAAATGTTCATTACACTCATTAATATGTCTAGCTAGAGCGTTGGTACAATCTTTCTTTTTATTTTTTATTTTATAGGGTATGAAGGTCATATTTATAATTATATTTATAATATTATATCCATAAATGTCACTGATATAAATTTATACTAAATGGAATTTGTATGAATTATATTATGATTTAATGAATTATATTAATGAAAGCTGTTAAGGTCTGCTTTTGTATTTTTGCGATGAGAAGGGGGTTGTGTTACTTTAAATGTTGAGGTCGAGGCGATACAATAATGATGTCACTTGGTGAAACTTTTTAAAATGTTTCTTAGTAATTAATTGAATTTGTCTGATGAAGATTGCGCATTTGCAGTGCGACCGAAAGCGTTTACAATATTAGTTTGTGAATAAAGAACTGTTTTTTACTACATCCTTGCCTTTTTTTATTTTATCTGGTTTGTTTGTCGTTTGGAGCAAAGATAAAGAAGTTTGCCTTTCTCGTAGAAAAGACTGAACTTGCAATTTTGCAATCTCAGCATCATGCATTGCAGTTTGGCTGGAGCTGAATACATAAGCTTTCTCAAGGTAGTGACGAATGGTAGTCTGTTTCGATCTGGATAGGTCTACCGTAAACATAATCATGGAACTTCAAACATGCAAACACAATTGCCAAAATCTCTTTCTCAATCTGGGCATACTGCGTCTCAGGTCAGGTAAGAGTTCTTGAAACATAGGCAACAGGTTGATCCTCTTGTAGAATGACTGCACCAAGTCCAAAGTTCGAAGCATCACAGGAAAGTGTTATTGGTTTGTTAACATCATAGTATCTGAGAGTAGGTGGAGTAGCAATTCTCTCTCTCAGAATATCAAATGTTGTTTGGTGTTGCTCTAACCAAGACCAGGCTATATCTAACCAAGACCAGGCTATATCTTTATGTGTCAGCTCTCTGAGTGGTGGTGATAGTTGGCTCAAGTCTGAAATTAACTTGTCTAGGTAGTTGACCATGCCCAAGAAAACATTACAAGGCTTGAACATCATCTGGTGCTGGTATCTCAAGAATGGTTGTTTGTTTCAAGGGTCTGGTTGCAAGCCTGTACTGGTACATAAATGACCAACATAAGTAACTTCTTGTACCTTGAACTTGCATTTCTGGGCATTGAACTTAAGATTCACTTCACATGCCCTTTCTAGAACTTTCTGAGGTTTCCGTCATGATGTTCTTCATCACGACCTCCTACCAGTATGTAGTCTATTATGGTAGCACAAGGATATCCAGAAAAAATTTGCTCCACTGCTCGTTGAAAGACTTCAATTGCAGAATTTATCCCATATGGCATTCTCAAACATCTGCACCTGCCAGAGTACTGAACATATTGAGCAAGGATGATTTCTTGTCAAACTGAATTTACCAAAATGAACTCTCTGCATCTAAGAGAGAAAAAATAGTGGCTTTTGGCATCAAGGCTGCGACTTCAACTGTGCACATTGGATAATGAGGCCTTTTTAGCGCTTTGTTCAAATCTCATGGGTCAATACATATTCTAATGTCATCTGAGCTTTTCTTATGAGCTACCACCACGGAAGATACCCATTCAGTTGGTGTTTAAACTGGACAAATAACACCTTGTCGCACCACTTTATCCAACTCGGCTTTGACTCTGTCCTGCATGACTATTGGAACTTTACGTGCTGGCCTGATAACTGGACTGACCTCTGGGTCTAACTTCACAGAGTACACAAATGGAAGTTGGACTAGTTTGTCTTCGAAAAGATCTGCATAGGTATAAAAAAATGTAAAGGGAAAAGTTTGAGTAGTGGTCTTTTAAGCTAACATGATGGAGTTCCTTATTAAATGAAGCAGTCCCATTTTCAAAGTGTCTCTGTGCCCTAATAATGACTGGATGTGCCTCTTGACCATACAAAATAAGTTGTAGCTTCTCCCAGCAGAGTAACATGAAAGCACTACTGAGCCTTCGGTTTGAATGTCTTCACCTCCATAAGCAGCAAGCTTTGCACACCTTGCCAAATCAAGCCATTCACCTTTACATACTCTAGCAAATGTTTCTGTTGACATAACATTGCACTCGGAACCGGTGTCAACTTTCAAGCTCTATGGGTTTGCCATTTATCCAAACAGTACAAAATACTTCATTCTTTGCCCTTAAATCTACTGCATTGACTGTGCCATGAAGCACTGACACACCATCGACATAAGGAGTAGGCTTGCCACAGTTTAACTGATCAACTTGTTTCTTAAAATGTTCCCTTTTATAAAAGAATGTGGGCCTTTTGATTTACAAAATCTTTTGAAATTATTCCATTTACTGCATTTGTGGCATTGTTGACCAAAAGCTAAACACTTCCCTTTTAGATTCAAGACTACCACCACAATTGCAACAGTTGGCAATGAAAATAGATTGGGGCCCATACTTTGAGTTTGCTGACTCACTCATGCTTCACTGAGACTATGCAAAGTCTGGAATTTGCTGGAAAGTTCTGGGGTTTACCAATGAGTGCTGCACAGGGGTTACAGCTGCCATGTGCTTGGGCTTGTTTATTTTAATAACATGCTGCATACTATCAACATGAGATTTATCAGTGTGCCTTCTAGAGCTGCTCTCATTTGTAAGCCTATTTGTATGCTTTTCTGTGAAATCATATATCTGACAAATCTCAATGGCCTTAGTCATAGTTAAACCACTGCCACAAAGCAAAATCTTTCTCACAGCATCATCTTTTATGCCACATACAAGCCTGTCCTTTATCAACTCATCCCTTAAATAACCAAATCTGCACATTTTAGCTTAGTTTCTCAGGTCAGTTATATATACTGCAAAAGTTTCATTAGGCTTTTGATCCCTTGTGCAAAATAAGTGCCTTTCCATTGTAACATTTGTCTGGGGCTTACACATTTTTCTAAATTTACATTTTAAGCATTCTGGTTCCTCCCTTGACTCAGCCGGTACAACAATATGACTGTTTCCCCCTCTCCGGTACAGATAGCAGGAAAAATACACAAATGAAGTACCCTTTCTATGGCTTCTGAGCCAGCTAAGTTAAGTAGAATAAATGCCTTTGTATGGTCATCTTTGTCAGAAAATACAGCCTGTATGAAAATATCGTACTCTTGCTCAAACATTCTCCAGTTCTCAGCAATACTACTGCCAAACACAAGTGCACTGGGTTTTCAAAATCTGTCTGTCATGCCCACAAAGTGCACACAAACACACTGAAAATATGGCCCTTGTAATTATGTACGAACAAATTGTTCTGTGAGCTTGTAATAACATTCAAATGCAAATGCACAATAAACTCTTCGAAATACCGTACTTAGCGAAATATGCTCTGTAATTGCTGTACTTTGCAAAATATGCCTTGTAATGGCTGTACTTTGCGAAATAGCTTTACTGTAACACTGCACAAACATGGGAACACTTTATACACTTCTGATAACGGTCATCTTTGCTTAATACAAAAAATACATGCTTTTCAAAAATGCTGTCATATTTGTTCGATGCAATTTGGACTTAATTTCAAACAGTTTCCATGGTAATTTGAATATTTTTATCACTATCATACATATCTGTCTAAATGAAAATTATTTAGAACATTCTGTATGCCTTGTTTCATATTATGCAAAAAGAAATGGTGCTGAGCAAGTTTTAATACCTGAAATTCGTTTCTGGCCTGTTTTGCGAACTTTTGTGCCTTTAGGACGATCCACTCTTGTATATTCCACCAGCATCTAAACAAATGCCTCTAGTTATTTTACCCAAACCGTTTCTGGCCTCATGCCCCTTCAGTGTGCTTCTTCTAACTCCATGTCCTTTTAGATATGCCTCTTCTGACACCATGTCACTCGTTCATATCTAACACATATAACAAGAAGGCTGGGGACTTCATTTACATGCTTTAATACATAAAAACACATCAGGATGGATAACAGCATCATAAAATACGAACAAACTAGTTAACTAATAGACCTTATATACATACATGCTTACATCTCAACTACTTACTACAAAATGTCAGTCAGGCTCACACGTGCTCAGTATTTATACACTTGTGCAAGCCTTTAAATAGCTACCTAAAGGTATATACACACACATTGAACTACAATACACATGTTTTTTGTGTGCTCACTCATAACTATGGGCTATGGTTTTTGTATACTGGTATTGTACACTGGTCTCTGACAACCTTGACTGTAACCAGTGTTTACTTCTTCTATGCTATTTCATTGTAATTTTTTCTGTTTGTTATTGTATAGTGTACTGCATTTTATCTTGAATTTTGTATATGTTTGGAGCTTTTCTCCTCGGGCTTCCGCTGAAAAAAAGGCTTTTTTGACCAGTTGGACTAACCAGGCTAACAAGTGTCAAATAAATAATAAAAACAAGTTTTACTTAAACAGTCCATAAGTTTTTCACAAGTAAAAGTTGTAGCCTTATATACACAATCCCCAAAGAACATTCCTTTCCATTTAACCTTTAATAGATCACCACCAAAGGAAAGACTGCATAAGCAGTACAGATTTTTTTTTTTTTTTTTTTTTTTACAGTGTAACTGTCCAAACCGGGGGCTTATAATGCTTGTAAATAACATGTACCTCCTAGAACAGTTTGGTGTGACTCTTAAGAAATGTCAGTTACACAGCCAGGTAAGTTGTATTGTCTTACATTTGACAAACAGTTAAAATAAAGGGACTGAATTATACTTCCAGTCTTTAGTAAGGTATTCTATTAAACTAGTAATCAAATTACTTGTTCTAGGTCTGTCATGAATCATTTAAAATCAATACTTGCGTGGGGTATATTTATTTTATTTATTTATTTATCTGCAGTTGGTTTACCAGGATAGTCCATTGGGCCTAGAGGAACCAGTTTTCAATGGAGTCCTGGAGAGAAAAGCTCCAAGACAAGTACAAAGTTACTTGGTTATACTTTTGAAAATTGCATATTTACAATGGAAAAGTTATGGTTACAGTAGGTAAACATCTTAATTAGAAAATTACATTTAAAGATACATTTATAGATACAATTTCACAAAAGACGTTATGCAGAAAAAGGAATTAGTACCTACTAGGCCAAAGTGTGAAGTAGGAGACTCCAGTAAGATGTTGTGATACATGTAGAGAGGAGAATGTGATTATGTAGGGTGGGAGCAGGAGCATTTCCACTGAGATGTTAGATGCGAGTGAAGTAATTTTTTAAAGGTAGAGGGATTTGCTATGGTGTGGATGGATGGTGGTACGGAGTTCCATATACGAGCAAGTGCGAAGGATAATAGATTTTTGCCTGGGGGATGAATGGGTTTATACAGTTCTATTAGGTTCTGGTTGTTAGATCTTAAGAGTCTTTCTGGGAGGTACATTTTAAAGATAGAGGAGAGGGAGGGACAGAGGGAGGATTGGAAAATTAGCTTGTGTACATGAAAAAGCTTGGTAAGGGAGAGATAGTTGGGGAGTTCTAACCAGCTAAGTTTATGAAGGGATGCACAGTGATGCGAAGAATACTTATGGCCAGTGGCAAATTTGGCAATTTTATTGTAGCAAGAAGAGAGCTTTGTCTTGAGAGAGGATTCTAAACTAGATAGGAGTGGGGCACCATAAAGAAGAGAAGGGATAAGAAATGTGATAGAAAGAGTGAGCTTAGTAGAGGAGGTAAGGTAGCGATTGTGGCGGTAGAGCATGCCTAGTTTCTGGTGTTTTTTTTTATGTTAGCTTCTAGGTGGGAATTGAATTTGAGCTGGTCATCAATATGGAAACCTAATAGTTTGGCCTCGGATACCAGTTTGAGAGATGTAGTGTCCTGGTTGGTGACAGCGAATAAATATATGTCTAATACCGTGGTTTTTGAGGGGGTAAATACCATTAGTTACGTTTTTGAGGCATTGAGAGCTAGGTGATTATCTATCACCCATTTTTCAGTGGTACAGAATGCATCTTGAGTTAGTTTCAGGAATGCAGGGATGGAGGTGGCAGAGCAGATTATGGCTGAGTCATCAGCGCATTAGATAAGATTAGTGTTGGGGATTAAATGGTGGAAGTCATTTATGAAAATATTAAAGAGGAGGGGGCCAAGTATGGAACCTTGCAGTACACCAGTGGGGGTGTTCAGGAAAGATGAGGTGGCATTTTTCCATTTGACTGATTGTTGTCTGTTGGAGAGGTAACTAGTGAACCAGTTGAGAGAGAGGGATATATTTAGATTAGAAAATGTTGCAAGAAGAAGGTTATGAGAGATGGTATCGAAAGCTTTAGAGAGATCACGAAGGAGAGTAGATACAATACAGCCAGAGTCCCGGGCTTTGTTCACTATTTCTAGAAAGGAAAGAAGGGCAGTCATAGTACTGTGACTGGGTCTGAATCCATGTTGTGTGGGAGTTAGTAAGTGATTGTCAATAAAAAAGGGAAGGAGCTGGAGATGGATAAATTTTTCCAGGAGTTTAGAGATGGGAGACAGGATGGCAATGCGGCAGAAGTTTATGACGCTATTATTATTGCCTCCTTTATGCAAGGGTATGATGAAAGCCTTTTTCCAAAGTTGGGGTACATATGCTTCTTGGATAGAGAGATCTATTAAAATGCTGATGGGGAAGGCAATGGCTTCAGATAATATATTGAGGACGTACAAGGGAATGCTGTCGGGGGCAGGTGAGCATGGTTTTAGTTTCTGAAGGAGTTTTTTTTATGGTAGATGCAGGTATGGGTTTTATAGAGAAGGGAGGGGATTGAGAGAAGGGGGAATTAGAGGGTGGGGTTAAAGGGGTTGACATGGGGGGGAAACAGAAGTAGAGGCTGTAGTGTTGTTAGAGAAAGATGAGGTCAGTTTAGTAACTGAGTCGATGAAAAAAGAGTTAAACTGAGTGGCCAGGTCTATGGCAGGTGCATTAGGGTCTGGGCTGGGGATATCTTTATTAGTGGGATTAAGTAGGGTAGAGATGCCTTTCCAGAATTTGTGTGGAGTTGTTTCATTACTATTGTGAAGAAGGGAAAAATTATTTTGTTGGTCTATTGTAATAAGCTTTTTGACCTTGTTGCGAAGGGTTCTGTATTCGTTAAGGGTGGAGGGAGTCTTATTTTTCTGGTAATGCAACCAGGCTTTATCTCTAAGGCGCATGGTAACTAGAGTATTTTTAGTTAGCCAAAGTGCAGTTTTGCTTTTTCATGCTGTGATTCACACTTCATTTATTTAACACTATTCTATCCCTATTAAAAATATGCAATGCAATTCTCAAAGCAAAGGTTGTAAACATAGGCTTTAAAGTATTCAAAATTATAGATGTCATTTCAAACCTTACCTCCTAACATGAACTCAAACATAGTATTCAAACATAAAGGACTTAATAAAAATTGGCAGAATTTCAATACTCTACATTCAATCGACCTTCACCTATCACATTGAATGATGATGAATGGAGGTATGGATGAATGGACTGCACCTGATACACAAAGTTGATAATTATACCAAATAAAGTGCTTGTACACTGCTCACAAATGGGATCCAGTGCTTACCAAACTGAGAACAGGATGAGAGCAAAAAAAGTACAGTTTTGTACCTACCATAAATGTAGATGTTAGAGTGCTCATACAGCTGCAGTCATAACAGATGGGTTATCCTGCCGTCAGGCGGGTCCTCGGTCGGCCGAATTCCAAAGTCTAGGTCCGGCGTCGGTTGTCGTCGCTTCTTCCCTGACGTCAGTACGGCAGGGGTATAAAAGAGCCAGCCGACGCCATCTTCTTCGGTTTTTCTTGCCCCAGATGTCAGGTGCCCCCAGAAGGAAGGCAAAACATAAACTTATGTAATCATGCAATATAGAATAATCAAAAAACAGTAGTTGCAAGCAAATACACCATAAAAGAATACCCCAAATAGGTTGTATGAGAAGGTGTTTGTCATAAGGCCTGTCCTAAGAGGGGATGGAGGGGGGGAAACCTGGACTGCAGCTGTATGAGCACTCGAACATCTACATTTATGGTAGGTACAAAACTGTACTATGTTCATCGTGCATACAGCTGCAGTCATAACAGATGGGTAGAATCCCAAAGCTAAGTAGGGGTGGCAGGCACTAAGTGGAACTAGGAGAAGCAAGGATGCCCTGCAAGACAGCTGTGGCAAATCCCGCTCTAGATTTTGAGTAAAGTGGAAGGTGATAGTGTTTGGAGAAAGTGTGCACTGAACTCCAAGTGGCAACTTCCAAAATGTCCTTGGTAGGAACCCCCCTGAGGAAAGCTGCAGAGGTAGCTGTGGCCCTTGTGGAATGGGACCTGATGCTAGATGGCACAGCTTTTCCATGAAATGAGTAACAAAAGCGTATGCAGTGGGCTATCCATTTTGAGATTGTCTGTTTGGAGATAGCCTTTCCTTGAGCACCTGTAGCATAGGACACAAAGAGTTGCTCGGATTTCCTGAATGGCTTTGTCCTGTCCAAATAATAATGTAGTTGTCTGTGAATGTCCAAGGAATGCAGTAGTCTTTCCCCTTTGTTTTGTGGGTTAGGGTAAAAGGTAGGTAAGTGGATAGTCTGATTCAAGGCTACACTGGATACTACCTTTGGCATAAAGGTAGGGTTGGTTCATAAAGAAACTCTGTCCTGATGGAAAATGATGAAAGGTTGCACAGCCATGAGGGCCTGTAGTTCCGAAACCCTGCGTGCTGAGGTGATAGCCAGAAGGAAGGCTGTTTTCCATGACAAATATTGTAGTTCTGTTGAAGCAGCTGGCTCAAATGGAGGAAGGGTCAGTTTTTCCAATATGAAGTTGAGGTCCCAAGCAGGGACTGGTGGTTTCCTTGGGGGTTTTATATTCTTAGCCCCTCTGAGGAACTGTCTTAAGAGAGGATGAGAGAATAAAGGAGGATCTGTGTTGTATTGTGCAGAAATGGCTGAAGCATGGATTTTGATGGAGGAGAAGGAAAGTCCACTGTTCAACATCTCAGCTAGGTACTGTAATATTTGAGCTATATTTATTACCCAAGGATTCTGGCCCTTTTTCTGATTCCAGGCACAAAACCGCTTCCATTTGGCGGAGTAGGCTTTTCTAGTAGAAGGTCTTCTGGCCTCCAAGATGACATCCTGCACCTCCTTGGAGAGGAGGGTCTGTTGTGAAATCAAGGGATTCTCCATGCGGCTAGATTTAGGGTTTTGAGCTGGCTGTGAATAGTTTTGAAGTTGTGCTGGGACAACAGAAGAGGCACTAGAGGTAGGATCCATGGTGGGGAATGAGTCAGGCTCTTCAGGAGTGGATACTAGTGTTGTCTTGGTCAGTCTGGAGCAATGAGAATCATTTTCGGCCTCTCTGCTCTGGCTTTTAGTAGAACTTTGGGCAGCAGAGGGAGAGGCGGAAAGGCATAGACTGTCAATGTTGTCCAATTGAAGGAAAGTGCATCCACTTTCCAGGCCTGCGGATGATAGGTCCTTGAGCAAAATTTTTTCAGTTGGTAATTTCTGTGGGTAGCAAAGAGATCTATGTCTGGCTGTCCCCATGCCTGAGTTATCTTTGCGGAAACTTGAGGATGCAACTTCCATTCGTGTGGATCTGTCATATTTCTGCTTAGGCTGTCTCCCAGTGTGTTTTCCTTCCCTGGCAGGAATTGTGCCTGAAGTTGGATTTGCAATTCCAGAGCTGTGTTCCAAAGGGTCGTGGCTAGTCTGCACAGGGGGTATGAATGAGTTCCCCCTGTTTGTTTATGTACCACATCACTGTGGTGCTGTCTGTCCTTATCAATAGCTGGCCTGGATGCAGTAGGTCTTTGAGGGCCATAATAGCATTTTGCACTGCTAGCATTTCCTTTTGGTTGATGTGTAGGTGCTTCTCTTTTTGGGACCATTTTCCCTGAATGCACTGATCTTTCATGTGTGCCCCCCAGGCGTAGTCCGAGGCGTCTGTTGTGATGATTTGATTTGCTTGGGGTATGCAGAAAGGGAGACCTTTGTTTCTTTGGCATGCTTGAGCCCACCACAGAAATTCCTTTTGAAGACATGGAAGGAGTGGTATAATTGTTTCCAAACTGTGGCTGTGTTGAGACCATAAGTTTTTTAGGTACCATTGAAGTTTCCTCATATGCAGCTTTGCACATGGGATCAGCAGGATGCAAGATGCCATGAATCCCAGAGCCTGCAGAACTTTCCTTGCAGTCAGCCTGGTGAAGGTTGCCATTTTGCTGAAGTATTGAGATAGTTGCCCTTGTTTGTCTGGCGTGAGGTAGGCCATCTGGGTGTTTGTATTCAAGCTGGCACCCAGGAAAATTATTGTTTGAGAGGGTATTAGTTTTGATTTCTTTTTGTTGACTGTGTATCCCAGAAAGTTCAACAGTCTTATTACAAACGCCAGGTGTTTCAGAAGTATGTCCTTGCTGTCCGCTTGGATCAGGCAGTCATCCAGATATGCGTATATTTGTATTCCTTGAAGTCTGCAGAAGGCAATTACTGATGCAAGGCATTTCGTAAACACTCTGGGCGCAGTAGATAAGCCAAAGGGCAATGCAGAGAATTGATAATGGGTTGAACCTGCAAGAAATCTGAGGCATCTTCTGCAATCTTGTCTGATAGGGACATGCAGGTATGCCTCCTTGAGGTCCAGTGTTACCAGCCAAGACTCCTTGCCCAGCATGGGAAGAAGCTGCTGTAATGTGAGCATCTTGAATTTTGGTACCTGTAAATATGTGTTTAGGATGGATAGATCTAAAATAGGTCTCCAATCTTTGTCCTTCCTTGGTACCAGGAATAGTCTGGAATAAAACCCTTGACCTTGTTCTTTTGCAGGCACCTCTTGAATAGCTTTCATGTCCATGAGAGCTGAAATTTGTTTTTGTGCCTCTGCCCTTTGATTTTGTGGCAGGTTTGGCATGCCTCTCATTTTTGGAAGGGTGTGAAAGTGGA
Organism: Protopterus annectens; assembly: GCF_019279795.1. Classification (NCBI taxonomy): domain Eukaryota; kingdom Metazoa; phylum Chordata; order Ceratodontiformes; family Protopteridae; genus Protopterus; species Protopterus annectens. The sequence continues at coordinate 614,374,396 of NC_056747.1, forward strand.
ATCTGTAGCCTCTGTCTATAATGTCCAGGATCCATTTGTCTTTTGTGACAATATGCCAATTTTTTGAGAATAATGCCAGTTTTCCACCTAAAGGTGCCGACATTAAAGCTTTGCTTGGCAGGTAAAGGGGAGTGTCATTGTGTCTGCTTTCTGAATGACTGTGATCTATCTTCTCCACCTCTTGGGGTTGGTGCTTGCCATTGCCTGGCTCTGAATTATCCTTGAGATTGCCCTCTACCTCTCGGGTGCCTGTATCTGCCTCTTTGAGGTCTGTCCGTGGCTGGAAAGGACCAATTTTTTTGAAGGCCAGTTTCTGCTGAAACGTGGAGGTTGTACCTGCAGGAAATCTTTCACTGTTTGCATTGATCTCGCCTTTTCCTCCATTTTCTTTAGTACCTCCTCAGCTTTAACACCAAACAATACATCTTTTTGAAGAGGTGCATCCAGTAATTTAGCTTTGACATGATCTGGTAAGGCTTGTTCTTTGAGCCAAGCATGTCTACGTATGACAGACCCTGTAACAGCAGCTCTACATGAGGCCTCTAAAGCATCAAAACCACATTGCAAGGTATGTTTACCCACTTGCTCTGCACTATGCAACAAATCCTGCAACTCTTTTAAATCTGGTTGCTCAGGTTGTGTCATTTTGCTTTTCAACTCAGATAATAAAAACTGTTGATACTTTAACATATGGAACTGACAGTTTAATGCCCTCATGGTTAAAGTGGCCGAGGTATACACCTTTTTCCCCAACCTTTCTAAGGCACTGGAATCTCTCTCTGAAGGTAATGGGTTTTTAGCAGTAGAGGCCTTAATTCCCTTGGGACCCTGTGAAATAGTTTCTGGGTCAGCAGTATGGCTTTTGTATAGGAACTGGTGTGAATCTGGAACCCGGTAATACCTGTCAGGTTTAACAGGAGCCGGAGGTAAAGAATCTGGGTTGAGGCTGGCTTCTGTGTACACATCATCTAATATATCTAAGACAGGAGGGATAGCCAGAGGCCTATGCTGGGGGAGCAAGATAAAATCCCTGAGCCTTTTCTTGGAATCTGAGTAATCTTGGCCTTCCCAGTGAAAGTGTTCCCTCAAAGTATGTAGGGTTTCCCCAAAAGAGTAGTCCTCAGGGGGGGAGACCGAGGGAATAGACTCCTCTGCACCAGAGTCTTCAAAAGGAGAATATGTATATTCCTGGTCCTCAGAATGTTCAGAGGTAATAGAGGCTTGATCTGAGGAAGGGTAGTCTTCCTCTAATCTGGGCCTTTTGTCTGAGGGGGGTTGAGAACCCCTGATAAGAGCAATCAAATCCTCAGCCATTTTGAGCATCTGTTTTTTAGGCATGGGGGCTTGAGAGGGGGTCTGTGGTCCTTGTTTTTTAGTTTTCATGGCTGCTTTAGATTTTGAGAAAGCCTTAATGGAGAAGGAGGAAGGTCTGAAGACACCTTGAGAAATGGCAGGCCTGTCTAAACTCTGGGTTTCCCTGCCAAAAGTGGCGTCGGTATCTGTAGTCGGAGTGGGGGCCGAAGAGCCTGCGACCTCGGGCACAGAAGACACCGGTAATGAAGTGTCATCGGTAGTCAGGGGCTGCGTAGGCACCTCGCTGAGAACCGGAGAACTGGTAGTCGGCCTTAGTGTGGTGTCAGTAGAAGTCGCGGACCTCGTATGTCGGTCCTTATCCTTGCGTCTTTTACCCAAAACTGGAGTCGGAGTATCTGACGACATAATGTAATTAAATTTTTTACCAAAATAGTGATGGGCGAACTCCGCCCGATGCTTAATAGTGCATTTGTTGAATCTAGCACAAAAACGGCAGGCAGAGACGTCGTGGTCTGGGCCTAAGCAAGGAATACAGAAAGAGTGGAAATCCTTACGCAGTATTTGCTTCCCACATGAAATGCAATTATTAACTTTGTCTGACATCGGTCTAAGGCAAGAAAAGTTTCCCCAACGGGGTACTTAGCTTTCAAGAAGACTTCGGCTGAAATATTTTCGTAAATCTCAGGAGCTGACCGACCGGCACTTGCGAACTGCTTCTGCTTCGGGCACCGCGCGGCAAGAAAGACTGGAGAAGATGGCGTCGGCTGGCTCTTTTATACCCCTGCCGCACTGACGTCAGGGAAGAAGCGACGACAACCGACGCCGGACCTAGACTTTGGAATTCGGCCGACCGAGGACCCGCCTGACGGCAGGATAGCCCATCTGTTATGACTGCAGCTGTATGCACGATGAACATCAGTCATTTAAGTACTATCTACACCATAATGAAGTGTCATTTGCATGAACAAAGTAACAAAACTTTACCTACTTAACCAATGTAACCTTTAGAAGATGGCATACCTCTCTAATGTCCCTGATTTAATGTCATAGTTTTGTCCTAACCGGTGTAAACTTGTTGACTTTCAGTCTAATCAGTGATAATTACAGTTGGACAATAATGCCAGGCAGTACAGTTTCATAATTCTTATTGTACAGAAAATGCATGTTGGCGCAAAACATGTTTTTCTATTAAATGTTAAGTGAATTAGGGCAATACTTATAAATGCTCTCTCATTTTGGGTCTTTGCCCTACCAATTACTTTTGGTTTTATCCCCAACTCTTGAGCAAAAGAAACAATACTTAAATGGGGTATAGACATACTTGTGTACAGTCAAAACATGTTTTGTACCAAAGAAACTGTGGCAGAAGGACAAAATACTAAAAGTAGGAGACAGTACAGTGCTTGTAGAAAATGATTACTCACTGTACACCAGGCAGAAGAGGAGTACATTTATTCCACTAATCAGAGAATGTTGCAAAGCCCAGATATTTTCAAAATAGTCTTTCCTGGAGAGAAAATCATTTTTTGATGCAGAACATGCTAAGGAGGAAACACAAAAGTTTGTCTAACAAAAAGTGAGCTATGAAACAGAAGGAGAAGCAGTTGGAAATGAAGCAGAGGCTAGATTTGGGAGACGGAGATCAACAGGATGAAAACCATCAACTTGGAAACGGACAAATAAATGTGAGATTACAAAGCATTAATTATATTTGTGAAATATGACAGAACAAGAAAACCTGGAAGTATTGGACTTTTCAACTGTGTTAAACTTGCAGGAGACTCTAAAGCATATGCCCTACTTCATGTCATTAATGTCTGGAAGAATATTTAGGACAGTAGAAAAGGAGGGATGGAGTTTTAATGTAAGTAAAACAAAATTTTGTTCTCAACAGTAATATTTTGACAATAAATGATGATATAATCTGCATGCTATAAAGTAAAGCTTTCTCAGTTATTTTCAAGTGCAATGGGGATACCAAAGTAAACAGCTGCCAGTGTTTTTTTTCCTTCTTTCTTTTTCTTTCTTCAGTTCTAAGAGACATATGCATTGTAATGTAAAAAAAAAAAAAGAAAAGAAGACAAGTCTGGGATTAAGGGCCTTGGCTTCACCTAGAAACAAGCTTTAAGAGAAAGCAAAAAAAAAAACATTGAATATAATAAGTTTTCACACAGCAAATAAATGAGTGCTTATAGATGCAGCTGTGTATCTTGTTGTCATGTCTCCATGGAGACAATCTGATAAAGAGCAATACAAACTGAATATTTCTTTCAATGGCTAGGAAATAATGTTTTCTGAAAACATTGAAGTGTTTTCCCAATCTGGGAGAGTAATAAAGATAAGACAAAACCAGACAACACTTAGTGGAAATACAGGTTGTACCATGCTTCTTCACATGGATAATGGACAATATCCTTATACGTTAATCCAAGTCTGTGAGTGTGGCCATCAGTCTGGGACAACTGCTCCTATTAAGAGGGCAAAACATCAATGTTTGAAGATGTACATAGTTTTGTGTTAGTAGGTTTTAGGGGTGAGCTTTTTGTTTGTTTGTGTTTGTGTGAGGGCTTTCAAAAACAAAAAGTTTTGTAAGATGGGACATAGACTCAAATGGATATGACAAGAAACAACTGTATAAAAGATCAACCTGCCAAACATTAGTGTATGCATGCAACACAAAAGCTGGAAGTTAGACACAAATAAAAGGTGGGAATAACAACTTTTGAGCATAAAAAGAAGTTATGTACTTACTATAATGTTCCATGTTAGTAGTCCATCTCACCCTTCATTCTTTACATATGGGATCCTCGGCTCTGACTCAGCCTATTTACAAGCTGGAAGACTTCTGGTTGGCTCGTGGCTAGGTAGATATCCCATGGTGCACCAGTACAATCCCCAGATCTTGTTTGCTGCTGACTAGAAGAAATAATAACAGCCTACAGAAGAAGCCAATACTAAAAGGTCTCCATAAATAATGAAATTAGTATTTTTCTGTCACCAGGTACTTCCAGGATGGGGGCAGGAGGGCGGGTTCGAAAGAATGAAGGGTGAGATGGACTGCTAACATGGAATGTTATGGTAAGTACATAACTTCTTTATGTTCAGTAGACCTATCTCACCTTCATTCTTTACATATGGGACAGCGTCCCTAGCGCCTTATTCTTGGGTGGCTCAAGGAAAAATACTCCTGAGAACCGTGGAACCAAAAGAATTTGTAATGAGTAATAAAAGTGTGAGGGGTAGCCCACGTAGCAGCTGCACAAATATTGTCAAGTGGAACCTTGGCTTGAAAGGCTGCAGAGGTAGATTGAGATCTGGTGGAACGAGCCTTGATTTTAAAGGGTAAAGGTTTATCCTCAGAACTGTAAACATAAGCTATACAGCTAGAAATCCAGTTAGAGAGAGTCACTTTGGAAAATGGTAAGCCCAACCTGGATTCAGAAAAGGAAATGAATAATTGATCCGATTTTCTAATATTTTTCGTCCGGTGCAAATAAAAACGCAATTGTCCATGGACATCCAGTTGGTGAAACCTGTACTCAGCTACATTGGAGTGATTTGGAAAGAAAACCAAAAGTTCTATGGACAGATTCAACGTGGCATGGGAACAGACCTTGGGGACAAAGGAAGTGTTAGTATGAGGGGACACCCTGTCTTTATGAAAAATCAGATAAGGCGGTTTAACAAACAAAGCTTGCAATTCTGACACCCGTCTGGCAGACGTGATAGCCACCAAAAACAACATCTTCCACAACAAAAACTTCAAAGAGCAGGAATGAGAAGGCTCAAAGGGCAGACATGTTAATTTTGATAACACAAAGTTTAAATCCCATGAGGCCACAGGCTCTTGAACAGGAGGTCTGAGCAAAGTAGTACCTTTGAGGAAGGTTTTGCACAATTTATGAGACATCAAGTTAGTATCTGGGAAACGCAAATGAAAATTTTAAATCACTGCCAATTGGACTCTGATAGTGGCAGCCACAGATCCTTGGTGAAACAGTCCAGAAAGAAATTCCAAAACCACTGGAATGGAGGCAGTGAAGGGGTCAACATCCATTTTCTCCGCCCAAAGAGAGAACCTTTTACATTTACTGGAATATAGTTTCCTAGTGGAAGGTTTATGGGAAGACGTAAGGATATGAGTCACTGAAGGCGTGAAGTCGTGAAGCCTGACTAGGGATGGAACTGGAGCAGCTGTCAAACTTGAGGGTGTGTAAAGAGGGGTGAAGCGAACCTGACATGTGAGTCAACAGGTCTGGAACTGGGTCCAGAATCCAAGGATCATCCAGGAAAAGAGGCCCGAGGAAAGGGAACCAAACCTGACGAGGCCAGTAAGGAGCAATGAGGATCAATTTGCTTCTCAGCCATTTCGCTTTCTGAATCACCTTGGGAATGAGAGGAAAGGGAGGAAAAGCATACAGGAGACCCAGGGACCAATCGTGAACAAGTGCGTCTCTGGGTGCCTCCCCCCGGAGGGGGGATGAGGGAAAAGTAGCTGCTGCATTTGGCATTGATTGGGCTGGCAAAGAGATCGTAGCAAGGCTGTCCCTACCTGTGGAAAATCTGTTCTGCCGTTTCCTGGTTCAGAGACCACTCGTGAGGCATCAGGATTGCCCGGCTGAGCTTGTCAGCTATCACGTAGGTCATCCCTGGAATGTGCATTGCCACCAGAAAGCGCTGGGAAGATATTGCCCATTCCCAAACTCGCATGGCCTCTCGACAGAGTGGGTAAGATCTGGTTCTGCCCTGTTTGTTGATATACCATACTAATGACATGTTATCTGACTGTACTGCAATCGTCCCCAGAGCAAGAAGGTCGTGAAGTGCTTGCAACGCCAGGAGCACCGCCCTCATCTCTAGAATGTTGATATGCAGGTGGGCCTTGTGGTCTTGCCATGTGCCTTGGACAGTCCTGCCTAGATAATGCCCCCCCACCCTATCTGTGACGCATCCGTGGTCACAGTGGCAGTGGGTTGGCGAGGAACAACTGAAGTGCCTGTGGTCAGTTGACTGAGTAATAGCCACCAAAGGAGGTCCTTCTTGCAAGATTCTGTCAGTAGAATGTGATGGGATAATGGAAGGTGCTGAAATGACCATTGGGACGACAGGAGCCACTGAAGAATTCTCATGTGTAACCTGGCTAGTGGCACAAAGTATGGTGGAAGCCATGGTCCCAAGGAGCTGCAGAACAATCTTGGCTTTGACCCTTCGCAAGGGGAGAAGAAGCTGAAATTGAAGCACCAGGTTTTGTGCCCTTTCAGCAGGAAGACGAACTACCATGTTTACTGCGTCTATCTCTGCACCTATAAAAATCACAGATTGAGAGGGCAATAAAGCAGATTTTTCCCAATTTATAGAGATTCCCAGTTGGGCACAAAGCTGAGTAGTATTGTCCCTGCTCTGAAGGAGTAGATACCTGGTGGGGGCGGTCAGGAGCCAGTCGTCCAAATACGGAAACACCTGGAATCCTTGACGTCTCAGGTGAGCCGTCACTACTGCCATAAATTTGCTGAACATCCTGGGGGCTGTGGTGAGACCAAAGGGCAGAGCACAGAACTGGAAGTGACTGGCTCCCAGCCGGAAGCGTAGATGACTCCTTGACGCCCTGTCCATTTTTATGTGGTAGTAAGCATCTTGGAGATCTACTGAGCACATCCAATTGTCTTTCCCTAACAATGGGATTATAGACTGCAGTGTTACCATCCGGAACTTGTCCTCCTTTACTGAATCATTTAATCTGCTGAGGTCCAGAATGGGCCTCCAGTCCCCTGTACGTTTTGGCACTAAAAAGAATCTGGAGTAAGTTCCGGATCCTATTTGGTCTGCTGAGACGATTTGGATGACTCTTTTTGACAGCAACTTGTTGACCTCCACAGTTGCCTGATCCCTGTGATTGGGTGGAACATCTGGGATCTTCTTGGAAACAAAAGGTGGAAGAGAAAAGGGTATTACATAACCTCTGGTAATAATTCTTTGTACCCACTTGTCTTAAGTGATACTTAGCCAGGCTTCTAGATAACAAGGAAATGCAACCCCCGACCGGCCCCAAAGAAGCACAGTCAGGCCCCACATCAGAAGCGTTGGTAAGGTCGGCCCCAAAAGGAATCATGACCTCCTTGGTTTTGCGGACTGCCCCTGCCTCTACGGCGACATCTACCATTTCCTCCTCCTCCTCTGCCTCTGAAGGAGGAGTCGCCCTGTGCCTCCTGGAAAAACCTCTGGGACTTCTTGAACCACATTTTACCACCCCTCTGACCCTTAGGGTATGGTCTAGAGGGAACACTAAAATGTACTCCCAGGGCAGAGAGTGTTTTTCCTTCTTGCTCGCACCGGATGTGTCTCTCCTCTACCTTGGATCCAAACAATGAGGAACCGTTGAATGAGGCATTGGTAAAGGTAGACTTAAACGGTTCAGCAAAGTTACACAATCGCATCCAGGAATGACGTCTTAGGGAAATTCCTGAACTCGCTGCTCTACTCACTCCATCGGCCACATACGAAATAAGCCGCATGGAGGAGTTAACGATAGAGGTCAAGGTGGAAAAAACAGACAGAAACCTTGTCAGGGACTCTGTCAGTACATGTACCTTGTAGAGAATATCCTAACTCTTTAAGGAGATCTCTCTGGAGCCTCGTAAAAATGAGTAAGGTAATTCAGCATCTAAGGGTAAATGCCACTGAAGAAAAGATACACTTCCCGTATCTGTCCATCGTTTAAGACTCCTTATGTGGCGGATGAATAGAAGAAGTCATCTCAGCTAAGTCCTTCTTAGTGGCCGCCGCCACCACCATGGCATCTACAGGCACACCTTTGGATAAAAAGTATTTTCCTGGAGGGGAAGAAAGGAACTTGTTTGGTCTCCTGTGGACTGGCTCCATGGCATCAGGAGTATCAGACACCTTTCGACTAACTAAATCCATCAGTTTGTCGAAAAGTGGAGACACCCAAGAGGCAGAATGTTGAGACCCGAAAGCCTTCAGGTACACAGACTCCTCATCAGAAGGGGTGACAGTGGGCCAGCCACACCTCTGTTTAAGGATCTCCAGAATGTCTATGAAGGAGACATCATCAGAGGACGACTTGGGGGACCCTTCTGACTCCTCGAGGTCAGTGTCAGATGCCAAGACATCCTGGGAGTCGACATGCTTCCTCTTACAAGTCCTCTTCTGTGGGGGATCCTCAGAAGGACATTCCGGGGCAGTCTTGGAAGAGTGGGGGCCACCGGCCGGTGGCTCCTGAGGGTCTCTGCTGCCGCTGGAGGGAGTAGGAGCTGAGACAGAAGTAGATGCTATGGGGGGAAGAGTGCCGGTACCTCTGGTAGGAGCAGATGATCGGGACAACACACTCCTCATCATCTCGAAAGCTGACCTCTCCAGCTCCGAGGACCTCTCCGGCTCCGAAGGGACAGAGGATGCAGTCGGCGTCAGAGCCATCGGCCCTGAGATAGACGCAGGGTACAAACTCACCCTAGCTGACGTGCCGAGAGGAAGACTCGGAACCGAAAAAGTTTGGTTCCAAGCATCCCTGTCAGGGCCGACCAGACAGCTTTGATCCCTGGACACTACAGACAACACCGAACGTGTCGGAGTAGAACACGGGTCTGAAACAGCCACAATGGGAGCTGGAGCCAAAGGTTCCACCGGTGGTACCAAGCACTCCAGCTCTGAAAGACCAGCATGGCTCGGAGGAGGAATAAACATAGAGGGTTGAACGGGCTCGAGTGGCTCTGGAGCCGACTGGGTCAGAGCCAACAACAATTTAGGCAAAGCAGACTACTTCAAAAGTCTCAGCACTACCCTCGCCACATCTTCTTCTGATAAACTCCTGGAAGACCTGGATAACATAGTAGGAGATTGAGATCTGGAAGGTACAGGAGACTTCACTAACAAGGAGACCGGTAGAGGGTCCATAGGCTCTGAGAAGCAGTCTCAAGAGTCTCAGCGGTCGGCTCTGAAAAACTTGGAACCGACCCTGCAACAACAATGGCACTCTCAGTCGGCTCTGAGGTCTGTGGAGCCGATGACACAGTTTTCCCAACTTTAAGAGGTGGCTCCGAGACACCAGCCGGTGCAGGCCTCATGGCATATTTTGACTTTCCTTTGGTAGATTTAGAAGATGATGAGAAACTAGACAAATCTTCCTCGAAGGAAGGTTTAAGAAGACCTTTTAGGATTAACTTGTTCTTCTTTTCCTGCAACACCCTAGGACTAAATGCATGACAAAATAAACAGGCCTCCTGCAAATGGATGGCCCCTAAACAGAAAATGCAGTTACCGTGACCATCCGTTAAGGACATCTTTTGGGAGCACTATACACATTTCTTAAAGCCGGATGGCTTATGCTCCTTATTCTCTTTAGACATTCTGATTAGTATAACACACGCACACAGAGGAGAAGAAGGAGGAGGAGGACGACTAGGTCCTCTAATTTAAACGGGCCTAGCCCTGCAGAAAGGAAAGGATACCATGAGGACTAGGTCCTCTAATTTAAATGGGCCTAGCCCGGGCAAGGAAGGGATAGGGTCTTCTAACTTAAACAGACCCAACAGTTATAAAGGTAAGAAATATCACACTCAACTGAACAGTAGAGAATGAGAATGACACAAATTCAACTCATGTCAAGCACAAACAGAACGTAGTTCTGTTAACAATATCAGCAAAAAACAATGCTAACAACAAGCAAATAAAATCTAAATAGCAAGTGGAAAACCACCAAATTATCAAAGCACACAGAATACTTGTGTGCAAAAGGCACCTACGCTAATCTAAATAGAAAAACCAGTACAGGGGATACCAAGAAAGTAAAGGCCAGAGGCCAAAAATTGCACCAAATGGCACAAATAGAAGAGAACAACTTTAACAACAACTATATTGAACTATTCTAAACTAAACAGTCAAGAAAACTTTGATAAAAGTGGAAAATATGCAAACACCTAGCCAGAGACAAAGAAAAGCACAACCAAACTCGTTGACGCAGCAAACAAGATCTGGGGATTGTACTAGTGCACCATGGGATACCTACCTAGCCATGAGCCAACCAGAAGTCTTCCAGCTTGTAAATAGGCAGAGTCGAAGGCGAGGAGCGGCTCCGATCTCATATGTAAAGAATGAAGGTGAGATAGGACTACTGAACATTGACACTTTCTATCTTATCTTTAAATGAAAATGGTCTCACAGATGCATACAAAAAAGAAAGAGTAGAAACTACATCAAAAATGTAGAGTGTAAATAGCTATGCTACAAGAGCCACATCTGGAAAGAACTGAGCATGTGAGTTTGATAAAGAAAGGTTTTCAGGGTGGTTATTCAGTGAAATACTTGAGACAAGGGAAATTGCAAGATGAGCTCCAATAGTGATGGAAGAGGATAAAAAAATTATAATGGCAGATTTTTAGCACTAAGGGGCTTACTGGCAAGGGACGAGGATTACATGGCATGTATTTGTATTCCACCTAAAACTACTACAATGGAGCTTAAGAAAACTCTAGGAGAAATAATTTCAACAGGAAAAATTTATAGGTGGGGAATGAAATTTGATATACAACAGTGAAAATATATCGGGGGGCCCAGCAGAGAAAATACAACAGAGAAGGGTAGATTTTTGAAGAAATTTATGAAAATATTTGGCATGGAAGATGTGAATTCCGTGGCAGGAGTTTGGAGTGAATTTACACATTATTCCCAAGATACAAAACTGAGCTAGGCTACACAAAACTTGTATTTCACAGGAACATGTGCATTTAATTGAGAGTTTTGATACGGATCCAATTACTATTTCATAACATGTGTCAATAATAAGTGAAATAAAAATGCAGGGTAATGAAATAAAAATGAGACACTGGCACTTTCCCACCTATCTGTTGAAAAGAGGGGACTTTAAGTTATGGGTAGTGGAAATTATTTGGAAGTTATTAGAAAACAATAGAAAATTTCTTCGGAAAATATAGCTAGAAAGTAAAATAACATTAAAGCGGAGTTTAACAATAGGTTGAAAATAAAAAAGACTGACATGGTTAAGAAGTAACAATTACTTAATGGGACTGACAAAGGTTAAAGTATTGCAGAATAGGGGAAAACTCACAGAACAAGAGGATAGCAATTGCAGAATGTTAAACAGAAAATAAGGGATTACCTCAATGATATGCATGAGTTTAGAAAGACTGCTGTTAAGCAACTATTTTTTGATAACTCCAGAGCACAAACAGTTTTATCATGACGACTCAGGCAATAGAAAGTAGAAAAAGGGTTGTTGCCAAGCTTAGTGAGCTTATAACAAGGAATGCAATAGATCCTACAGAGGTGCTAGAAATAGTTTGGAAATTTTATGAAAAACTAATTTAAATTGTTTTTATTACTGTGCACTTGCTTTCTGCCTGTTTTAAAAGTTTTAAACTGCATTTACTGTTTTTTGACTGTATTTTCTGATTTAGGCAACACACTCAAGTGTGCTTGCCGTTTCAGAGCATAGCCACTGTTTATTGCCTGTCCTTGCCTGCTTTTCTGGAAAAAAAAAAAAAAGCTCTTGTTGGTTATTTCCTGCCTTTCTGAACTAGTATAGTCCAGTTCCCATGCATTGCTTGCTGGCTTCAGGATTTTATTTCTTGTGACCAGCACTATTCCAGACCTTATTGTGTTAGAGGGAGGTCCTTCTGCTTACCAGTGAGTGTGGGAAGCATTGCACAGTCAATCTAGTACTAGAGGAGTGGTTTCAGCACTAAAATTGTAGCTTATTGGCTGTTTTGGGCTGATTTCAATCCCTTTATTCTTTCTGGCATAAAAACACGTGTTTGCGCAGTGCCACGAAGCTAGTGTTAACTATTCCCGGTGTCAGAAAGTCTGGTCTTCAAATTTTCCCTTAGACCTTGCTGTCTTTTCAGTTTGTTTGTGTCTTTCGGCTTTTCCTTGTTAGGGGTCGCCACAGCGGAACTCCGGTCCGCTAATGTTTGGTAGTGGATTTTTACGTATCAGGTTACCAGCCCTGAAGCACAACCTTCAACGAAGGCACGCCCCATTCACGTATGCCTCCACACAGAAGACGCTCTAGCGGAGAATTGAACGGGACAACATCTTACAGTGAGGTGACAACGCTACTGCAGCACCACCACAAGCACTAAAATCTGTATCCCTGTGACTTGCACTTGTGCTAGAACTACTAGAAAGCACTAAGAAGTTGTAAATTAATACAAGCACTAAAATCCTCCCTGTTAACAAGGGAAATTAACCGTAGGCACTAAGAAACCTAAAGTTGCAAAGTACCTTGCTAAGGTAAGGGAAAACAGCTCTTGTATTTTACTAAATAGCACCTAACCAGGCATGTCCAAGGGTCAGCTTCCGGTGATTTCTCCTGTCCACCTGGTGAATCTGGGCATACTGGGGCAATGTAGCAATTGCCTCATGTACACATACAACCCTCTCCTCCTACCAAACACTACAACCTGCGATAGATGCAATTACTTAGCCAAACTGGAAGCAAAGCTCTCTCCAGCCAAGACTGTGTTAAGACAGTCAAGAGGAGAAGGTAACCATTTGTACTAAACCTCAAGCAACATATAGCCCCACAACACACACACCAACACCCACACATAGCAACACAAAACCCACATATGCGGAGGCCCTTAAAGTACAGTTTTGTACCTACCATAAATGTAGATGTTCGAGTGCTAATACAGCTGCAGTCATAACAGATGGGTTCTCTTGCCCAGCTGCAGTCATAACAGATGGGTTTTCTTGCCGTCAGGCGGATCCTCGGTCGGCCGAATTCCAAAGTCTAGGTCCGGCGTCGGTTGTCGTCGCTTCTTCCCTGACGTCAGTGCAACAGGGGTATAAAGGAACCAGCCGACGCCATTTTCTTCAGTTTTTCTTGCCCCAGATGTCAGGTGCCCCCAAAAGGAAGGCAATACATAAATTTGTGTGATAATGCAGTGCAATATAATCAAAATACAGTAGTTGCAAGCAAATACATCATAAATGAAGACCCCAATCAGGTTGTAAGAGTATGTGTTAGCCTATAGGCCTGTCCCAAGAGGGGAAGGAGGGAGGGAAACCTGGACTGCAGCTGTATTAGCACTCGAACATCTACATTTATGGTAGGTACAAAACTGTACTATGTTCATCGTGCATACAGCTGCAGTCATAACAGATGGGTAGAATCCCAAAGCTAAGAAAGGGGTGGTAGGCACTAGGTGGAACTAGGAGGAGCCAAAATGCCCTGCAAGACTGCAGTGGCAAAGCCTGCTCTAGATTTGGAGTATAATGGTAGGTTGTAGTGCTTGGAGAAGGTATGCACAGAACTCCAAGTGGCTGCCTCCAAAATATCCTTGGTAGGAACTCCTCTGAGGAAGGTTGCAGAGGTGGCTGTGGCCCTGGTGGAATGAGTTCTAATGCCTGTAGGAACAGTTTTGCCATGAAAGGAATAGCAAAAGCGTATGCAGTGGGCTATCCATTTTGAGATTGTCTGTTTGGAAATTGGCTTCCCTTGAGCTCCTACCGCATAGGCCACAAAGAGCTGTTCTGATTTTCTGAAAGACTTTGTTCTGTCCAAATAATAACGCAGTTGTCTGTGAATGTCCAAGGAATGTAGTAATCTCTCCCCTTTGTTTTGAGGATTAGGATAAAAAGTAGGTAAATGTATGGCCTGATTTAAAGCTACCCTGGATACCACTTTAGGCATAAAGGACGGGTTGGTTCGTACGGAAACTCTGTCCTGATGGAAGATGATAAAAGGCTGGACAGCCATGAGAGCCTGTAGTTCTGAAACTCTACGAGCTGAGGTAATAGCCAGAAGGAAAGCTGTTTTCCAGGACAAATATTGCAAATCTGATGAGGCAGCTGGCTCAAAGGGAGGCAAGGTCAGTTTTTCCAGAATGAAATTAAGATCCCAAGCAGGTATTGGTCGTTTCCTTGGAGGCCTTAAATTCTTAGCCCCTCTGAGGAACTGTCTTAAGAGAGGGAGAGAGAATAAAGGTGGATCAGTGTTTATTCTGCAGAAATGGCTGAGGCATGGATTTTGATGGAAGAGAAAGAAAGTCCACTGCTTAGCAGTTCAGCCAAATATTGTAGTATTTGAGGTAAATTCAGTTTTCCAGGATCCTGGCCCTTTTTCTCATTCCAGACACAAAAACGTTTCCATTTTGCGGAGAAAGCTTTTCTAGTTGATGGCCTTCTAGCCTCCAAAATGACATCCTGTACCTCCTTGGAGAGTAGGGTCTGTTGTGATGCTAAGGAATCTTCCATGCGGCTAGATTGAGTGTTTTTAGCTGGCTGTGAAGAGTTTTGAAACTGTGCTGAGTCAGAAGAAGAGGCATTAGAGGCAGGGTCCATGGTGGGGAATGCATAAGGCTCCTCAGGAGTGGGTACCAGTGTTGCCTTGGCCAGTCCGGAGCAATGAGGATCATCTTTGGTCTGTCTGCTTTGGTCTTTAATAGAACTTTGGGCAACAGAGGAAGAGGAGGGAAGGCATAAACTGTCATTGATGTCCAACTGAAGGAAAGAGCGTCCACTCTCCAGGCCTTTGGATGGAAGATCCTCGAGCAGAATTTTGTCAATTGATGATTCTTGTGGGAGGCAAAGAGATCTATGTCTGGTCTTCCCCATTCTTAGATTATTTCTGTAAAATCTTTTGGATGCAATTTCCATTCGTGTGGATCTGTCATATTCCTGCTTAGGTTGTCTGCCAGCGTGTTTTCCTTGCCTGGCAAGTACTGTGCTTGTAGTTCCATTTGTAAGTCCATGGCCATGTTCCAAAGTGACATGGCCAGTCTGCATAGGGGGTAAGAATGTGTTCGTTCCTCCCTGTTTGTTTATGTACCACATAACTGTGGTGTTGTCCGTTCTTATCAATAGTTGACCTGGTTGTAGAAGGTCCTTGAAAGCTATAATAGCATTTATTACTGCTAGCATTTCTTTTTGATTGATGTGAAGGTGCTTTTCTTTTTGGGACCATTTGCCCTGAATGCACCGGTCTGTCATGTGCGCCCCCCAGGCGTAGTCCGAGGCGTCTGTTGTGATGACTTGATTTGCTTGAGGCTTGCTGAATGGAAGACCTGTGTTTGTTTGACATGCTTGAGCCCACCACAGAAATTCCTTTTGCAGACATGGAATTAGTGGTATTATTGTTTCCAAGCTGTGGCTGTGCTGAGACCATAGGTTTTTCAGGTACCATTGAAGTTTCCTCATATGCAGCTTTGCACATGGGATTAGTAAGATGTAAAATGCCATGAATCCCAGAGCCTGCAGGATTTTCCTTGCAGTCAGCCTGGTGCAATTTGCTAGTGTTCTGAAGTATTGAATTAGTTGCCCCTGCTTCTCTGGCGTGAGGTAGGCCATCTGGGTGTTTGTGTCCAAATTGGCACCCAGGAAAATTATCTTCCGAGAGGGTATTAGCCTTGATTTCTTTTTGCAGACTGTGTATCCCAGAGAGTTCAATAACATTATTACATAAGACAGATGTTTCAGAAGAATGTGCTTGCTGTCTGCTTGGATCAGGCAGTCGTCCAAATAGGGGTATATTTGTATCCCTTGAAGTCTGCAGTAGGCAATTACTGATGCCACGCATTTCGTGAATACTCTGGGCGCAGTAGATAAGCCAAAGGGCAATGCAGAGAATTGATAATAGGTTGAACCTGCAAGAAATCTGAGGTACCTTCTGCAATTTTGTCTGATTGGGACATGCAGATATGCCTCCTTGAGGTCCAATGTTACCAGCCAAGACTCCTTGCCCAGCATGGGAAGAAGTTGCTGTAGAGTGAGCATCTTGAATTTTGGTACGAGTAGAAATGTGTTTAGGATGGATAGATCCAAAATAGGTCTCCAATCTTTTCCCTTTCTTGGCACCAGAAATAGTCTGGAATAAAAACCTTGACCTTGTTCGTGCGTAGGTACCTCTTGAATAGCTTTCATGTTTATGAGATCTGAAATTTGCCTTTGTGCCTCTGCCCTTTGATTGTGTGGTAGGTTTGGCATGCCCTCTCATTTTTGGAAGGGTGTGAAAATGGAATTTGTAGCCTCTGTTTATAATGTCCAGGATCCATTTGTCCTTTGTGACAACATGCCAATTTTTTGAGAATAATGCCAGCTTTCCTCCTAAGGGGGCTGCCATTTGAAACCTGGTTGGCATGCAAAGGGGAAAGTCATTGGGTTTGCTTTCTGAAAGATTGCGAGTTGTCCTCACCACCTCTTTGTGTAGGAGCTTGCCATTGTCTGCCTCTATACGATCCTTGGGATTGTCCTCTGCCCCTCGGGCGCCTGTATCTGCCTCTTTGGGGTCTGTCTGTGGCAGGAAAGGACCAGTTTTTGGAAGGCCAATTTCTACTAAAACGTGGGGGTTGAACCTGTAGAAATTCTTTCACAGTTTGCATTGATTTAGCCTTTTCCTCCATTTTCCGTAATACTTCCTCAGCATTAGCACCAAATAGTACATCCTTTTGAAGAGGGGCGTCTAGTAATTTAGCTTTGACATGATCAGGCAAGGCTTGTTCCTTGAGCCAGGCATGCCTACGTATGACTGATCCTGTAACAGCAGCTCTACATAAGGCCTCTAGAGCATCAAAACCACATTGTGGGTAAGGTATGCTTACCCACTTGTTCTGCACTATGCATCAAATCCTGCAACTCCAAGTCTGGTTGTTCAGGTTGTGACATTTTACTTTTCAATTGTGATAACAAAAACTGTTGGTATTTTAGCATATGAAACTGACAGTTTAAGGCCCTCATGGATAAGGTAGCCGAGGTATATACCTTTTCCTCCCACCTTTCTAAGGATCTGGAATCTCTCTTGGAAGACAATGGATTTTTGGCAATGGAGGCCTTAACTCCCTTGGGGCCCTGTGAAATGGTTTCTGGGTCAGCAGCATGGCTTTTGTATAGAAATTGGTGTGAGTCAGGAACCCTGTAGTACCTGTCAGGCTTAACTGGAGCTGGAGGTAGAGAGTCCGGGTTAAGGCAGGCCTCCGAGTAAACATCATCTAGGATGTCCAAGACAGGAGGTATAGCCAGAGGCCTGTGCTGGGGTAACAAGAGAAATTCCCTGAGCCTTTTCTTGGAATCTGAATAATCCTGGCCTTCCCAGTGGAAGTGTTCCCTTAAGGTATGCAAAGTTTCCCCAAATGAGTAATCCTCAGGGGGGGATACAGAAGGGATGGACTCCTCCGCATCAGAGTCTTCAAAAGGGGAGTAAGACTGTTCCTGATCATCAGAGTGCTCTGAAATAATGGAGCCCTGATCAGAGGAGGGGGAATCTTCCTCCACTCTGGGCCTTTTGTCCGGTGGGGGCTGAGAACCTCTGATTAGAGTAATTAAATCCTCAGCCATTTTAAGCATCTGTTTCTTAGGCATGGGGCCTGGAGATGGGCCCTGTGTAGCTGGTCTCTTAGAGTGCATGGTAGCTTTAGACTTTGTGAAAGCCTTGATGGAGAAAGAAGAGGAAGGTCTGAAGACACCTTGAGTGGAGGTGGACCTGTCCACATTCTGTGTTTCAACGCCAAGAGTGGCTTCGGTATGTGTAGTAGGGGTGTGGGCCGAGGAGCCTGCGACCTCGGGCACAGGAGACACCATCAAAGATGTGTCGTCGGTAATCAGGGGCTGCGTAGGCGCCTCGCTGAGAACCGGACCACGTGTAGTTGGCTTTGGCGTGGTGTCGGTAGAGGCCGCGTACCTCGTGTGTCAGTCCTTGTCTCTGCGTTTTTTAGACAAAACCGGAGTCGGAGTATCCGACGACATAGTATAGTTAAATGCTTTCCCAAAATAATGCTGGGCGAACTCCGCCCGACGCTTAATAGTGCGTTTGTTGAATGTAGCACAAAAGCGACAGACCGAGACGTTGTGGTCTGGGCCTAAACAAGGTATACAGAGGGAATGGAAATCCTTATGCGGTATTTGCTTCCCACAAGAAATACAATTATTAACTTTGCCTGACATCGGTCTGAGGCAAGAAAAGTTTCCCCAACGGGGTACTTAGCTTTTAAGAAGACTTCGGTTTCCAAATTTTCGTAATCTCAGGAGCTGGCCGACCGGCACTTGCGAACTGCTTCTGCTTCGGGCACCGCGCGGCAAGAAAGACTGAAGAAAATGGCATTGGCTGGTTCCTTTATACCCCTGTCGCACTGACGTCAGGGAAGAAGCGACGACAGCCGACGCCGGACCTAGACTTTCGGCCGACCGAGGATCCGCCTGACGGCAAGAGAACCTATCTGTTATGACTGCAGCTGTATGCACGATGAACATCATTAACCTACACATGCAACGAGCACCTCCAAAGCCGAAACGTAAACAAACACCAATCACAACCAAAGCGACACACAGCTCACAACACCAGTGTGCCACCCAAAAACAGCCGCTAAGGCAAGACAACGTACCAAACACTTTAGTCATAGGTGACTCTATAGTCAGGCACACTGATGTCCCACTTACCAGGCTAAACAAGGAGAAAATTACAGTCAGCTGCCTGTCGGGTGCCAGGATCCACCACATAACGCATGCACTCAAGTCACTCCACAACAAGTACAAATACGACTCTGTCATTGTTCATGTTGGGGTGAATGACTTGAGACGTACCTCCCTGGACTACATGAAAAGAGACATGGAAGAGCTCTCGGACCATGTGGCCCAGGCAAGTATGACCCTAGCCCTGAGTAGCATCTTACCTTCGCCCGGAATGATACCAGAGTACAAGGACAAAATGACTGACTTCAACAATTGGCTAAGCTTCTGGTGTCATTCAAAGGGGATCCAGTATCTGTCTGCCTGGGACGACATGATCGACAAACCACGATGCTTTGCCAGAGATTGTCTGTACCTGTCACCCCTGGGATTCAGATTACTGACCAAGGCCCTTGTCACTCCTATAGTGCCTTTTTTAGGCAAGGTTCAAATGACAAAACCACCAATGTGACAAACACAAACATGCAAAATCTAAGGGCAATGCTACTCAATGCTAGAAGTCTAAACCTCAAAATGCACTCTCTTGAGGCACTCCTAAAAATGGAGAACATCGATATCTGTGCAGTAACCAAGACCTGGTTCAAGGCTCCAGAGAGCACCCTGGTAATACTAGGCTACAACACTTATTGCACTTTTCGGCCACCAAACCAGGACCGAATCACGAAAGGTGGAGGAGTGTCCATATTCACCAAGGACATTCACACCTCCAGACTAGCCACCCAACATAATGCATCTGAAATTCTCCAGGTGCAACTGACACTAGGTAAGGCTGCAATCCAAATTGTAGATTGCTACAGATCCTCCACCATGCCCAAGAGTCCCGCCACACCTTTGTAAACATATTGAAAAATATTAAGATACAACCAAACACTCTAATACTGGGTGATTTCAACTACCCCGCAATTAACTGGAAAAACTACTCGGATACCAACACCTTCTCCCAACGTTTCTTGGAATTCATTAATTCCAATGCCCTAGACCAACTAATTCATAGTTCCACCAGGGGCTCAAATATCCTAGACCTGGTCATTACCAACATGGGAAATAGATGCTCCACACCAATGGTCACCCCCTCGTTGGTCAGGTCTGACCATAAACAAATCACCCTTGACCTCCACAATCCATCTTCACCCTCCAGTAAAGAAACCACTGTTAAAAACTTCGTCAAAGCCTACTTCATGCTACTCAAGTCAGAAGTGGCAAACTTCACGACACCCATGCAGAAGGGAACTGAATGTTCAACGGCTGAATCCCACACTAAGCCACTGTACAAGCACATACACACGTTCATGAGTCGTGCCATCCCTAACAGAACCAAGATGCTCTCCTCCAAAAAAAGGAAGCCAATCTGGTGGTCCCCAGCCATAAACAAAATACACAACAGAAGGAAAAACTGTTGCAGAAAAGAGGAAAATCCCAAGACGTAAAAAACTCCATTACCAGTCTTAGCAAAAAGCTGAGATCCCTCATAAAATCCGCCAAAGCTAGTTACGAAAATAGAATTGCCAAAGATTCCAAAGACAACCACAAGGCATTCTATAAATATGTCAAAAATCTAAGTGGCAATGCTCAAATCTGCTTTGAGCTACAACAGAATGGCATTAAACATACTAACCCCAAGAATATCGCCAATATCCTGGCAGTTTCGATTCGGTGCTAATTTCACCCCACCCCCTATAGGGCCCATCCCAATACCGGAAAGATTGTCAAACTCCAGTTATCACAGCCACACAGGTAAAAACTGCACTCTCCAAAGCTAAAAATACAGCATCCATGGGATCGGATGATATCTCGGGCTGTTTACTACATGAACTACAAAATGAACTGACACCTCACTTAAGCGTCATGTTCAACCACAGCCTCACCTCAGGCTTCGTGTCCACTGAATGGCACACAGCTACAGTCATCCCACTTCACAAGGGAGGATCCACCCTGGATCCTGGGAACTACCGCCCCATCAGTTTGATAAGCCTAGTCTGCAAGGCCATGGAACACATTATCATGGAACTTATAAACAAGGACATTGGCAACCTTCAAACATTGGACCCCACCCAATTCGGGTTAGTGAAGGGCCGATCCTGTCTCCTCAACCTGATTGATTTCTTTGAATCAGTCTCTAGAGCCGTGGACGAGGGTAAGGCGGTCCACACCTATCTGGACCTCGCCGAGGCCTTTGATACCATCCCCCACTCTGGAATCATAGATAAACCTACCAAGCTGGGCATTAATCCCTACACCAGTCAATGGGTTGCAAGTTGGCTTACTGACAGAACACACCGTAAAAATATCCAATTCCAGATCCAGCTCCAGCCAAATGACAAGTAGAGTACCTCAGGGTTCAGTCCTGGGACCGCTCTTGTTTGGCATCTACTTCTCTGAAGTACAGGCCAACAATAAGGGACTCTGGCTAACAAAGTTCGCAGATGACTGCAAACTGGGAGCCATTATCGATTCCCCAAATGATGTAGATATCCTACAAAAGGGCCTTACGGAAACAGATGCTTGATGCCAGAGTCATGGACGCAAGCTCAATGCCAAGAAATGTATAGTCATCCCCTTTGGGAAAAAACACGTACTCATGACCTACCACATAGGCGGCAATACTCTAAACACTGAAAGTGTGATGAGAGACTTAGAAAAATAGGTGGACAGTGGTCTCACCTTTGTTAACCATATCGCACAACAGTGAGGAAATCCTTCTATGTGGCACATCTCATCACAAAGGGCTTTTCATCCAGAAAGGAGGTAATTGTCTGACTGTACTCATCCCTCCAACCCATTATAGAGTACAACGCCCCATTTGGTATGTACCTCACAAGACATCTGCAACAGCTGAAAAGGCCTCAGAAATATCTCACTAAAAGAATCACACAGGCCTAAAGCAGATGCCCTATGCCGACCGTCTAAAAAAACTCCAGCTATACTCTGTCGAATAACTCTGTCGAATATCGCCTACTCAGAGGCGACCTCTGCTGAACTTACAAGGCCATGTCTAACCCTGAACTGTTGGACATGCTCCACCTAAAGAAATCCCAATCCCTCAGAGCCACACGCTCCAGGGAACTAAACCTCATCACAATGAACAAGACATGCTGGAGGGATAGGTTCCTGACCCACAGACTCCTTATACTCTGGAATAGACTGCCCATACATGTCAAGCAGAGTGCCTCTTTGGCCCTCTTCAAAAGGAACCTGGACAATTGGATGGGAGATAGGAAATTCACCCCAGGAATCACATCAGTCACCCTAATAGACAAGGGTCCACGGAAGTAAACACTGTGGGTATAAACAACCAGGGAATTGTCATGGCTGGGCTTGTATGGGCCCTAGGGCCGATAGCCTAGTACCAACCTATGAACCTATAAGCAGAGATGTACAGAAATCAAGAAAAAGTACAAATGGAAATGTTTATGGAAGAATTAAATATGCCAAGGTTAGAGGTAGATGAGGCTCAATTACTAAAAGTTAGGATAGGAGGAGATGAGATAAAAATGGTGATGTATAACCAATCTACTGGAAAGTCCCCAGGAATAGAGAGCATTCCTGTGGAAGTTTGGAATCTAGGAGGGAAAGAACTGATAAAGATCTGGAAGGTTTTGTTTAACAGTATTTTAAGAGGAGGAGAAGCACCAACATCCTGGAAGAAAGCAGTGGTGACTATAACACCTAAAGAATGTAATGACCTATCAGATCCAGCTTCATACAGCCCCATTTCAATCCTGGACAATGATTATAAAGTGTTTATGTCTACAGTGACTAAAAGAATGGCAAAGGTGATGCCAAAATTCATAGATATGGATCAATGTGGTTTTGAGGAGGGAGGCAAACATTTCACAACATTAACAGAACAATTATGATCCAAAGGAAAGCAGAATGCAAGAAAAATATCACTGTTGTTGTTGGGTTTTGATGCAGACAAAGCATTTGGCAGAGCAAGCTGGGAACGTCTGAGCAAGGCAATGGAAACATTTGTATTCCTTGATAACATTATAAGGTTGATTAGGAGGATATGGGTCTATATCACGTAGTCGAAGTATGACAACTTTGAACGTGACATGGTAGAAACCATAAGTTTGAAGTTGTCATACTTCGATTGTAAAAAATAAACAAAAATAAAAAGACCGTACCTGAGGGTTGAAAGCAGGGGGGCAAGCCCACCTGCACTCCCCACACCCCCAGCTCTTTAAATATAACACTGAGGTCACGCTACAGTGCAGTAAAGGAAATTTCCCTTTACTGCACTGTGGTGTGACCTCGGACTTGGTATATTTATAGAGTGGGGGGGGGGTGCATACAACCTTTTATTTTCCTTTCCCTTTTTTATTTATTTTTTTATTTTTTTACACACAGTTGAAGTTCTGTAACTTTGGGCATATGTGTTCATACATATGGTAGTCAAAGTTACGGAACTTCGACTATGTGATATAGACCCAGAGGATATATGAGGGATTGGAGGGGGAAATTAAAGTGGATGGGCTCCTCTCTGATCATTTCTGTTTGAGCAGAGGAACCAGGCAGGGATGTCCTCTTCCCCTTTGTTATTTGCATTACACTTAGAAACATTGGCAAACACAATAAGGGACTCAGAAATTCAAGGTTATAGCTGGTATTAGTAGTCAAGAAAAGCTGGCTCTGTTTGCAGATGATATTTTATAACTGATAAAACCAAAAAAGGACATTTCAGTGTTGTACAACATTAAGACAGTTTCAAGTCTTTTCAAGATACAAAATTAATGAAGCTAAAACAAAGGCAATAGCTGTAAACTAAGTGCTCACACATGAAAGCAATATAGTACAGTTGTGTACACTTACCATAAATGTAGACGTTCGAGTGTATTCACTGTTGCAGTCATTACATTTGGGTTATCTGCTTGCAGGTAGCCCTCAGTCGGCCTGATTATCAAAGTCTTGGGTCCTGCATTGGTTGTTGTCTCATCTTCCATGAAGTCAGGAAGTCAGGGGTATAAAGCATGCAGCCGAAGCCATTACATCAGTTTTTCTTGCCCCAGATGTCAGGTGCCCCCATAATGGGAAGCAATTATATACAAGGTTACACCTCCAACAAAAAGCAAATACACAAGAAAGCTTGAAGCATAGTAAACAAGAACAGAGGTATATAGTCAAATAGAACTTAGGGGGCTGGAGGGAGGGTAACCAGGACTGCAACAGTGAATACACTTGAACATCTACATTTATGGTAAGTGTACACAACTGTACTATGTTCTTTGAGTTTCACTGTTACAGTCATTACATTTGGGTAGATTCCCAAAGCTAAGGAAGGGAGGAGGCAATTAGATAGCATTAGGACTAGCTATTAGGCCCTGCAAGACTGCAGTGGCAAAACCAGCTCTGGATTTAGAAAAAATTGGCAAGTGGTAATGCTTGGTGAAGGTATGTACCGAACTCCAGGTAGCAGCTTCTAAGATGTCCCTGGTAGGGACACCTCTGAGAAAGGCTGTAGAGGTAGATGCAGCCCTGGTGGAATGTGGTCTTATCCCCTGTGGGGTAGGTTTTCCATGGTGCTTATAGCAGAAATGAATGCAATGGCCTATCCACTTAGAAATGGTTTGCTTTGAAATGGCCTTCCCCTCTGCCCCTGCAGCAAATGCAACCAGCAGCTGTTCAGATTTCCTGACAGGCTTAGTCCTGTCCAAGTAAAATCTAAGTTGTCTGTGCACGTCCAAGGAGTGCAGTATTCATTCCCCTTTGTTCTGTGGATTAGAAAAGAAGGTTGGCAAATGAATGGACCGATTAAGGGCCACACTGGATACCACCTTGGGCATAAAGGAAGGATTGGTCCAGAGGGACACCCTGTCCGCATGAAAGATGATGAAAGGCACCACTGCCATGACGGCCTGTAATTCAGACACCCTTCTTGCTGAAGTGATGGCTAGAAGGAAGGCTGTTTTCCAAGAAAGAAATTTCAACTCTGCATTTGCAGCTGGCTCAAAGGGAGGTAAAGTGAGCTTTTCCAATACAAAGTTAAGGTCCCAGGCTGGAGTAGGGGCTCTCCTGGGTGGTCTTAAGTTTTTGGCCCCTCTGAGGAATTGTTTCAGCAGTGGATGAGATAAGAGGGGTGGCTCTGTATTATAATGTGCTGAAATGTCCAAGGCATGAATTTTGATGGAAGAAAAGGAAAGGCCCTTGTGAAACATCTCAGTTAAGTATTAAAGAATGTGTGGTAAATTGGGCACTATTGTGCCCATCCCCTGAGTTTGGCCCCAGGAACATAATATTTTCCATTTTTCAGCATAGGGTTTTCTAGTACTAGGCCTCCTTGCCTCCAGAATGACATCCATCACTTGTTTACTGAGGGATGGTAACAGAGAGATCAAGTAATTAGCCAGGCTGCAAGGTTCAGGGCTTGAAGCTGTGGGTGCAGAATCTGGCCCTTCTGCTGGGACAGCAGGGCAGGGGTATGAGGCAGGTGCCATAGTTCCAACAGTGACACACTGCGCATGAGGGGGTGCAAGTGCTGGCGTGGCCAGTCTGGTGCAATGAGTATTGTCCTTGGTTTGTCCTGTTTGATCTTTAGTAGCACTTTGGAGAGGAGAGGCAGAGAGGGAAAGACATAAACTGATAGGCTTTTCCAGTTGAAGGACAGGGCATCCACTTTCCAAGCTTGTCTGTGGGGAGTCCTTGTGCAGAAATTGTCCAACTGGTAGTTCTAAGGGGAGGCAAACAGGTCTATCTCTGGGCTCCCCCATTTGTTTCTCTAAATGTTGAATATCTTTGGTTCCAGTTTCCACTCGTGTGGGTCCAAGAGATTTCTGCTTAGGTCGTCTGCCAGTGTATTTAGCTTGCCTGGCAGGAATTGAGCTTGTAAGTGCACTTGGTAGCTCAAGGCTGTGTTCCACAGAGCCATGGCTAGTCTGCAGAGGGGGTATGAGTGGGTTCCCCCCTGTTTGTTTATGTACCACATAACAGTGGTGTTGTCCATCTTTACCAATAATTGTCCTGGAAGAATGTGGTCCTTGAAGGCTGTCACAGCATTCTGTACAGCTAACATTTCTTTTTGATAGATATGCAGGTGCATTTGACTCGGGTTCCATTTGCCCTGAATGCACTGCCCTGCCAAGTGAGCCCCCCCAGACATAGTCCAATGTGTCTGTTAGGATCTGGGCGGCAGGGGGTAGACTAAATGGCAGTCCTTTGTTGTGGTGGCAGGCCTCTGCCCACCAAAAAAACCCTGTCTTTAGACAAGGGATGATAGTACAACTGTGTTTGAGAAGTCCAGTTAATTTTTTTTTTTATGATGACTGGGTCATTGAATACTGTACCATCAATAAAATGACCTACACCTAGGCCAACATTTCCATTTAGACTGTATGAAACGAAATTTTTTTTGTATTTCTTTGTCACTTTGTGTTAACACACCTATTATAAGGTGAGGAACAGCCTCTCACAGCTTTCAGCATTAAAATGTTCTTCCATTGTGAAGTTAGAGTACCCACTCCCCTGAAGGGACCCATACATTTTTCTCACATCTTGACATCACTAATAATCCTGATCCATTGATGAGCTTCTGCTGTTTCAGCTTGAAGTAAGCCCCCCCTCACTCGCCACTACTGCTGAGTTCGTTTTAACTGCTG
Organism: Protopterus annectens; assembly: GCF_019279795.1. Taxonomy (NCBI): domain Eukaryota; kingdom Metazoa; phylum Chordata; order Ceratodontiformes; family Protopteridae; genus Protopterus; species Protopterus annectens. Next base: position 614,400,738 of record NC_056747.1, read on the forward strand.
AATAGGAAAGAAGCAACTGCTTTATTCTGAAGAAGTGTGTCGAAAACGTATGAATTTGTGAGCGTTATTCTATAAACTACTTCAACTGTTTGTGTTGCGAGCCCTTATTTGGAGTTTCCAGCGATCTTCTGGTTGTTTATTCGTGGTTTTTTGGTTCGCTTTCATCTCTTTTTTGACTTGGTTGTGGTTTACGTCTAAAGCTGCCAACCAGGCATCTTTGCCTAGCATAGGAAATAACTGGTGAAGAGTCAGCATCTTGAATTTTGGAATGTCCAGAAAGGTGTTTAGAGTAGACAGGTCCAGAATTGGACGCCATGATTTGTCTTTTCTGGGTACCAGAAAGAGCCTGGAATAGAAACCTTGTCCTTTTTCCTCTTCTGGTGCTGGTTGAATAGCCCCCATGTTTAAGAGGGAAAGTACTTGTTTTTGAGCCTCTGCCCACTGATTTGGGGGCAGGTCTGGCCAACTGTTTGGTGTTCGCAACGTGTGAAAATGAAATCTGTATCCCTGGGACACTATATTTAAAACCCATTTGTCCTGAGTTATGAGTTCCCAGTTCTTTGCATGAAGAGCCATCTTTCCCCACAAAGGAGCGGCTAAAAGGTAAGTGCTTTGTAATTTTAAAAGGAAGTCATTGAGACGGTTTACCATGGGGGGGGGGGGGTGTCTTGTTATTTCCAGATTTTGAAGTGGAGGCCCCCCACTGTTTAGTTCTGAGAGTCCCCTGGGACTGAAACCTAGTGCTTTTGGAGTATCTGGGTTTGGCTTGAGAGGATCTGGAAGGAACTGGAAAAGACCAATTCTTAGTAGGCCAGTGCCTACTAAATCTTGGAGGTTGCACTTCTAAGAAATCTTTAACAGTTTGCATAGATTTAGCTTTATCTTTCATCTGTTTTAGAACTTCTTCAGCCTTATTGCCAAACAGACGGTCCTGATTTAAAGGAGCACCCAACAATTTCGCTTTAACATGATCAGGCAAAGATTGCTCCTTAAGCCAAGCATGCCTTCTAAGCACAGACTCAGTAACAGCAGCCCTGCAGGAGGCCTCTAAAGAATCAAAACCACATTGCAAAGTATGTTTTCCAAATTGTTCAGCAGAATGCAATAAATCCTGTAAATCCTTATTTTCCACACAGTCAGGAAACAACATAATTTTCTGTTTAAGCAGTCCAATAATATGCTGTTGATATTTTAACTTATGAAATTGGCAGTTTAAAGCCCTGATTGCCAAGGTTGCAGAAGTATAAACCTTCTTACCCCATCTATCCAGCGCCCTGGAGTCTCTATCAGAAGGGGTAGGATTTTTAGCAGTAGAAGCCTTAATGCCCTTGGGCCCCTGAGAAATGGTTTCTGGATCTGCAACAGGATTTTTGAAAAGGAACTTGTGGGACTCAGGAACCCTGTAGTATCTGTCAGGTTTACTAGGAGCCGGAGGCAGGGAATCAGGGGCCATACTGGATTCCGAAAGCACATCATTAACAATGTCTAGTACAGGAGGTATAGCCAAGGGCCTATGCTGAGGTAGAAGAATGAAATCCCTAAGCTTCTTTTTTGATCAGAAAATTCCTGACTTTCCCAGTGGAAATGCTCCTTTAAGGTATGTAAAGTTTCCCCAAAAGAAAAATCCTCAGGAGGGGAAGCAGAGGGAATGGAATCCTCTGCATCAGAATCCTCATAAGTAGGTATGGACAAATCCAGGTCATTAGAAGAATCAGAAGAAACAGAAACCTGATCAGAAGATTCATAAACAAGCTCAGCCCTAGGCCTGGGGGGGGGGGGGGGTTGACTACCCCTGATTAGAGTAATTAGATTTTCAGCCATTTTGATCATTTGTTTTTTAGGCATAGGGGCCTGAACATGTGGCCTGGGCATCGGTTTTTTAAACATAGATCGAGATTTAGGCCTTAGTAATGAAGGTGGAGTCGATTTAATATGCAAGTCTGTAGGACTGAATACACCCTCAGAAGCCGGTGCCTGCACAGTGGCAACGGACTCATCCAAGATAGAGACATCCACGGGTTCCATAGGTGAAGCCTCTCACAGCATACCGGACTCCGAATGGGTCTCAGTAGAGGCCTGCGAATCAGAAGTAGCGGGTATCAGGGGCTGTGAAAGTGCCTCCCTGAGTGCCGGCGAACTGGCAACTGGCTTAGGAGAAGCGTTGTCACCAGTTTTGGACCTCGGCGGCCTGTCTCTGTCTTTATTTTTGTGTTTTTTCGGAATCCCGGTAGTCGGATGGCTAACCGATGACATTTCTGGATAATTAAACCAAAATATTTAGAGGCAAAAATGTACCAATGACGGATAGTGCGCTGATTAAATAAAGCACAAGACCGACCGCAAGGTACGTCGTGGTCAGGGCCTAGGCAAGGAATACAGTACGAATTAAAATCTTTGTGAGGTATTTGCTTTCTACAAGTAATGCAATTATTAACTTTTACTGACATCGATAAGGAGCAAGAAAAAGTTTCCACAACAGGGTACTTAGCTTTAAGTTGAAGACTTTCGGTTCTGAAACTTGAAAGTGAAAATTTCAGGAGTTGTCCGACCGGCACTTGCGAACTGTTTCTACTTCGGCAAGAAAGACTGATGTAATGGCGTCTATACCCCTGACAACCCGACGTCATGGAAGAAGGGACAGCAACCGACGCAGGACCCAAGACTTTGTTAATCAGGCCGACTGAGGGCAACCTGCCAGCAGATTACCCAAATGTAATGACTGCAACAGTGAAACACGAAGAACATTTGTGGAAACAATACATGCAGATGAGGAATGAGGTTTAAAAGAAGGCAGGATTTTAATGAGCTATATAATGCTTCTCGGAGAGTGATTGGATAGATTATAAGAGATGTCTGCCACTAAAATTATGTCAATATGGCTGTTTCATTTATATATTTGTACAATTGCCTGTGTCATAATCGATAATTTTTAAAGATAAAGTCTCATTTATAAGGAACTGTTACAGTAGTAAAGCAGTTAAGTGTTGTTGCCTCAAAGCTCTTGGTTATCTGGCTCATTTCCAGACTGGGATGCTTCCTGTTCTGTCTGAATGCCCTTCTTGGTATGCATGAGTTTTTGCATGGGTCTCAGACAAGGACTATAGAGATGTGTGGTGTTCCTATGCCTGTGGACACCAGGGTATGTATAGCCCCTCACTATACTTGCCACAGGCCCTTCCAGAGACAACATGGGGCACATTGGGTACTTCTCAAGAACACTTCAGCAGTTCCATGACACACTGTTGGCAAGTGTGGATCAGTATATTTATCTGCCAGCGTCACCTTAGGACTGAGTCACAACCATTCATGTAACATTTTCCAGAGGTGCTTGTGTGATAGACTACACCCATGCTGCCATTAGTGCCCCATCTGGACTACGAAGGGAGCAGTACTGCAACAGGAAGGGCAACCATTTCATCAAGTGCCATACAGTGTATGATGCATGGAGGTGCATCATCAATATATTGGTCCAGCATCCTGGCAGTGCTCATAATTCTCATATCTGGCATACAAGTTCACTCTACAGCCTCTTCCTATCATCTCATGACCACATTGTTGGTAGGATACCCCATGGTCACGTTAATAGTGCAAAGTTTTCCAGTCATAGTAATTTCTGAAGGTACAATTTGGAAATTGTTTTGCTTAGTAGTTAACTCCCTTTCTTTTATGTCTTCCCCCTCCCTATATTTTTCTTCTGATGCTGGATACTCAATAGAGCACTGGCTGATGACACCAGTACATAACCCTAGAGGAGTTGCCAAGGAAAGCTTCAACACTGACCTGTCCAGGAGAGATTGCCATTGAGCAAGTGTTTGGTCTGCTTAAAGGCAGTTTCCATTGCCTGAATGAGTCTGGAGGGATGTCCTTCAGTTGTTGTTGTGTCTTTCGGCTTTTCCCAGTTAGGTGTCGCCACAGCGGAACTCCGGTCCGGTAATGATTGGCAGTAGATTTTTACGTGCCGAGTTGCCAGCCCTGATGCACAACCTTCAACGAAGGTACGCCCATTCATGCACATCTCCACACAGAAGACGCTCTAGCTGAGAATCGAACAGGGCAACGTCTTACTGTGAGGCTACAACGCTACCGCAGCACCACCACCGCAGTAGAGAGGGATGTCCTTCAGTATGACCCTATTATTGCATGCAGGATGTTTACCACGTGCTGCACTCTGCACAATATGATTATGCATCGGTCTGGTACTCAAATGCCCCACGATGGCAATGCAGCTCCTGCTACTGTTCCTTCTACCAACACTGATGATAGCCAGTTTCATTGCTGCTTAATTTTTTTTTCTGCAGTATTAAGTGATTGCAATTTGTATTTTGACATATCTCCACTCTGAAGCCTAACTATCAACTGTGATCTATTTTTTTTCTGCAGTATTAAGTGATTGCAATTTGTATTTTGACATATCTCCACTCTGAAGCCTAACTATCAACTGTGATCTATAGGGTTAGTGGTAAAGGGATAACAAGATGTGCAATGACTCATACAAAGTTATTCAGAAGGACATTGTTTTGTGTAGCAGGGATGGAGCAGGACTGTTCATCATTAGTCCCTTTTTCAAGCTGCATTGCAAGTAGTAACAAAGGAATGTGTATTGTTGCATGTACAGGAGAAATATGCATGTGTAATGCTGGCCACTACTCTGTGTTGCTTGTTTAGGTGAGACTGCACACAAGATTTGGTAGTTATTTCATCAACACCAATCCTATCATCAGAAGTAGTAATCCATTTATGCTATCTTAAGAGTGAAGAGATAATAATGCCCGTTTCACTGGCACAATCTACCACATTAGCAAATTAATGGCTCTGTGTGTGTACATCCCCCCTGCAGTATCCACCGAATACTAATTGAAGTAATACTTTGCAGTAGCTCTTCAAAAGATCTCCTCCCAAAAAAAAAAAAAAGAATGTATTGTGTTACAATTTTTGTTGAACTCTTTCAAATATAAATGGTAATCAGAACAGAACTGCACAAATAATGTGATACCCGTAAATAACCTTTCTACCACAGTCGCAGTAATACTTCTATCAATAGTACTATTAGGCAGCATTATTACTGTAATATGCCACACACATTCAAGCAGTATACCTGTTTAATGCTTACTATGCATGATCAGTAACAACATACAAGTCCTTCTTAGCATTCCATTTTCTCTCTCTTTCCTTATTTTCATTTTTTTTTTTTAACCTCCCCCTTTTGTTTTCCTTTTTCCACAGATCCAGAGATCCCAGGGAAAGGTCTGCAACCTATCACACTCTCCCTCTTCTCACCCAGGGACATCTCCACAGTGTCATGGCACTAGTGTCAGGGCATGGTTGTGGATGCAGTTGAGCAGGCAGTGGACAGATGCGTTCAACCAATGCAAGACCTCCTCCAGCAGATTAAAGACTCACGTACCTGATCAGCTCCATTCATCAAGAAGCAGGAGACCTCCACTCCCACGTCACTGGGATCCCCCACTGCTGATAGATCAGGCAGTAGGGATAACCGAGGTCCTCCACACCAGGGTTGAACCGCTGCCAACACCTCCTCACCCTTACCCTTTTGAGTCTGACTGCCATCTGTATGTCTCATGTCCTCCACCAATGTCAGCCCACTATAGTCCTCCTGTGTATCTGTCTTTTATGTTGTGTGCTTTCCTCAACTCTTCCCTATCCCTCTCTCTTATACCACCTTCCCTTCTTCTTTCTCAGACTTTCCTACTATATAAAAACATTGAAAATTAGGAGGGAACTATCCCCCACCAAAAAACATATTACTCCTCTCCCATCTCCTCCAGCACAACCCTCATTATGTCTTCCTTTTGTGTGCACCTTGTCTTCTTTCTCCCTCATTTATAGATGTCCTAACGTCCCCCTTTCCAATCTTATAAAGACCCAATTAGGGTATCCACATAAGGGCAACCATACAATCAGAAAATGACACCTTATATCTTTTGTAAATTCACTTCTGCATAGCTGCACTGAATGCTCCACTTCTTAACTGAGCTCCAGTAATATATGTGGGCTTGTTCAAGCTCTAACTCAGCTCTCAGTTATGAAAACAGTTGAAAGAATCTTCATTTTATACTGCAACGATTAAATATGCATATAACCAGACTAGTTTTAATCCATTTTATGAGCTTACAGACAGCCCAACTACTTCTGGGTGTTTCACTGCAGTCCTTCACTTTCCTGTAGTCACCAACATTAAATGGTGCTGAGCATATCTGCATAAAGGTGCACATACAAACCCTGTAACTATAAATATTTCCCACAGTCTCTGCCTTACACCTGCTACTTGCAGGTTAGATTTAATCTCCCAATGACCGTGAATCAGATGAAGCAGATACTGGGGAATGGACGAATGACTGTGAAACTATTGGCATACCTTTGTTATACCTACCCTCATGAAGTGGACAGTGCATTTTAAGAAGCTCATGTTACACTTTACTGTAGCAGTATTACCTGCATAGGATATTTTCCTTCAATACTGTTTGTAAAGGGGGTCTTGGTCACAGCCATATGAAAGGCTGGGATAATGGGGTTCCAACCACAGGGTGCCAGCTGGCAAGGCATTTTTTTCATCTTTCTTATTACAAGTTTGTATTTATTTATTTTTCTGTTTTTCACAATTCTATCAAAATCTTCTCTCTGGCAACACTGTGCAACACTAGCTACAACAGTACGTGAGTACTAGAACAGTATGCGAGTGCTCCTTCTCCTCCCTCCATGAAATGTTTTTCTCACGCAGATCCCTATGCCATCCACAAGCATAAAACTAAGTGATAAACCACTCGAGGAGGAGACATATCCTTACCATCATACACTGTTCATCTGTATTGCCTAAGACATATTGCATAAATGGTAGAACACAGGTAGTGTAATTAATGACAATATTCTTAAAATTCTCTCAGAAGAAATGGAAGCTGAAAGTTGTTCAGTTTTGCCAGCAGCTTAGGTAGTACACCACAACAGTACAATAATGGGGCTGAAGTCATGCAGTCAGCACTGACTGAAGCCCATATCTTTAAATCAGTCTAGGTCATATAAAGCAATCATTTCTAGGTCACCCTACTTCTACAGTGAAGACAAGGTGTGTCAAAGCTGATTAATCCTCAGACATGGAGGACACAAAGGAAAAAGGAATCTTCAGCATTATGATGGAAAATAAAGAAACTATATTTTTTCAACTTTTTGTGTATACAGCAGAAAGAAGATGGTAGAAGCAACATGTGTATATTGGTTATACTTTCAAAAAGGGGTACTTTTTTTAAACACCTTTATTGAATTATGACTTGTGGTATAGGCAAACTTAATTAAGTTCACATTTACAAACATTATTCATCAGATATATTGTACTATACAATGAAGTCAATTACTGACTTCTCTTCAACCTTATTCATCCTCCAAACCTTTTTTTATGTACTGTTGCCACAATTTCTATTTTTTCTATGTAATTTACACCTATCCTTTTCTAAAGATCCTGATTGCAGTGCTTTTATCTCTGTTACAATATTCACTACTTCAAGTATGGTTAGTTTAGACTATGATTTCCATTTTCTAGTAATTGCTTTGTTAGTAGCCATCAGAATTAAACATAGCATGGCCTTACTTTGTCTAGGCAATTCAGATCCTGTATCCCAACTCAAAAATTAATTTCCTTAGTTACACACATTTGCATTCTTTAGGGAATTTTGAAAGTCTGCCAACTTATTACACTCTGAAAGCATATGATCCCAGGTACCTCTTTCTTCCCTATTACACCTCCAACATTTTCATCTTCCAGAGGAAAAATTCTTTGGAGTCTGATTGGGATATAAAAGTACATATGCAAATACTTCCAGACAAAAATCCTAAATCTTCTAGACTTTGTTGCATATTTGGGAGCCATACATAAATCCTCCCATTGTTTCTTTGTGAATGATTATCTAATTTCTCTTCCCAACCATTTTGGATCTCCTCTGATTGACTTCTATAATTTTTATGCAATAATTTTACATGCCGTACCAATTACCCCTTTTTAAAAGGGCTTCTGGTCTGCATTCGACCAAAAACTCAACCAATGCAGGTCTTTCATTTAGTTTTCCCCTACTCTTTTCTCGTTGCCTATAGTCTGATATTAACTGCTGACATTGAAGACAATCTAGCCTGCAGTCCAAATGTTGCCTTGGCCTCTTCCCATTCTCTTACCTTGCCCTCACTAATTATTTGTTCCCAATACCTTGGTTCCTTTGCCAGCTTACTCCAGTAAATTCCTGCCCCTCTTGCCAATTCCTTGTAATCCTAATTACGTTCATCCTTATCGGCAGAGTATTATTTCTCCATTCACACATTGGCTTAGTTCTTAGTATATTTTCTGATACTTCATGGATATAATATTCTGTATGACTGTTATTCTCCTTAAACATCTGCATCTAAAATCCCACTCTTTCTTTATCCCCCCATTAATCGTCATCCCTTTCCACTTTGGATTGCAGCTTTCTGCTTGTCTTATGTACAAGAGCCGTAACTGTGTAGTTCTAAAATATTCCTTCAAAATCAAGAAGTCCTAAACCTCTTTTCTAATAGAAAACTAAATTGAATCCTTCAACTCTTTATTAATTGCCATACACAACTTCTCCACTGGTTGATAAAAACATGCCTGGCCTGTGTATAAAACTAAAGGGACTGCTTGTATCTTTCTAAGCATATCCATATGTAAGAGGTTCATGTTTCTCAGTTTTTGTATATCTTTATATTTTTATATCCCCCCAATAAAAACCCAGAACCATCTCAAAATGTTGCACAATACTAAGATGTCCTTTTCTGCTTTTATCAAATACAAAATATCATCATATACAAATAAAGCCAATTTTTCAAGTATACCATACCAGTTATATCCTTGAATTTCTAAGTCCCTTACTTTCCTTGCCAATGGTTCTAAATATTAACACAAACAACAAAATAGAAAGAGGACATCCTTGCTTGGTTCCTCTGTTCAGACACAATTTATCAGAAAGGAGCCCTCCCACTTTGATTTTTTACTTCAGTCTCTTATATGTCTTCTTAATTAACCTAATTATTGTGTCAGGAAATGCAAATGCCTCCATTGCCCTACTCATAACATCCCAGCTTACTCTGTCAAATGATTTCTCTGAATCAAGACCCACCAATAACAATAGTATTTCCTTACATTCTGCTTCCCTCTGGATGATCACTGTTGTCAAATGTTTGCTTTCCCACTATAAAACCACACTGATCCATATCTATCAATTTTGGCAACACCTTTGCCTTTTTTTAGTCATTACAGACAATTATACAATGACCTACCATCAATATTCCAAAACGTGCATGCTGATTGGTCAGCGTGCCCATTGTAAATTAGACTTATACTAATGGAAAAAGGTCCGGTCACCCAGACTTTTTCCATTAGTATAAGTTTTTTTTTTTTTTTTTTTTTAGACAGCAACGGAGAACGGAAGAGCTCCGTTGCTGTAATCTCGCTATGTTAAATGGGTTTAACAGCAAGATAGCTTAAAAAAAAGCAACGGATATCTTCCTTTCTCTGTTGATTTTTTTAAAGCTGTCTCGCCAAGTTAAACAGTTTTAACATAGCAAGACAGCTTTAAAAAAAGCAACGGAAAGGAAGATCGCCTTTGCTTTTTTTAAAGCTATCTCTCTATGTTAAACTCTTTTAACATAGCGAGACACTTTTAAAAAGCAACTGAGATCTTTCTTTCTCTGTTGCTTCCACACACAGCTCTGATGTACTGCATAAACATACGCATGCGCAGTACATCAGAACTGCCACAGAATACCGGACAGCTGCGGAAGGGCAGCACGGAGGCATTATACAATGCCATTATTTAAGAAAAGTTACAACCACCACGAGACTGGTGCTTTCCCTTGTTTTAAGATACTGTTAAACAAAACCTCCAAGATCTTCATCACTTTCTTCCTTCCTAACTTCCACAGAAATACCATATATTGCTGGAGGCTTTCTTGCAGATTGGCTATACATCATTTATATCTCATCTTCTCCTGTTTTAACTGTTAATTATTGAATCAAGTCTTCCACAAATATTTCCATTTATGCTTTTTCTTTTTTTTCCCCACTTCTCTGCTTTATTGAAATTTTCATAAAATTTCCAAAATATCTCTAATACCTCTACAGGATCTCTGGATATTTTTCTTGTTATAGGCTCCCTAGGTTTGGCAATAACTCTTTCTAGTTTCTGTTGCCCAAGTCGTTGTCCCAAACGTTTTTGTGCTCTGGAGGTATCATCAAAAAGCAGTTGCTTAACAACAATCTTTTTAAACTTATGCGTATTATACATGCACTCCCTTATTTTCTCTTTAGCACTCTGCAATTGTGCCTGTTCTTGTTCTGTGAGATTCCCTTTATTCTACAATACTTTAACATTTGTCAGCCTCTCGAAATAATTATTACTTCTTAACCATATCTCTTTTTCTTTTGTTTCTACCTTATTTTTAAACTCCACTTTCATTTTATCCCGCCCCTTAGCTATAACTTTTGGAGTACTTTCCGTCTTCCCTAATAACGCTCAATTTTCACTACCGATTTCTTAAATACTTCTCTTTTTAACACATAGGAGGGAAAGCATCACTGTCTCGTTTTTACTTCATTACCCCTCATTTTTATCTTTGTAATTACTGGCGCATGATCTGAAAAGGTTATTGGATGTGTGTCAAAGTTCTCAATAATATGCACATGTTCCTGTGAAATATAATTTCTGCCTGGTCCAGTCCAGTTATTGTACCTTGGGGAATAATATGCAATTGTTTTTTGAGTTCCTACTACTAAGTTCATGTCTTCTATACCAAATATTTTCATAAATTTCTACCACAATCTACTCTCTTTCATTATATTTTTCCTTCTAGGCCCCTCAGATACAGCCTAATTGTTGCAAATCAAATTCTAGTCCCCCACCTATAAGTAATATTCCATACTGAAAGCTGATTATTTCTCCCAATTTTTAAAGCTCCATAATAGCAGATTTAGGTGGAATATAAGCATATGCCAGCATAATCATCATCCTTTGTCAGTAGTCCCTTACTACCACAAGTCTGCCATTGTCATCTTTTCTTCTTCTACCACTATTGGGGCTTTCCTTTGTCCGTGATATTCTGCTGAATAACCGTCCTGAAATCCTTTCTTTATCAAATTCATATGATCAGTTATTTCCAAACATGTCTCCTGTAGTATTGCTATGTGTACTCTGCATTTCTTAATATAATTATTCATTCCTTTTAGTCTATACCTGTGAGACCATTCACATCCCAGGGTAATATGGAAAGTGTTGTCATTTTGATAAGTTGTTATTTCCACCTATTATATATGACAACTTATTTTAAATGTCTACTTCCAGCTTTTGTGAAACATGCACCCACTAATGTTTGACAGGTTGACCCTTTATATAGTTTTCTTATCAACCTTAGAATCTATGTCACATTTTACAATAATTTTGTTTCAATGAAAACACACAAAAAAAAAAAACCCCGAATCTGTTAACTTAATACAAACACACAAATTGTTGCCCCAGTGCAAGCACAGGCCTTAACTAACCTAAGGTTTAAGTTATCCATGCTAAGCTGCACGTCACTGCCTGTGATTTCTACTTACTCTAATTGGTGTCTGTTCTTCTTTTACCTTTATTCTCCTCCCACTTGTGAAAAACAACTTGCATGCTTTCAGAAAACATTAACTTTATCCCTGAATAAACAGTGCTTTGGCTTTTTTGTTGCCCATAATCAGCCTGTCTCTATACAAACGTAAGAGGGAAATGAAGTCCTCAGCTGTATGCTTCTAAAGGCAAGCTGAAACATTTATTGCTAACTGAACATTTATTATAATATTCAGTGTTCTTTTATTTACTTGTTTCCACTAAACACTTACTAGATAAAGCCAAGGGTCTAAATCAAGACATTCACCCAAGCAAAAATATTAGCTCTACATATGCTACGATCTGTGTACTTTTGCACCCCAGCCCCACCTCAATAACCCAAAAGTACAGCTTATAAGCTTAAACATGCTTTTGTCTGGTCTTTCTATTTTTGCATTGTAATGTCTACATTTCTTAATACTAAGAAAGAACAAAGGCATCCGTTTACTTTAGTACCTTTACCACATACAAGAACTAAAAGTGCTTTACTATAAAACACGCAAGTTATACAAGACAGTTTTCAAAGAAACACTGTTGACAGTTTTTTACTTACACTTACATTTTTTTTTCTTTCTCTTCCATTCTGCATAGTGTCCTTACAAACATTAATGAGTAAGTGAGGCAAATGCCTTTCAGTTCCTCAAAAGTTTAATAAAGTAAACAAAAGTCCAATATTTCCACTTTTTCTTACACAACTAGGACTGACGATTTGCAATCTCAAATGTATTCACTAATTTCTGTGTTGCTGGTCTTCTTCCTGTTCATCTCAATCTCTCAATTCTAGACTCTGGTTTAATTCCATGGAACTCCCAATTCTTTTAGTCAACTCCTGTGATTCTCTCTTTCTCTCATGTGTTTCCTTTGGAAAAGGTTTCACTGGCAAAGTCTCTCTCTGTGTTGTATTATCACAAGTAAGAGAAACAGAGACCCTTTTTGCTTGATGGCTCCCTTTTTGCTGGACAAACTTCTTTATTCCCTCCTTAGCCTGTTCTGCATCAAAAAATGACTTTGATCCTCCAGGAAAAAAATTCTGAAGACAATTGGGATACAGAAGCTTGATCTCACACTTGCCTCTCGACATTGGGTGACTGATAGAATGACAGGTGTAAAACTGGTTGAACTAGGGCGAATATTCTGTCTGGGGGTATTCTAACCCCAGAGCTCACTGTGCCCAACTGGAAGCCAATAAAAGTCATGGACTAAGAGGGATCCAGTTGTGATTTTGCTAGACTGACCATGATCCCCAGGTATAGGCTTAAGAGGAGCAAATACTGCTTTGCTGTAAACAAGTCTTTTTATAATAGGTGCAGGAATTTGACAGTCATCTAGGTTGAGAAAGATTCTTACACAGACAAATGCATGTTAGCCGCAACGGAAGCCATACATTTAGTGAATACTGAGGGGGGTGTGCTGTGGTGAGACTCAATGGCAGAGTTCTGAACCGATACTGACTGGCTCCCATATGAAAGCAGAAAAGTCATTCAGGAGACTTCTATATCTTGACTTATAGGTAAGCATCCTGGAGATCCGAAGAGCACATACAGTCTCCTGCCTGCAGGCAAAGTAGAATAGACTGCACTGTGACCATCCAGGAGTCTCTCTCTACATACTGATTCAGACAGCTGAGGTCCAGAATTGGTCTGGGGTCCTCAGTCTGTTTTGGGTACCAAGAAGTTCTGATGGGATGTCATGGACTGCTCTTTTCACTAGGAGACTGTGAATCTCCTGCTGAACCACCCTTCTCTTATAGGGTGGCACAAAGGGCAGTCCAGTGGTTAGGTGAATGGCCAATATTAAAAATGATATGGAGTAGCCTCTGGATAAGATTTCCCCTGCTCCATTTGCCTGCCTAATGTCCAACCATGCATGCAGATTAAGGGAAAGACATCCCTCAAAAGTCCCTAAAGCGGGGCAGTCAGGCAACTACCCAGGATTCATTCAGGAGGAATCCTAGAAAGGATCCCTGTGCTCTTGCTGATTGCAGACCACTTCTGCCTCTTTGATGGTTAGACAACCCCAACAGCTATGAGCATGATGTATATTGCCATCTTGCTCACATCGTAATAGTTTGTTCTTAACCTTTCAACTAAACAAAGAAGTTACAGCAAAAGAAGCACTGACAAAAGCTGCCACAAAGTGTTCCACAAAATTCATAAGTTGTAGCCAGGCCTCATGGTGCATTACAATGCCTGAACCGGAAAATCTTCCTAATCCATCTGCTGTACTGCGTAGCAAGCACAAGAGCAGTGAAGAAAAAAATGCATCTTTGTCACTTGGGTCTCCAGCTAGGACTTCAGATCACCTGTGGGCAACTGTTTCAAAATGTTCATAGTCTTGACAGCTAGGTAACCTTATATGCAGCTAGGTAACCTTATATGCAACGAGTAGTTAATCACTTAAGAAGAAAAGGTACTTGATGCAAGTTTTCCAGGTCAATCTATCATACATGACTCTCTGTGAGGAGGATGGGTAGCCATAGCATCTTCCAGGACCTCAAATTTGGTGGCTGCTGACACCACTGTGGAATCAACAAGTGGACCTTTGCTCCAGTGTTGCTTACACTTGGGTGTCTACAACACACTGTCCAGTTACCATGGGAATGACTGTGCTACATCCAGCTTTCTCCACACTTTGCAGCGCACACCAAATCAATAAGTTTGTTGGGGGATAGCACTACCCAGGCTGCTGGGGGCATGAACGTATAACGCTCTTAAGATCTCTTCTTCCACAGACATGGGGTAGATGGGTCAGATCTGCAATGCCTTATTATCTCCAGTATCTTACTAAATATGGTGTCTTCTGAAGAGTATCCGGGGGAACCTCCTCTTCATCAAGATCAATAACTGGGGAGGGAGACTCCAAAGGGGAATCAAAGTGCTTCCTCTTAGACTGCTTCTTCCTAGGAGGGCTCAGTGGGGACCAGTCCAAGTTAATCTGAACAAATGGCATCCCAGACATCAACAATCCCTGCCTACCAGGTCTTCTTTCCTGTGGGGAAAGACAGATGAGCAAATTAAATTCTCTGCCTCAGCAGTGGCTATGGGTGGAGTGGCATAGAATGAGATGTTACTGCACAAAGATCATATTAAATCTTCTCTCTTCTGATCCATCCTTCAAGGCACCTCAGGCTGAACTGAAGTCATTGACACAGACCACACCAACGTCAATGCATGCCCATCATCACTGACCACCAGCACCAACACTTCCATAGTCACGTTTACAAAGGAGAACTTCGGCACCAAAGGGTTGAACACTAACAGCATCAACACTAACAACAATTCTGACAAGGTAGGGACCATAGGTAGGTACTAGGCTATCGGCCCAAGGGCCTAAGCAAGCCTAGCCAACAAGGTTCCCCTGGCTTACGCCACCCAAGAAAGTTATTTTCTTGTGCCCCTATCGTGCAGAGCCACAAAAGTGATCCCCGGGGTGTATTTCCTATTTCCCATCCACTAATCAAGATTTTTCTTGAAGAGTGCTAATGAGGAACTTTGCTTGACATAGATGGGTAGCTTGTTCCAGTGTATGGGAAGCCTCTGGGACAGGAATCTATCCTTCCAGCATGCCCTGTTTATTGTGGTGACAAGGTTTATGTCCCTAGAGCATGTAGCTCGGAGGGATTGGGATTTCTTTAGGTGTAGCATGTCCAACAGCTCTGGGTTTGACATAGCTTTATATGTTAGGCAGAGATCACCTCGGAGTAGGCGATATGCTTCGGAGTAAAGCTGGAGTTTTTTGAGACGGTCAGTGTAGGGCATCTGTTTGAGGCCAGTAATCCTCTTTGTGAGGTACTTCTGTGGCCTTTCCAGCTGCTGCAGATGTCTTGTGAGGTACATTCCAAAAGGGGCACTGTACTCTATAATGGGTCTAATGAGTGTTGAGTAGAGGGGAACAATGACCTCTTTTTTCCTAAACGAGAACCCTTTTGTGATGAGGTGTGCCACGTAGATGGATTTCCTGACTACTATGCCGATGTGATTATCAAAGGAGAGACTACTGTCCACCTGGGTCTCCAGGTCTCATCACACATTCGGCGTTAAGTAGAGTGCCGCCTATGTGGTAGACCAGAGATGGCATTGAGAGATCTCCACTGAACCCCTTCAGTTGGGGGGGGGTTGACATTGATAGTGTAAGAATTGACACCTCCCTCAGTGTCGAAGGCATCAATGACCACAAATTACCTTTAAGTGCCAAGAACATTAGCACAGAACTTCTCACCAGTTCCAAGGCTCCCAGAGCCAAAACGGGGCCTGGAGCAGGAGCAGTAGTGAAGTTGTCTTGGGTTTCTTGTAGCCCCTCCCTGGACAGAGAGGAGGCACATGATCATACCATATTGAAATTAAGCCTTCAAAAATGCAATCATCATCTGGTCCCAGACCAGCTGTGTGGAGCTCTGCAGGAACCCAGAAGAAAGGAAAAATGCAGCAGATGCATGGCACAAGGAAAGAAAGTGGGAAAGCACCTGCTGTAATGAGAGGCTCCTCGCTCTCCTCCTCAGAGCACAGTCCATTGTGCTAAAAGACTTGTTGCAGAGGAAAGGCTGAACTGAATGAGAACACCAAAATCAAAGGTTCTGGGTGAAGAGAAGAAAGCTCCTCAAAAAATATAAGTATCAGAATTATCCACCCTTTTTAGCTTTCTCTTCTCAGAATGATCTGGTTTGTCTTGGTCATTAGTTCTGGCTTTATCTTTCTCACATTCCTTGCTTCTTTCCTTGGACAGATCCGGTTTCAGCAAGCTTTTAAGGACCAGTTTATTAGAGTGATCCAGAAGTGTTCATGAACTGAAGCTGTTGCGTAACTGGAGGTCTGCACTTAAATGCCCTACTACTGACAAATAATGCACTTCTCATGTGGCTCTTGTGAAGGGATTTTATATTTGTACTGCTGCACTTTTTAAACCCAGAGGCCCTGATGCCCTTATCCATATTTTATACATTCAAAATAGCCGATGGAAAAAAAGGCTTTAGTAATTATCAGATCAGTAAAAAAGAAGTTATGTACTTAAGTACCGTTTCACCTGTATTATCCTTTTCACTTTTCCTCGACATGTGGGTTTTGGATCCGACTCAGCCGCTTTCAAAAGCTTAGGCTCCAAAAAATCGAGCTCCTCCCCTACTCATAATGCCTCACTCCCCTCTGGTTACCTCAGATTGAGTTTGCTGCTACCAAATATACCATAATATATGCAATGTACATCAACTCTAAAAGTTACCAACAAAGAAGAGAGAAAGAACAGGAGCTAAACAAGGATCTGAGGTTCCTACAAGCATATCTGTCAGGTCATTCACAAAGGGACAGGGGGAATGATGGAGGGAAGTTCGAGGAAGAATGAAAAGGACAACACAGATGGAACATTATGGTAACTACATAAGTTCTTTATCTGATGTCATTTTCATTCTTCCTCGACCAGTGGGACAGAGCCCCCAGCTACAATAACCTTGGGTATCCTTCATGGAAGGATATTTTAGAGCACTGCAGAACTAAAAGCAGCTCTGTTTCTGGATAGAATGTCCAGTTTGCAGTGGGAAATGAAGGTGTGAGAACTAAACCACGAGGCAGCTGGACATATATTATCAATTGAAACTTTAGCCCAAAAAGCTTGAGAAGTTCGGGTTCCTATTAGATGACAGAAGACGCATTCTTTCAAATGCGTCTTGGTCAAACTTGAAAAGACGAAAAGGCAAAATGACGAAGCGGCATATAAGCAAATTCTTTCCCTGGGAAAGAATTTGATTGGCCGCGTCCATTACTTTGCCGTTTTCGTCAATGTAGTGCGATCTCAGAGTTGGTATATTTAAGTAGGGGGGGTGAAGCCCCCACTTTATGTTACGTTTTAAGTTTTTTTTATTTTGGAACAGCGATTTTTTTCCCTGGGGAAAAAAAATCGCTGTTCTAAGCATTCGAATTTGTAAGCTTTCAGTTACATGGGGTCAATAAATCATTCGCTTTTCTAAACATTCGATGATTTAATATAGACCCAGAAGTTGCCATTGATCTAGTAGAATGAGCTTTGAGTCGGTGAGGTAAAGAAACACCTTTTGGATTCATAAACAAACAAAATGCAGTCCCTTAACCATTTAAGCTAAGGTGGTCTTGGCAACTGGTTTACCTTTTTTGGCCAACGAAAAGGATATGAAAAGCTGGTCAGATTTTCCTTAAAGATTTAGATCCGTCTAGATAGAAACGCAACTGTCTGTGAATATCCAGCAGATGAAGAGTGTATTCTCCTTTCTTTTGGAAATTAGGAAAAAAGGCCAGTAAGTCGATAGATTGGTTTATAGTTTACATTGTTCTCAGTCGCAACTTTGGGAAGAAAAGATGGATTAGTACATAATGTCACTATTTCCTTGTGAAAAATTAATTAGGGGTATTTGGAGGACAGAGCTTGCAATTCAGATACTCTTCTTTCAAAAGTGGCAGCAATAAGAAAAACAGTCTTCCATGGTAAAAATTTCAAATCTACTTTGGCTGAGGGTTCAAAAGGAGGATGAACCAGAGCCTGTAAAATCACAGTTAGATCACAAGGAGGAGTTGGATCTTTGACAGGAGGATGAAGAAGGAATGTCCCTCTAAGAAAAGCCTTGCACAACTGTAATGTGGCTAAACATGGCAAATTTTCTCCAATATGAAAATTCAAAATGGCTGCCAATTGTAGTTTTACAGTGGAATGACTGGTCCCCCTCATACAAAATATGTGCAAGGAAATCTAGAAATGCCAGAATAGAAGCGGTAAAAGGATCTAATTCCTGCTGTTTAGCCCAAAAAGAAAATATCTTCCATTGACTCTTCCTCTAGTCGAAGATTTGTTGGAGAAGATCAGAATGTTTCAGACTACGGAGGAAAACCTGGCAGATCTAGCCATCAGTGAAACTAGAAAAACCATGGAGTTAATTTCAGACCACGGAGATTGGGATAAATTTACCCTGATGGATGGGATAGCAGATCTGGACAAGGTTCGAGCATTAACGGAGGGCAAATCAGATGAGACCAAAGATAGGTGAACCAGATTTGACGAGGACAAAAGGAAGTAACAAGGATCACTTTATGCTTCAACCTGGAAGGTTTTTGAAGAAACCTATGGATCAAAAGCAGAGGAGGAAAAGCATAAAGTAACCCAGGAGGTCAAGCGTAAGCCACAGTATCCCTGGGTGACTGTCCCTGCGGGGGGTGCAATACAAAGAAACTGCTGCACTTGTGCTGTAGGGGGATACGAAGAGATCACAGCAAGGTTGACCCCATTTGTGGAAGATCATGTTCACTACTGAATGAGTCCAACACCACTCGTGAAGCAGCAGTAAGACTCTGCTGAGCCTGTCCGCTAGAATGTTGCGCTCCCCCAGAATGTGCGTTGCAATCAGAAAGCGGCTGGTAGAGATCACCCACTACCACACTCTCACTGCTTCTCGGCACAGGAGGTAGGCTCTGGTTCCCTCTTCTTTGTTGATGCATCAGACTACCAACATATTAACCAATTGTATGGCAATAGCCCCTGGAGGAAAGAAGCTGTGAAATGCCTGCAACGTTAAAAGAACTGCTCACATCTCCAGGACACCGACATACAGATTGGTCTCCTGTGATGTCCATGTGCCTTGGACCATCTGACACAAAAAATGCCTCCCCCGCCCCAGCTGGGAGGCATCCATGATCAACATGGCGCTTGGGAGAGGAAGAAAGTACAGTTTTGTACCTACCATAAATGTAGATGTTCGAGGATACACATTGCTGCAGTCCTTACTATTGGGTAGTCCGCTGTCCAGTCGGCCCGAATACCAGAGTATATGGCTGACGTCGGTCAGGGCGCATTAGACTGACGTCAGTACGTCAGGGTACTAATGCGCATGACCGACGTCATATCCTCAGTCTTTTCTTGCCCCAGATGTCAGAAGACCCTAATAAGACAAGGCCCAAAATACCTGCACCAAAAATATGTACAATATATACAAAAATATATACAAAAATATCAGCAGATAACCTCACCTACACAACCACCCCTAAACACAGAGGGAAGGAGGGAGGTAAATTGGACTGCAGCAATGTGTATCCTCGAACATCTACATTTATGGTAGGTACAAAACTGTACTATGTTCTTCGTTCCACATTGCTGCAGTCCTTACTATTGGGTAGAATCCCAAAGCAGAGGTAAGGGAGGCTGGCAAATCATAAAGAAGTAGGAGCTGACAACATGCCTTGCAAAACAGCTGTGGCAAAACCAGCCCTAGACTTAGAGTAGATAGGAAGGTGATAATGCTTAGAGAAAGTATGCACTGAACTCCAAGTAGCTGCCTCCAAAATATCCTTAGTTGCCACTCCCTTAGAAATGCTGTTGAAGTGGCAGTAGCCCTAGTGGAATGAGGCCTAATCCCAGCTGGAATCTCCTTGCCATGATGGGAATAACAAAATGCAATGCAAAACCCAATCCACCTAGAAATAGTTTGTTTTGACACAGGCTTGCCCTGTGAACTCAAAGCAAAAGAAACAAACAACTGCTGAGACTGCCTAAAATCCTTAGTCCTGCTTAAATAATAACGCAATTGCCTGTGTACATCTAAAGAGTGCAAAATCTTTTCCCCTTTATTTTGGGGGTCTGCATAAAAAGTAGGCAAATGAATGGTTTGGTTTAAAGCCACACTAGAAACCACCTTAGGCATAAAGGAAGGATTAGTACGTAATGATACCCTATCCTTATGGAAAATCAAAAAGGGCTCTACTGCCATAAGGGCCTGCAACTCAGACACCCGTCTTGCAGAAGTAATAGCCAACAGAAAAGCAGTCTTCCATGACAAGTATTTCAATTCAGCAGTAGCCGCAGGCTCAAAAGGTTGTAGAGTAAGTTTTTCCAACACAAAATTGAGATCCCAAGCAGGAGTAGGAGCTCTACATGGGGTCTTATATTCTTTGCCCCTCTAAGAAACTGCTTGAACAAAGGATGCGAAAACAATGGTGGGTCACAATCATAGTGAGCTGAAATTGCTGCAGCATGAATCTTAATGGAAGAGAAGGACAAACCTTTGTCCAATAATTCAGTAAGATATTGAAGAGCCACACTCAAATTAGGCTCAGAAATCTCCAAATTCTTTGCTGTACTCCAAAATAAAAATCTCTTCCATTTTTCTGCGTACACTTTCCTCGTACTAGGTCTTCTAGCTTCCATAATCACATTTAAAACTTGTTGAGGAAGTTGAGACCTGCTGTGTTTCAACACAGAATATGCCAGGCTGTTAGATGAAGAGAGTGAAGCTTGACATTGAGCAGATGACCGTCCTTCTGAGATAACAGATGAGGAATCAAAGGTAAAGGCCATGGAGGCTTCCTTACCAGACTCCTTAGTAGTGGGTACCAATGTTGCCGTGGCCAATCTGGAGCTATCAAAATCATCCTTGGCTTGTCTTGTCTGACTTTTAATAGCACCTTTGGAAGAAGAGGCAGAGGTGGAAAGGCATACACATGAAGGTTTTTCCAACTGAAAGACAGAGCATCCACTTTCCAAGCTGTGTGATGAAACCCCTTTGTGCAAAACTTTGGCAGCTGGTGGTTTAGTGGAGAAGCGAACAGATCTATGTCTGGAGTTCCCCATGACACTGTCAATTTCTGAAATACATGAAGATCCAGTTTCCACTGTGGGGATCCATGATTTGTCTGCTTAACACATCTGCTAAGGAGTTCTGTGCTCCGGCAGAAACCTTGCCTGAAGAGTTAGTTGCAAGCTTAGCGCAGTCTCCCATAAAATCATTGCTTGCCTGCATAGAGGATAAGAATGTGTTCCCCTTGCTTGTTGATGTACCACATGACAGTTGTGTTGTCTGTTAGAATCAACACCTGCCCTGGAAGAAGTAACTCCTTGAAAGCCATTAATGCAAACTGGACTGCTAACATCTCCTTCATGTTGATATGTAGATGCTGTAGTCTGGCAGGCCACTTGTCTTGTATCCACTTTCCATTTAGATGAGCTCCCCAAGCAATGTCCGAGGCATCTGTCGTCAAAATCTGACTCGCCTCTGGCCGGGTCACAGAGAGTCCCTTGTTTAGGTGACATTCCTGAGCCCACCACAAAAATTCTTTTTGAAGGCAAGGTATTATTTGAATGACAGTGTCCAAATCCTGGCAGTGCTGTGTCCATACATTTTGAGATACCATTGTAGCTTCCTCATATGCAGTTTGGCATTGGGAAGCACCAGAATACAAGATGCCATGAACCCTAATGCTTGAAGGACTGTCCTTGCAGTCAGCACGGACTGATGAGATAGTTGATGGAAGTAAAGTGATAGACTCTTTTGTTTGTCCGGGGTTAAAAGGCCATCTGGGCTGCTGTATTCAGTCTCACACCCAGAAAGCACATGTCTTGAGAGGGTACTAGACTGGACTTTATTTCGTTCACAGAATACCCTAGGCATCTTAGCACTGCTATAACATATTCCAGATGTTGTAGGAGGTCTTCCTTTTCTTGAGCCAGAATCAGGCAGTCGTCCAAATAAGGATAGATTTGAATTCCTTTTAGCCTGAAGTAAGCTATCACTGGAGCCAGAACCTTTGTGAATACTCTGGGCAGTAGATAAGCCAAAGGGCAATGCAGAGAACTGATAATGAGAATTTCCAGCTCGAAACGCAGATACTTCCTGCAACTTAGTCTTATAGGCACATGAAGGTAAGCTTCCTTGAGATCTAAAGTTACCATCCAGTGATCTTTGCCCAGCAGAGGTAAAAGCTGTTGTAACGTCAACATCTTGAACTTGGGAATGTCCAGATAAGTGTTGAGGATAGATAAATCCAAAATTGGTCTCCACGTGTTCCCCTTCTTTGGTACTAGGAACAGGCGAGAATAAAATCCTAGGCCCCTTTCTGATACAGGGACTGGCTGAATGGCCCCTATTTGGAGTAACAGAGAAATTTGCTTGTGAGCCTCTTTCCTTTGTGGAGGAGGAACATCTGGCATGCCTTTGAAAGGGGCAATGTATGGAAATAAAACCGTAACCGTGGTGAATGATATCCAACACCCATCTGTCTTGAGTAATTAAATCCCAATTTCCTTTGAAAAGAGACAGTCTTCCTCCTAAAGGAGCTGCCAGACGAGAACCTACTGGCAGCTGAAAAGGCAGGTCATTGGGTCTGTTTACGAAAGGACTGACCCCTGCCCTCACCAGAAGTCTGAGCAGGTGAACTCCTGTTCTAGGCCTAAAAGAACCTTGAGCTCTGCCCCTACCACGTCTAGACCTACCCCTAGACTGGGAATCATAAGCAGGATATGTCCATCCCTTAGTAGGCCAATTTCTACTAAACTTGGTGGCTGCACCTGCAAAAATCTTTAACAGTTTGCATAGACTTAGCTTTGTCCTCCATTTTCTTTAAAACTGCTTCCACAGGCGAACCAAACAACACATCAGACTGTAAAGGAGCATCCAAAATCCTTGTCTTAACATGCTCAGCTAAATTCTGATCCCTCAACCAGGCATGCCTGCGAAGAACAGAACTAGTGGCAGCCACCCTCGAGGAGGCCTGTACAGCATCAAAACCACATTGCAAAGAATGCTTACCCACTTGTTCAGACACATGAACTAAATCCAGCAACTCTTTACACTCAATACCTTCCGCCAAAGCATCCACCTTAGATTTCAGTTGTGAAAGGAGATAATTTTGATATTTAAGCATGTGAAACTGACAATTCAACGCCCTCATGGCTAAAGTGGAAGAAGTATACACTTTCTTTCCCCATCTATCCAAAGCCCTTGCCTCTTTATCAGTGGGAACAGGGTTTTTAACCACAGAGGCCTTAACACCTTTAGGTCCCTGAGAAACAGTTTCCGGGTCTGCCCTAGGACTCTTAAAAAGATACTTATGAGCTTCAGGCACCCTATAGTACCTATCAGGTTTAACAGGAGCAGGAGGCAAAGAATCAGGGTTCAGGGAAGCCTCTGCAAAACATCTTCCACCACATTCAACACAGGAGGTATAGCTAAGGGCCTATGCTGGGGCAAAACAAGAATTCCCTAAGCCTTTTCCTGGAATCAGAGTAATCCTGGCCTTCCCATTTAAAGTGCTCCCTCATGGAATGCAGAGTCTCTGAAAATGAGAAATCCTCAGGAGGAGAAGCTGTAGGAGTGGAGTCATCCACATCAGAATCAGAATAAGGAGGATACTCCTGCAAATCCTCCGCAGAAGACTCAGAAGCCTCTGAACACTGTTCAAAACTATCAAACTCCGGTTCCACCCTAGGCCTCTTATCAGGAGGGGGCATAGAACCTCTAATCATAGTAATCAAATCTTCTGCCATTTTAAGCATATGTTTCTTAGGCACAGAACCTGAAATGCTAGGAGAAGCCCCCACTGAAGCTGAACTTGGCCTACCTCTCAAAGAAGTTTTGGCAACAGAAGGAGAGGCTCTAACTACCTTGGGAAGAGAGGGAAGAACAGTTACCTGAGAAGCCCCCTCAGCCTGGCCTACCTCCTGAGAAGGCACATCCTGTAACAGTAAAGTCTCTGCCTGAGACTCCATAGAAACTCCTGGCAAAACCTCTGGCTCCACTGAGCCTTCTAAAGAACCGGCGTCTGGGACTGCCGGTTCATCACCCCTAGGCTTCGCTTTTGTCCTTGCGCTTCTTGACGAAGCGGGGGCCGGAGCATCCGACGGCATTTTATAATTGCAACGCTTCCCAAACACTAACCTAGCACAGTCTAACCGTCTCTTAATAGTGCGTTTGTTAAACCTAGCACAAGAGCGGCATCCAACAACGTCGTGCTCAGGCCCTAAACAAGGTATACACAAGGTATGGTAATCCCTATGAGGTATCTGTTTCCCACAAGAAATACAGTTATTCACTTTTTCTGACATCCGGTTAAATACTGAGGCAAGAAAAAACCAAAATGTTCCCCAACGGGGTACTTAGCCAACTCTGATTCGGTCTGAAACTCCGGTTTCGGAAATATTTCAGAACGCCAACCTGCACTCGCAAAACTGCTTCTGCATCGGACCATGCGGCAAAAAAGACTGAGGATATGACGTCGGTCATGCGCATTAGTACCCTGACGTACTGACGTCAGTCTAATGCGCCCTGACCGACGTCAGCCATATACTCTGGTATTCGGGCCGACTGGACAGCGGACTACCCAATAGTAAGGACTGCAGCAATGTGGAACGAAGAACATCAAAGGGGCATCCTTGAAGAATCTCCAGAGAGTGAAGCCACCAGAGGAGAGAATCCTTGCACACTTGTGATAGCTTGATTGGACAACTGAGAAGATATTAAAGTAGTCATCACTGGACTGCTAAGGTCTATTGTAAAATTCTCTTTTTTCATTTCTCCAAGTCTTTTGGGTTTCTAATACCATGATGGGAATGGACCCCATTCGTAAGTCAAAGTACGATTAAAGTTTCAATCTTTGATGTCAGCCAGAAGTGCTCTTTGCAGCAGCCACAAAGTGCCCAGTAATGACTCCTTCTGCAATTCATATGGAGTTACATGTATTGGTAACATATCTAAATATGACTGTAGATTCTTTTTTATAAGACCCATTGCTTCTACTACTATTAGAACTGTCTGGGTATCTTTCTTCCACATTGCTCTCATTTCTGCCTGCAAATCCTGATATTTTATGACTTTATGTCTCTCTGTACGCAAGACACTGTAGTCACTGGGTGTAGAAATTTCAGTGATGAATGCTACTTTTGTCTTCTTTTCATGGACCACTTTATCTGGTTTTCTCACATCTATCTTTTGAACTGTTGGTAATGTGTGATCCCATGTGATGTAGACTTCATCATTTTCTATGATGCTTTGTGGTTTATGTTTCCAGTGTTTTTCAGCCACTTCAGTACCATAAGTACCATAATGTCTGCATAATCCCCACTGCAACAGTCTTGCTACGTTATTATGTATTTCAGTATACAGTAATCCTCCCATTAGTATGTCACAACCAGCAACAAGGTGTATGACTGCTTCCAATTCTGTTTTACAAAACCTACATTTGTCTGTTTCCCCACATGTTCAATGGACTTTGTAAACCAATGTGTATGTAAATCCAGAAAATCAGGTACGACAGCCCAAAGCAGAACGGTGGCATAAATTGTTTTATTCTGTTAGCGCTTTCACGGCTATCCAGGCCGCTTCCTCAGACACAAAAAAATCACAACCATTACTCCATTTTTAAAAAAGGGAACAACCAGTAAAAAAACACAATCAATCTAACAATTAAACCTTAAGTTAAAGAATATTTAAAGAGACATCATCTAAGAAATAAAAATTGACACTATATGTATATATGTAAGTGCATATATACACATATACATGTATGTAAAAAATGCATATAAAAATACTTTAAATATTCACTCAATTCATATTATATAACATTAATATATAAACATCAATCACTAAATTATTATCTAAATATCCTGTTCTTCAGAACAGGTTTTATACAAATTTTGTCATTCAACCCCTTTCCTGTATTAGCTCTCATTCTTATAATTCATTTTAGTTCCATATTTTCCACTTAATTCCCTATGTCCCCTCCACGCATATCTTCATATGCAACTTGTAGTATTTTAAATTTAAAATTATGTTCAGTACCATGTAATGAAACATGTTTAGCAAGTGGATTACTCTGTATAGAATTGTTAATACTATAAATATGTTCACAGATCTTGTCCCTAAGTCTGTGATCCGTCTTGCCAATATAAAAACTACAGCAAAGTTGACATACAGCTAAATAAACTAGGTGTGTAGCATCACAACTGGCTCGAGTGTAAGTTTTTATACGTTTACCAGTATCAGGGTGCCTAAATTCATCAGTGCAATCTATATATTTGCACCAGTTGCATTTAGAAAGTACAGTTGTATACACTTACCATAAATGTAGATGTTCGAGTGTATTCACTGTTGCAGTCATCACTTTTGGGTTATCTGCTTGCAGTAGCCCTCAGTCGGCCTGATTAACAAAGTCTTGGGTCCTGCGTCGATTGCTGTCCCTTCTTCTATGACTTCAGGTCGTCAGGGTTATAAAACATGCAGCTGACGCCATTTCTTTCCCCAGATGTCAGGTGCCCCCTTAATGGAAAGCAATTAAATCTATAAATATACAAGGTTATACCTCCACCAAAAAAGCAAATACACCAAAAAGCTTTTGAAGATAGTAAAGGAAAGTAGAGGTATATCCAAAAAAGAAAAAGAAGGGGGCTGGGGGAGGGTAACCAGGACTGCAACAGTGAATACACATGAACATCTACATTTATGGTAAGCGTACACAACTGTACTATGTTTTCCGTGTTTCACTGTTGCAGTCATCACTTTTGGGTAGATTCCCAAAGCTAAGGATGGGAGGAGGAATTTAAATAGAATTAGGACCAGCTAAAAGGCCTTGCAAGACTGCAGTGGCAAAGCCAGCTCTGGATTTAGAGAAAATTGGCAGATGGTAATGCTTGGTGAAAGTATGTACAGAACTCCAAGTAGCAGCTTCTAGGATGTCCCTGGTAGGGACGCCTCTGAGAAAGGCTGTAGAGGTAGATGCAGCCCTGGTAGAGTGGGGTCTGATCCCCCTGTGGGATAGGTTTTCCATGGTGTTTGTAGCAAAAAAGAATGCAATGGCCTATCCATTTGGAAATGGTTTGCTTTGAAATAGCCTTCCCCTCTGCCCCTGCAGCAAATGCTACCAGCAGTTGATCAGATTTCCTTTGAAGTTTAGTTCTGTCAAAGTAGAATCCAAGTTGTCTGTGCACGTCTAAGGAGTGCAGAATCCGTTCCCTTTTCCTTCTGTGGATTAGGAAAGAAGGTTGGCAAATGTATGGACTGATTAAGGGCCACACTGGATACCACCTTGGGCATGAAGGAGGGATTGATCATGAGGGACACCCTGTCCACATGAAAGATGATGAAAGGCTCCACTGCCATGAGGGTCTGTAATTCAGATACCCTTGCTGAAGTGATTGCTAAATGGAAAGCTGTTTTCCAGGAAAGGAATTTGAAGTCAGCAGTGGCAGCAGGCTCGAAAGGAGGAAGGGTGAGCTTTTCCAATACAAAGTTGAGGTCCCAGGCTGGAGTTGGAGCCCTCCTGGGCGGTCATAGATTTTTGGCCCCTCTTAAGCAGTGGATGAGAAAAGAGGGGTGCTTCTGTGTTATAATGAGCTGAGATGGCTGAGGCGTGAATTTTGATGGAGGAGAAAGACAGGCCCTTATGAAGCATCTCAGTTAAGTATTGTAAGATCTGAGTAAATTGGGCACTGTTGTGCTCATCCCTTGAGATTGGTTCCAGGCACAGAATCTTTTCCATTTGTTAGCATAAGACTTTCAGGTACTAGGCCTCCTTGCCTCTAAAATGATATCCATCACTGGTTTACTGAGGGATGGTAAAGGAGAAAATTATGTAATTAGCCAGGCTGCTAGATTCAGTGTTTGAAGTTGAGGATGTAGAATTTGGTTCTTCTGCTGAGACAATAGAGTAGGAGTCTGAGGCAGGTGCCATGGGGCCCACAGTGACGCACTGCACAAGAGGGGGTACCAGTGTTGGCGTGGCCAGTCTGGTGCAATCAAAATCATCCTTGGTTTGTCTTGTTTGATCTTTAGTAGTACTTTGTAGTGCAGAGGCAGAGGAGGAAAGGCATAAACTGATAGGTTTTTCCAGCTGAAGGACAGAGCATCCACTTTCCAAGCTTGTTTGTGGGGAGTCCTTGTGCAGAATTTGTCCGACTGATAGTTTTGGGGGGAGGCAAATAGGTCTATATCTGGGCTCCCCCATTTGCTTGTCAACATGTTGAAACTCCTTGGTTCCAGTTTCCACTCGTGTGGGTCCATGAGGTTTCTGCTTAGTTCGTCTGCCAGTGTATTTAGTTTTCCTGGCAGGAATTGACCTTGTAAATGTACCTGATAGCTCTGGGCTGTGTTCCACAATGCCATGGCTGGTCTGCAGAGGGAGTAAGAATGTGTACCCCCTGCTTGTTTATGTACCACATAACAGTGGTGTTGTCCATCTTTATCATTAATTATCCTGGAAGAATGTGGTCCTTGAAGGCTGTTAGGGCATTCTGTACAGCTAACATTTCTTTTTTTTATTGATATGCAGGTGCATTTGACTTGGGTTCCATTTGCACTGAATGCACTTTCCTGCAAGGTGGGCTCCCCATGCATAGTCTGATGCATCTGTTGTTAAGGTTTGGGCGGCAGGGGGTAGTCTGAATGGTATTCCCCTGCTTTGGTGGCAGGCCTCTGCCCACCAAAGGAACTCTAGGCATAGGCAAGGTATGATAGGAATCATTGCCTCTAGATCCTGTGAATGTGGACACCATAGGCTTTTGAGATACCATTGCAGTTTCCTCATATGCAGCCTTGCATATGGAATTAGAAGAATGCAGGAGGCCATGAACCCCAAGGCTTGCAGTATTTGCCTTGCAGATAGCCGGGATTTTGTGGCCACTTGTTTGAAGTATGTTGTCAAACTAATCTGTTTCTCTGGCGTGAGGAAAGCCATCTGGGAAGTTGTATTCAAGCTTGCTTCCAGGAATATAATTTGTTGACAGGGTACCAGTTGTGATTTCTTTTCGTTTATGGTGTACCCCAGACAAGTCAGTACCCTTTGAACAAAGGCCAAATGATTCAAAAGTATGTCCTGGCTTTCTGCCTGAATTAGACAATCATCCAGATATGGATATATTTGAATATTTCTTTGCCTGCAGAATGCAATGACTGGAGCTAGGCACTTTATGAATACCCTGGGCGCAGTAGATAAGCCAAAGGGCAGTGCAGAGAACTGATAGTGCATGTAGCCTGCTTTGAAGCGTAGGTATTTTCTGCAAGACTCCCTGATAGCGATGTGCAGGTATGCTTCTTTTAAGTCTAGTGTTGTCAACCATGCATCTTTGCCTAGCATAGGAAGCAGCTGGTGAAGAGTCAGCATCTTGAATTTTGGAATCACCAGAAAGGTATTTAGAGTAGAACGGTCCAGGATAGGATGCCATGTATTGCCTTTTCTGGGTACCAGGAAAAGTCTCGAACAGAACCCTTGTCCCTTTTCCTCTTCTGGTACCAACTGAATAGCCCCCAAGCTTAAGAGAGAGAGTACTTGATTTTGGGCCTCTGTCCACTGATTTGGAGGTAGATTTGGTCACTCGCTTGGTATTGGTAAGGTGTGGAAGTGAAATCTGTATCCTTGGGAGACTATATTTAAAACCCATTTGTCCTGGGTAATAAGTTCCCAGTTTTTGGAGCATTCAGTTGGGAAGTGCTTGGAAGTTTTAGAAGCAAGTCATTGAGACTGTTTTCCATAGGGGGGAGTCTTACTACTCCCTGATTTGGGTGCGGAAACCCCCCACTGCTTAGTCTTGTGTGTCCCCTGGGACTGAAACCTGTGGTTTCTGCAATGTCTGGGTTTGGCTTGAGAAGACCTTGAAGAGGCTGGAAAGGACCAATTCTTAGAGGGCCAGTGCCTACTAAATCTAGGGGGCTGAACTTTTAAGAAATCTTATAACAATTTGCATAGATTTAGCTTTATCTTCCATCTTTTTAAGAACTTCCTCAGCCTTGTTGTCAAACAGGCGGTCCTGACCTAAGGAAGCATCCAACAATTTAGCTTTAACATGATCAGGTAAAGATTGCTCCTTAAGCCAAGCATACCTTCTGAGCACAGAACCAGTAACAGCAGCCCTGCAAGAGGCCTCTAAAGAATCAAATCCACATTGCAAAGTATGTTTTCCAACCTGTTCAGCAGAATGCATTAAATCCTGTAATTCTTTATTTTCCGCACAGTCAGGAATCAACATCATTTTCTGTTTAAGCAGTCCAATAACATGTTGTTGATACTTTAACATATGAAACTGACAGTTTAAAGCCCTAATGGCCAAGGTTGCAGAAGTGTAAACCTTCTTACCCCATCTATCCAGCACCCTGGAGTTTCTATCAGAAAGGGTAGGATTTTTAGCAGTAGAAGCCTTAATGCCCTTGGGTCCCTGTGAAATAGTCTCTGGATCTGCAATAGGATTTTTAAAAAGGAACTTGTGAGAATCAGGAACCCTGTAATATCTGTCAGGTTTTATGGGAGAAGGAGGCAAAGAATCAGGGGCCAAACTAGATTCCGAAAAAGCATCAACAATGTCTAGTACTGGAGGAATAGCTAAATGCCTATGCTAAGGCAGGAGTAAGAAATCCCTAAGCCTCTTTTTTGAATCAGAAAAATCCTGGCTTTCCCAGTGGAAATGCTCCCTTAGAGTATGTAAGGTTTCACCAAAAGAAAAATCCTCTGGAGGGGAAGCAGAGGGAATAGAGTCCTCTGCATCAGAATCCTCATAAGTAGATAAGGGCAAATCCAGATCATCAGAAGAATAAAAAAAATCAGAATTCTGGTCAGAAGATTCATAAACAACTTCAGTCCTCGGTCTCTAAGAAGGGGGAGGTTGGCTTCCCCTGATTAGAGTTATAAGATCTTCAGCCATTCTTATCATTTGTTTTTTAGGCATAGAGGCCTGAGCATGCAGCCTGGGCATCGGTTTTTTAGACCTGGTTCGAGATTTAGGCCTAAAAGAAGAAGGAGGCGTCAGATTAATATGCAAGTCCGTAGGCCTGAAGACACCCTCAGAAGCCGGTGCCTGCACAGTGGCTCCGGACCCATCCAAGGTAGACACATCCGCAAGTTCCATAGTTGAAGCATCTCACCGCATACCGGACTCCGAATGGGTCTCAGTAGAGGCCTGCGAATCAGAAGTAGCGGGTATCAGGGGCTGCGAAAGCACCTCACTGAGTACCGTTGAACTGACAACTGGCTTAGGAGAAGCGTCGTCGGCAGTTTTGGACCTTGGCGGCCTGTCTCATTCTTTATCCTTGCGTTTTTTCGGCATCCCGGTAGTCGGATGGCTAACCAACTACATTTCTGGATAACTAAACCGAGAACCGAAATATTCTGAGGCGAAAATATACCGATGACGGATAGTGCGCTGATTAAATAAAGCACAAAACCGACAGCATGGTACTTTGTGGCCAGGGCCTAGGCAAGGAATACAGTACGAATGAAAATTTTTATGAGTTATTTGCTTTCCACAAGTAATGCAATTATTAACTTTTACTGACATCGGTAAGGGTCAAGAAAAAGTTTCCCCAATGGGGTACTTAGCTTTAGTTGAAGACTTCAGTTCTGAAACTCGAAAACGAAAATTTCAGGAGTTGGCTGACTGGCACTTGCGAACTGCTTCTGCTTCGGGCACCACAAGGCAAGAAAGACTGGGGCAATGACGTCGGCTGCATGCTTTATACCCCTGACATCATGGAAGAAGGGACAACAACCGATGCAGGACCCAAAACTTTGTTAATCTGGCCGACTGAGGGCTACTGCAAGAAG
Source organism: Protopterus annectens (assembly GCF_019279795.1). NCBI lineage: Eukaryota > Metazoa > Chordata > Ceratodontiformes > Protopteridae > Protopterus > Protopterus annectens. The sequence continues at coordinate 614,432,692 of NC_056747.1, forward strand.
ATAACCCAAAAGTGATGACTGCCACAGTGAAACACGAAGAACATCAGGGAAATGTACCATTCATAGTGTTAACACCAGTTTTGTGCATCACAGACTTTGGATAGCATAGCATCCGTTTTAAATTCTTCTTATTTTTATACATAAACCTGGGTTTATCCCCCACTATTGAGAGCACATTCTTATCCACTGCCAAAATTGACCAATTATTCTTTATTACTTTCTCTATTTGGTGTATATTACTTGAATACGTCATAGTGACTCTTAAAAAGTTTTTTTCTTTTCAATTTGTTTTATTGATAAAGAACTTTCTGAAAAATATGGTTTACCCTTATTAAGTATTCATGAGGTATTTTGTACAGTAGTCTCTATTTCATGGGCTGTATAACCCCTTTGTTTGAACATTGTCTGTATAAAATCAATTTCTGTTGTAAAATCTAAGTCATTTACATTTAGTCTGGATGCTTGCAAACCTTGGTTGCTAACTATGTTACGATGGATATGTGGGAGTACGGGTCTACTTCATTTGAACGAAAGACCATTTGATCGAAATTTCATTTGATCAAAAACCAGTATTCAAAGCAAACAACAGGGATTTGTCCCCCTCCCCAATGTTGTGCGACCATGGAGTTGGTATATATAATTAGGTGGGGTGTGGGGGGCATAGCCCCCACCTATTTTCATTTAAAATCTGTACGTCTTGTGTTATTTTCTTCTTTTAAAGGAAACCCGGGGGTGCATACTTTTCCTGTGAAGATAATTGTTCCTATAGCAAGTTTGTCTACATGTTTTTGTGGACAACTAATGTTCCTCTGTTTTGAATACAGTTATATCAAGGAAGTTGATAGAGTCCTTGGAAAAATTCAATGTAAATTTTAAAAAGGGGGTGCTTGTATTTAAAAATTCAAAAAAAAGTTTTGTAAAGTTTGCTCTTTACCTTCCCATAACAAAAAACGCTTCTCAGGTGTTTTTCAACAAAAATAGACAAATTCTCTGTACACCAACCCCTAACAGAAACAACTGGTCTAAGGGGTGGTTTGTACAGTCTTTATGAATCTTGGAAATCCCATATATCACTGGTGTAATTGGTGTATCACATTTTAAATAATTATATTGTTAAAATGTAATACTTCGTCCTAACAAACAGTCATGCAAAGTATTCAGGACTCTCTTAATAATACTTTGCAAAGGAGAAATAAGAGAGTATGTTTCTCTATCTTGTAACATATTAAACATTTAGATTCATAGGTTCATAGCTAGGTACTAGGCTATTGTCCCTCGGGCCTATATAAGCCTAGTCAAAAGGTACCCTGGCTTTCACCACCTAAGAAAATTATTTTCCTGTGCCACTGTCGAGCAGAGCCACAGAAGTGATCCCCGGGGTGAATTTCCTAGAGTCCATGCAATCATCAAGATTTTTCTTGAAGAGTGCTAATGAGGAGCTTTGTTTGATATAGATAGGTAATTTGTTCCAGAGTATGGGAAGTCTCTGGGACAGGAATCTATCACTCCAGCATGTTCTGTTTATTGTGGTGGCAAGGTTTAGGTCCCTAGAGCATGTAGCTCGGAGGGATTGGGATTTCTTTAAGTGGAGCATGTCTAAAACTCTGGGTTTGACATAGCTTTGTGTGTTAGGCAGAGATCGCCTCTGAGTAGGCGATATGCGACAGAGTAAAGCTGCAGTTTTTTGAGACAGTCTGCGTAGGGCATCTGTTTGAGGCTGGTAATCCTCTTTGTGAGGTATTCCTGCGGCCTTTCCAGTTGTTGTAGATGTCTTGTGAGGTGCATACCAAAAGGGGCATTGCATTCTATAATGGGTCTAATAAGTGATGAGTAGAGGGGAAGAATGACCTCTTTTTTCCTGGATGAGAAACCTTTTGTGATAAGGTGTGCCACGTAGAAGGATTTCCTGACTACTGTGGCGATGTGATTATCAGAGGAGAGACTACTGTCCACCTGTGTCCCAAGGTCTCTTATTACACTTTCGGTGTTAAGTAGACTACCGCCTATGTGGTAGTTCATGGGTACAGAGTTTTTACCAAAAGGGATGACAATGCACTTTTTAGCATTCAGCTTGAGGCCATGGCTTTGACACCAGGCATCTGTCTCAGCGAGGCCCTTTTGTAGGATGTCCACATCTTTTGGAGATTTGATTATGGCTCCCAGTTTGCAGCCATCTGCAAACTTCGTTAGCCAAAGACCTTCTGTGTTTGGTATCTACTTCTCTGAAGTAAAGGCTAACAGGAGAAAACCCTGGACTGAACCCTGTGGTACTCCACTTTTCACTGGTGTGAAGTTGGATTTGGAGTCTGCTACTTTCACAGTGTGGGCTCTGTCAGTGAGCCAGTTGGCAACCCATCTTGTGACATAGGGATTTATACCTACTTTAGGGAGTTTATCTATAATTCCAGAGTGGGGGATGGTGTTGAAAGCCTTGGCGAGATCTAGATATGCTGTGTGAACCACCTTACCCTCATCTACGGCTTTGGTGACTGCTTCAAAGAAATCTATCAGGTTCAGGAGACATGATTTACCTTTTACAAACCCGAACTGGGTGGGGTCCTGAGTTTGGAGATTACCAATGTCATTGTTTATAAGCTCCATGATGATACGTTCCATAGCCTTGCAGACCAGGCTCGTTAGGCTAATGGGGCGGTTAGTTTCTGGGGTTCGTGGTGGCTCCCCCTTTGTGGAGTAGGATAACCGTCACTGTGCGCCATTCAGTGGGCACACAGCCTGAGGTGAGGCTATAATTGAACATGGTACTTAGGTGGGGGTGCCATTTCGTTCTGTAGTTCATGTAGAACCCAGCCTGGGATGTTGTCAGGTCCCATGAACACTGTGTTCTTGGCTTTGGATAGTGTATTTTTTACCTCTGCAGCTGTGATTACAGGAACTTTGCATTCTTCTGGTATAGAAATGGGCCTTTTAGGGGATGAAGGTGGGGCAAAGTTAGCACTGCACCTATCTGCCAGGATGTTGGCAATATCAGTTGGTTCTGTATATTTAGTGCCATTGTGCTGTAACTCGGAGCAGATCTGAGTGTTGCCATTGAGATTCTTGACATAGCTATAGTATTGCTTTGTGGTTGTCTTTAGAGTCTGCGGCGATTTTGTTTTCGTAACTAGCTTTGGAGGATTTTATGAGGGATCTCTGCTTCTTACTGAAGCTGACCAGGGAGTTTCTCCAATCATGGGATTTTACTCTTTTTTGCAATCTTTTTCAGCATCTTGGTTCTGTTAGGGATTGCACGATCCATGCACTCCTGTAAGTGCTTATAAAGTGCATTTGTGTAGGATTCAGCAGTCATACCTCTATTGCCCATCAGCATGGGTGTCGTGAAGTTTCCCACTTCTGTCTTAAGAAGCGTGAAGTTGGCTTTGGAGAAATTTTTTACTGTGGTTTCCCTAATGGGGGTGGGGGAGGGATGTGGATGTCTAGGGTGATTAGCTTGTGGTAGGATCTGACCAACGAGGAATTGACCTCTGGTGTGGAGCACCGGTTGCCCATGTTGATAATAACCAGGTCTTGGATATTGCTGCCCCTGATGGGGGTGTGGATAAGTTGATCCAAGACATTGGAATTTATGAATTCCAGAATACGTTGAGCACAAGAGTTGGTACTTGAGTAGTTTTCCCAGTTAATGGTGGGGTAGTTGAAATCGCCCATTATTTGGGTGTTAGGTTGTACCCTAATATTTTCCAGTGTATCAAGAAATGAGTAGTCGGAATCCTGGGCCATTGTGGGGGATCTGTAGCAAGCTACAATTTGGATTGCGGTCTTGCCCAGAGAGTTAGTTGCACTTGGATAATCTCGGATGCATTATGCTGAGCAAATAGCCTGGAGGTGTGAATATCCTCAATGAATATGGACACGCCTTCGCCCTTAGTGTTTCGGTCCAGGTTAGGTGGCCGAAAGGTGTGGTATGAATTATAGCCTGGTAATGCAAGGGTACTCTCTGGAGCCTTGAACCAGGTTCTCTGTCACTGCACAGATGTCTATGTTCTCCCTTTTAAGGAGTGCCTCAAGTGAATGCATTCTGAGGTTTAGACTTCTAGCATTTGATAATTATAGAAGGGCCTGTCCATTACAACCACTGGTCCACCTTTATCTACCTATCTCATCTTTTGGTTCAATTTGCCTCTCTTTAATCATTCCTGTATTTGATCCTGATCAACATGAAATTCTTCTGAGAGTTTTCTATACTTGCAACTATATTTATGCATTTTCCACTTTTCTTGGCTTCTCATCGGATCCTTCACCTTATATTCTTTTATTTTTTTGGCACATTCAGTTGCTGCTTGATTTTTATCTATTTCTGGTCTGATTTGCATTCTTGCTTGACGCTGATATGCTTCTGCTAGACTAAGCAGGGAAGTCATAATAGATTTATTCTCATACTTCAAAACTTTCACTACGCTTGGGTCTTGTGAAGTCAGCAGATATATGTGTGCAGTCCCACAACTTTGGAATATGGAATATATAATTTTGGTATGCAGTGATTTTTATAAATCATTTGATGAGCATGACACATCCCTCTTGTTTTCCTATCTAATCTATCCAACACCTTTTGGGGTCAGTCAGTCACTCCAAAACTGTAAGTTAGGACAAGAAGAGCAAACCGGTTTATAGCTTGAATTTTGTTCCTAGATGTCAACGCTGTTTTCACAATTAAGTCTTAAAATATTCCTTACTGAGTTTTATTCATATTTGTTCATGTTTTGTTGATCCTTCATCAATTCCCAAATATGTATAAACTCCCTCTTGCTCAATTTCTTTTATATCACATTCTTGTCCCAAACTTGACATTTTCTTGGTGCTGCAGCTTTCCTTCTCTAAAGGTTGCTTTTGCAAATTTAACAAGACCAAATGACATTCTTGTATCACCTGACAAACGTTTTGACTACTTGAAGTTGTGCTTTCAGTTCCTCATTTGATAAACTATACAGTTTCAAATCATCAACAAAGAGAAGATGAGAAGTCTTTATGCTTTGTTGTTTTCTAGGAGCCAAATTATAGCCATGGCCTAATGTGTTAAGTAAACAGCTTAATGGGTTAAGGGCAAGACAGTATAGTAGCGGTGACCGGGAGTATCCTTGGAATATCTCCCTTTGAATTTTAATCCCTGGAATAATAATTTGTTCTTTATCATGGCTAAACTGCAGAGTGGCCTGCCTCTGTTTCATGGTCAATGTAATGTAATAAATCAGTGTAGGGTGTAATCTTATACATTTTTAAGCACTCTTTTATCCATGAGTGTGGGGTACCGTTAAATGTTTTTTTTTGTAGTCAATCCATGCCACATTTAGATTCTTCCTCTTTACAGTTCTCCTTTATGACTCTGTTTAGCAACAAATGATCCTTTGTTCCATATGACTTTCTTTTATTACCCTTTTATTCTATTGCCATGATTGAATTTGCTTCTACATGACTATAAACTATGTCGGCATCAGCTCCAGTGTACAGTTTATACATCGTCAGAAGGCAAGTTATTGATCTATAATTTTTAAGGTAGCTTGCAGGTTCACTTTTAAGTAGAAGCATTGTTTTTCCTGTTGTTAGCCAGGTTGGTGTCTGTTCCGGGTGCACATATAAATAGTTCTTACTTGTGGCTAAATTTTTGTGCAAAGATGTTAATACTTTTAACCAGAAGTTAGGTACTGCATCTGGGCCTGTGGTTTTCCAGTTAGAGGCTTTTCTTATCTTTGTTTCAGTCTTTCTGGCTGTCACTCCATCCCATTCAATATCCATTACCTTTGAACTTATTCTTTCTTTTACTTCTTCTGTCCATTTAGCATCTTTGTTATGTTCCACAGGATCCTCCTAAATCCTTCTCCAAAATGTATCTATTTCTTCTTTTTGGTGGTCTTTCAATACCTTTTACCTTACTTCCTAATTCTCTATAAAACTTTTTTGGGTCATCAATAAATTGCTTATTTTGCACTTTTCCTTTATATTTATCAGTGTCTCTTCTAAGTTTTTCTGCCTGTGCTGATATTTTTAGTTTATTATTTGCGACAGTGCATAAATCCTGATCTATTATAATACTGTGCATTGCTTTTATCACATCTTTCTGAGTATTTTTGTTGATCTGTTCCCTCTTCTATGCTCTTCTAACAGTGACACTTATTGTCTTAATTGCTTTATAGTTTTCTCTATTCAAAACTTTCATGATGGCATTCGATTTCTCCCCTTACTTTCCCTTACTATCCTGTGTTCTTGTGGTATGTATAGGCATGGCTGTTGGTAACAGAGTTATGGCGGCAGCCATGGAAGTCAGAGCCCTGAGTACTAGTTTGGCTGGATGGAGTGGGCTTGCCAAAACCTGTCTGCCATGTAGTCTTAGGTTTGAAATCCCGTCCAGAGTAAGGACGGTCAAGGTCTTGGTCGTATCCAAATGAGCCCCTATGAAATCTTTGCTCTGAACTGGCTGAAGCTGAGACTTTTACATGATGACTGTTATATCCAAGGTAGGAGTCAGTTATACAAGATAATCTCTGGCTCGGGTGAGTAGATGCCTGGTTAAGAGCGGTTAGGAGCCAGTGGTCTAGGTACAGAAAAACGTGGAATCCTTGCAGTCTGAGATGAGCTGCAACTACTGTCTACTCCAATCTTTTGTGATGGCTACTCAGGCTTCTGGGTGCAAGGATAAGCACCCCCGACTGCTTCCAGAGAAGGACAGCCAAGCAACCTTTCAGGAGCAATGAAAGGTCCTGTCCAAATCGAATCCAGAGATCCTTGATTTTGCAGATCCCCTCTGACACATGGGCGGCATCTACCATTTTAACAGTTTTCCCCTCTGCCTCTGGGCGAATACTCTCCCAGCAATTCCTAAAAAGGACCCTGAGATTCCTTTAACCACAGTCTTTCCCCACCCCCTGATTCCAGGAAAAGGATTTGGGGGGGGGGTAGAAAAACAGATCTGGATGACAGACAGGGTCTTTCATCTTTCTCGTTACAGAAGGGTGCATCTCTAACAATGGGCCCAAACAAAGATGATCCATCAAAAGGGGCACTGACAAAAGAAGCCTTGAAAGGTTCTGCTAAGTCATACACCCTTATCCAGGCACGGCGTGTAATGGCAATGCTGGAACCGGCGACCCGCAAGGTACCCTCTGCTGCATGGGAGATTAACCTCATGGACGCATTGGAAATTGACTCTAGAGTGGCCAATCTGGAGGAGAAGGATTTCTTCTCCTCATCAGACATGGACTCTGGGGCCGAGCTACAGAGTTCTTTGATTAAATCCCTCTGTAGCCTAGTAAAATGGAAATGGTAGTTTAAGGCAAATAATGTGAAGGTAGAAGAGGCTTAAGTTCTCTTACTGAATATGTCCACAGCCCTAGACTCACTGTTACGGGGATGAACAGAGGAGCTTTCTTGGGTCAGCTCCTTCTTGGGGGCTGCTGCAACAACCATGGTGTCTAACAGGATTCCTTTAGTCCAATGGGGTCAGTCAGGGGGAGCACTAAGGATTTTGTCTGTATGCTTGGGGAAAGGTTCTACTGTGTCCAGATCCTTCCAAGTCTTGCTTCATACCAGGGCAATGAGTGCATCATCGAGGGGACAATGAAAATGTAGATGGGCTGGACCCAAAAGCCTCCAAGTACACCATTTCTTCCAGGATAGGGTTTTGGGTCGACCACCCACCTCTTTGGTGCAGGATATCCAAGACATCACCAAAGAAGACATCCTCATGTGAAGATCTGGGGGACCATTCCCCTTCCTCAAAATCAGTGTCTTCTGTGAAGGATTCCTCTAAGGAAACCAGGTGCCTCCTTTTTCACCTTCTCTTCAGGGGATTTCCTCAGTAGGGTGTTCCGGGGAGACATTGGAAGAGATCTGGGGTTCCAAAGGTGGAAGTAGTTGCAGGCTTTTCTGTGCCAGCTATCCCAAGGAGGCACTGGTGAGGTCTTAAACAGTCTCCAAGGGGGTGAGAAGTGGATCTGAAAGGGTAAGAGCCAAGGATCTTCTGAGCACAGAGAGGATCCTCTCCACTACCTCGAAAGCAGAATGGGCTGGAGAAGCCAATGATCATCCTACCAGAACCGAAACTACCGGGACAGAGGATCCCCAAACTCCCTCTGCCATCAGCTCCAAGATGGAAGCCGGAGCCGAGGTCTCGAACGCTGAGACTCTGAGGGGAAGCAATGGCTCTAAACTTCCGAGTCGAGTCAACCCCTCGGAGCAGACATCGAGGCTTTGGCTCAGAGAGCTGTTCTGCTCCGACACAGTCAGGACCAAGTGAGTCAGGGAAGGTGCCGGGGTCGAAGGAAGATCCACTATCAACTCAGACACCTCGCCTCTTGGAGCATTCAGATTGGAGGGCTTTGAAGCAACCGGATGGATTGGTAAAGGAGCTAAAGACCTAAAGGGTGACTGTCTGCTCACCATCTCGGGAGGGGACTGGGCTTGTAAGACCCCCATCTGGATCTGCATCTGAAGGAACTGCCTCATCAATCTGTCCACCTCTGATTCTGAAAGGCTATGGAAGACCTGACAGAAGATGCTGTGGAAGGTGGCCTGGATGAAGTCCTTGGAGATCTTTCTTTACAAGGTGAACCTGTGGTTGGAGGAGGGAGCTCCGAAGGTAAAGGAGCTCAGGGCCAAGGAGAGGATTAGGCAGACTTACTCTGATCCAATGTTCTGGGATCTGACACCTTAGGAGCCTTGCATGGAGGACTGGCCGAAGACCAGGGAGCAGATTTCTCCAGGGAATGTTTTCTGCGTTCCCTGTTTTCTCTGTGTTTTTTGGAAAGGGGTTGAGCCCCTGAAGAAGAAGACCTGTAGACAGGGCTGAAGGGGGTAAAAGACCCTTCAAAATAAGTTTGTTTCGCCTGTCGACCAGAACACAAGAAGCTTCGATGTGACCAGTGCTAAGACAATATACGCACTCCCTGTAGGCATCAGATAAGGGAATTGTTTGCCCACAGACGTGCATTTCTTGAAACCTAAAGTTTCTCCAGCATCCCACAACTTTAGAGAAATAAAAGAGAGAAAAGCAGGAGAGAGAAAATGGAAGAAAAGCAATTCCTGCCAAGGGCATTCCAGTGGATGAAAAACAAGTAAACTAATACTTTTTTTTAAACACAGAAAAACAGAGTTAGACGGTAGGGTGAAGTAGAGAGTAAGGAAGGCTACGCCAAATAGAAAAAAAAAAAAACACTTTGCTTAATAGCTGAAGAATTTTTTTTTTCTTTCATAAGGAGCTCAAAGTCAGCGGACCACAATGCTTCTCCTAAAAGTGGGAAATGAGATCTGAGATAACTGGAGGGGGAGTGGGGCATTATGTGTAAGGGAGGAGCTCGAGCTTCGGGGCCTAAGCTTTTGAAAGTAGCCAAGTCAGATCCAAAGTTGGACCCGAAACCCACAGGTCAAAGAAGGATGAAAATGACAACATTAGATCTAACTTTTTAATCCACTTTTCTGGTCTATTCTGATCCACCCCCTCCCCACAAGAACAATTGCAGCCTAATCAGGGCCAGCCCTTTCCATTACACTATTGGTTATCCACCTCATTTTCTGGTCTATTCTGTCCTCCCCTCCCCCACATGGCCTATTACAGCCTAACATAGCTTTCTTAAGCTACAGGGGCCATTTTTAAAATCTTCTTGGTGTAGCTGCTTGTCTCTTTGGATGGAGTACTCATACCTAAGGTTATTTTTCATATTTGTTTCTTTTCATTTGTAAAATGTATTGATGTTGCTTTACACCATTGTAAAGTGTAATGAAGCTAGACATATGTTTTTATGGAAGACAGTATTTTCAGTAACTCTGTGTGCTTGAAACTGTTCACTTAGCCATTGTATTAGTAGGCTCAGATACTGTAGAGTATAGACTTGTTAGAGCTTTACTTGTGTAGAGCATTTATTGTTAGAATATTATTTCTTTGCTGCTCACTTTATTTCATTTTTTAGAAATGCCTAATTATTAGTGTGTACATTTCCTCATCTATTGGTTTAGAATGTGTTATACCAATTAATTGGTATTAGTATTCTTATATATCTGCAACTGCATTAATCTGTTAAATGTGATAACTGACATCTTGTCTTAATTTTCACATTATCACAAATTGAGGTATTTATCTGTGTATAGATTACCTAGTTTTTCTTTTCTTTCCACTCCTCTGTTAACAGCTTTTTTTTTCTTAACAATTGCTGTATTTTGTATTAATATTGATTATTTTTCTTCCCAGCTTCTCCTTTTAATTCTACTTTCCCTGGATCCCCACCAAGCCAAGTTTGATCTAGTGGCCTGCAGTGCTCTTTAACAGAACCAGGCAACCTTGGATTGAGTGTTATTTTCAAAATATACAAAAAGTATGTTTTATCCTCCAGACAAAATTAATTGCTAGCCCTTGTTTAATTTCTATTTTTAAGTAAAGCACTCCATCACAGGCGTTGGAAAGTACAGCAGTTTCCCTTTGCAAGCTGTTTCAACTATTTGAAAGCCCTGCTGTTTTTCTAGTATTACTAAATCCTTTCTCCTATAACTTGTGGTCTTTCTAAATCCCACATACTCCTGGTTACAAGTGTTTATTTTATTTCAAAAGAAAGGTATGCAAAACAAGTAAGTCCAAAGTACCTACTGATTTTCTTATTGTTTCAGAACATTAGCTGCCCCCCTTCTGTACTTCTAACTGCAATCTGTCTTTAGATGCTGTACTATTTGTATGCTCTGCTGTTTCTCTACTTCTACTAAACCTTTTCTCTTATAAATTCTTGTCTTCAATTTCCACATAACTCCTTGGTAAAATTGGCTTATTTTATTTCAATAAGACAGGTATGCAAAACAAGCAAGTCAGAGTAACTACTGCCTTTTCTTATTGTTTCTGTAGACTTGCATATCTATGAAATCAGGGCCAGCCCTTTTCATCATACTATTGCTATCCACCACTTTTCTGGTCTATTCTGATCCTCCCCCTCCTCACAAGAACAACTGCAGCCTAATCAGGGCCAGCCCTTTTCATTATAACCTATAAACCTACTGATAAGTCTTCCTTCATCTGTTGCCCGCTATGCTCCCCCCCTTCCCCCAATTGCCTCCCACCCCCACTGGTCCTACCTTTATTACAAACAGTAACCCCTCCCATCCTGCAACCTATAAAATCACGACACCTATACTTCCTCCTACAACTTCTAACTACTATCCCTCCTACTCAGCTAATATGTACAAGCACACCATACCTATAGTCACTGCATGCACATTCCTTGCATACATCACATCTTACCAAACCTCCACCATTCCTGCACTCAACCACCACCACTCATATCCCACCTCTACTCTACTACTCTCTCATCAGGTCAACAACCTTCCCAATACACCCTCTATATAGACTACAGACCACAGTACCTAAACTAAAAACAACTCCTCAACCTAACATAACCCTACCACCATACCTATTGCCCACAGAACGCAATCAAAAAACTTCCCTTATAAGCAAGCATATACAGAAATTGATAAAACTAATAAGCTCATCCATATCCAACCTAGCACTCAGTGGAGACATCCATCCTAATCCTGGTCCCTCTATCTCCAACCCCTCCTCTCATAATCAGACTACAAACCACATCTCCCAAATCACAGCCAATAGAAAGCCAACCGGCCTCCTTCTGATAAGCCTAAATATTAGAAGTATATGCAACAAGGTGCTTGAATTCCATGCCACCATAGACTTCTACTCCCCTGATGTAGTGATCCTTACAGAAACATCGTTAAAACCACACATTACTAATGAGCAAATCCTCACTGCTGGTTACAATATACTAAGAGTAGACCGACTAAACAAAAAAGGAGGTGGTATAGCTATAATATTTAAGCAGCATCTAGACATCCAGATCTTAAAGTTAGCAGCTCCCAAAATAGGTAAGGAAGAAATAATATATGCCAACCTTAAAATAAACCAAAATAAAACCCTAAACATAATAGGTTGCTACTTCCCATCTGGCCACAACATCCCTCCACTTGATAACCTCCTCAGCTGGACTACCCACCACCTACCCCAAGAAACTTTAATTCTAGGAGACTTCAACACTGACTGGCAATCCTGCTGTAGCAACCACCCAACCCATCATGTAAATCTTCATGGCTTCACCCAACTAGTCCAGTCACCTACTAGGATAAATAACTCCAAACACACTAACCTTGATTGGATACTAGTCGATAAGAGCCCCCAGTCATATATAACAGGCTGCTTATCTGACAGCCTCAGTGATCACTCCCCAACCTTCTTACTAAGAAAAGACCTTTATAAAGCAAAACCCATCATCTACCGTCAAATACGCAAAAAAACTAACTTCAACCCACTCTCATTCAGCTCATCCCTAAAAGACTGTAACTGGCAACCTCTAAAATACCTCAAACTAGATGACGCAGTTGACTGCTTTAATAAAACATTTCTAAGCATCCTTAATTACCACTCCCCCATAAGACATTCCCAAACTAGAGCCCAACAATCCCCATGGCAACAAAAAAACACGAAGTCCGAAATGAAAAACGGGGCTAAAGCATGGGACAACTGGCGCAAAACCAAAAACCCCCCTCTACTAGGCAAAAATTCCTAGGACTACGCAATAGAACCAAAAAGCTTATAAAAAGTACAGTTTTGTACCTACCATAAATGTAGATGTTCGAGTGCTAATACAGCTGCAGTCATAACAGATGGGTTCTCCTGCCGTCAGGCGGGTCCTCGGTCGGCCGAATTCCAAAGTCTAGATCCGGCATCGGTTGTCGTCGCTTCTTCCCTGACGTCAGTGCGACAGGGGTATAAAAGAACCAGCCGACGCCATTTTCTTCAGTTTTTCTTGCCCCAGATGTCAGGTGCCCCCAGAAGGAAGGCAATACATAAATTTGTGTAATAAAGCAATGCCATATAATCAAAATACAGTAGATGCAAGCAAATACACCATAAATGAATACCCCAATCAGGTTGTATGAGGAGGTGTTAGCCAATAGGCCTGTCCCAAGAGGGGAAGGAGGGAGGGAAACCTGGACTGCAGCTGTATTAGCACTCGAACACCTACATTTATGGTAGGTACAAAACTGTACTATGTTCATCGTGCATACATCTGCAGTCATAACAGATGGGTAGAATCCCAAAGCTAAGAAAGGGGTGGTAGGCACTAGGTGGAACTAGGAGGAGCCAGGATGCCCTGCAAGACTGCAGTGGCAAAGCCTGCTCCAGTTTTGGAGTATAATGGTAGGTGGTAGTGCTTGGAGAAGGTATGCACAGAACTCCAAGTGGCTGCTTCCAAAATATCTTTGGTAGGAACTCCTCTGAGGAAAGCTGCACAGGTAGCTGTGGCCCTTGTGGAGTGAGATCTGATGCCTGCAGGTACAGTTTTGCCATGAAAAGAGTAACAAAAGCGTATGCAGTGGGCTATCCATTTTGAGATTGTCTGTTTGGAAATTGGCTTCCCTTGAGCTCCTATAGCATAGGACACAAAGAGCTGTTCTGATTTTCTGAAAGGCTTTGTTCTGTCCAAATAATAACGCAGCTGTCTGTGGATGTCCAAGGAATGTAGAAGTCTCTCCCCTTTGTTTTGAGGATTAGGGTAAAAGGTAGGTAAGTGTATAGCCTGATTCAAAGCTACCCTGGATACCACCTTTGGCATAAAGGACGGGTTGGTTCATAAGGAAACTCTGTCCTGATGGAAGATGATAAAAGGCTGCACAGCCATGAGGGCTTGTAGTTCCAATACCCTACGAGCTGAGGTGATAGCCAGAAGGAAAGCTGTTTTCCAGGACAAATATTGCAAATCTGTTGAGGCAGCTGGCTCAAAAGGAGGCAAGGTCAGCTTTTCTAGAATGAAATTGAGGTCCCAAGCAGGTATTGGTTGTTTCCTTGGGGGTTTTATATTCTTAGCCCCTCTGAGGAACTGTCTTAAGAGGGGGTGAGATAATAAAGGTGGATCAGTGTTGTATTCTGCAGAAATGGCTGAGGCATGGATTTTGATGGAGGAGAATGAAAGTCCACTGCTTAGCAGCTCAGCTAGATACTGTAATATTTGAGGTAAATTCAGTTTTCCAGGATTCTGGCCCTTTTTCTCATTCCAGGCACAAAACCGTTTCCATTTTGCGGAGTAAGCTTTTCTAGTAGACGGCCTTCTGGCCTCCAAAATGACATCCTGCACCTCCTTGGACAGTAGGGTCTGTTGTGATGTTAAGGAATCTTCCATGCGGCCAGATTGAGTGTTTTCAGCTGACTGTGAAGAGTTTTGAAGCTGTGCTGAGTGAGAAGAAGAGGCATTAGAGGTAGGGTCCATGGAGGGGAATGCGTCAGGCTCCTCAGGAGTGGGTACCAGTGTTGTCTTGGCCAGTCTGGAGCAATGAGAATCATCTTTGGTCTGTCTGCTCTGGTTTTTAATAGAACTTTGGGCAGAAGAGGAAGAGGTGGAAAGGCATAAACTGTCATTGTTGTCCAACTGAAAGAGAGAGCGTCCACTCTCCAGGCCTTTGGATGAAAAGTCCTTGAGCAGAATTTTGTCAGTTGGTGATTTTTTCAATTGGTGATTTTTGTGGGAGGCAAAGAGATCTATGTCTGGCCTTCCCCATGCTTGAATTATCTCTGTAAAAACTTGAGGATGCAACTTCCATTCGTGTTGATCTGTCATATTTCTGCTCAGGTTGTCTGCCAGCGTGTTTTCCTTGCCTGGCAAGTACTGTGCTTGAAGTTTGATTTGTAATTCCAGAGCCATGTTCCAAAGTGACATGGCCAGCCTGCATAGGGGGTATAAATGGGTTCCTCCCTGTTTGTTTATGTACCACATTACTGTGGTATTGTTTGTCCTTATCAATAGTTGAACTGGATGCAGAAGGTCTTTGAAAGCTATAATAGCATTTATTACTGCTAGCATTTCCTTTTGATTGATGTGAAGGTGCTTTTCTTTTTGGGACCATTTGCCCTGAATGCACCGATCTGTCATGTGCGCCCCCCAGGCGTAGTCCGAGGCGTCTGTTGTGATTACTTGATTTGCTTGAGGCTTGCAGAATGGGAGACCTGTGTTTGTTTGGCATGCTTGAGCCCACCACAGAAATTCCTTTTGAAGACATGGAATTAGTGGTATTATTGTTTCCAAACTGTTGCTGTGTTGAGACCATAGGTTTTTCAGGTACCATTGAAGTTTCCTCATATGCAGCTTTGCACATGGGATTAGTAGGATGCAAGATGCCATGAATCCCAGAGCCTGCAGGATTTTCCTTGCAGTCAGCCTGGTGAAATTTGCTAGTGTTCTGAAGTATTGAGTTAGTTGCCCCTGCTTCTCTGGCGTGAGGTAGGCCATCTGGGTGCTTGTGTCCAAGTTGGCACCCAGGAAAATTATTTTCTGAGAGGATATTAGCCTTGATTTCTTTTTGTTGACTGTGTATCCCAGAGAATTCAACAACATTATTACAAAAGCCAGATGTTTCAGAAGTATGTGCTTGCTGTCCGCTTGGATCAGGCAGTTGTCCAAATATGGCTATATTTGTATCCCTTGAAGTCTGCAAAAGGCAATTACTGATGCCAGGCATTTCGTGAATACTCTGGGTGCAGTAGATAAGCCAAAGGGCAATGCAGAGAATTGATAATGGGTTGAACCTGCAAGAAATCTGAGGTATCTTCTGCAATTTTGTCTGATTGGGACATGCAGGTATGCCTCCTTGAGGTCCAATGTTACCAGCCAAGACTCCTTGCCCAGCATGGGAAGAAGCTGCTGTAATGTGAGCATCTTGAATCTTGGTACGAGCAAAAATGTGTTTAGGATGGATAGGTCCAAAATAGGTCTCCAATCTTTTCCCTTCCTTGGTACCAGGAATAGTCTGGAATAAAAACATTGATCTTGTTCGTGAGTAGGTACCTCTTGAATAGCTTTCATGTCCATGAGATCTGAAATTTGTCTTTGTGCCTCTGCACTTTGATTGTGTGGCAGGTTTGGCATGCCCCTCATTTTTGGAAGGGTGTGAAAATGGAATCTGTAGCCTATGTTTATAATGTCCAGGATCCATTTGTCTTTTGTGACAATATGCCAATTTTTTGAAAATAATGCCAGTTTTCCGCCTAAGGGTACTGCCATTTGAGCCTTGCTTGGCATGCAAAGGGGAAAGTCATTGGGCTTGCTTTCTGAATGGCTGCAAACTATCCTCACCACCTCTTTGTGTAGGAACTTGCCATTGTCTGCCTCTAAACGATCCTTGAGATTGCCCTCTGCCCCTCGGGCACCCGTATCTACCTCTTTGGGGTCTGTCCGTGGCTGGAAAGGGCCAATTTTTGGAAGGCCAATTTCTACTGAAACGTGGAGGTTGTACCTGTAGAAAATCTTTCACTGTTTGCATTGATTTAGCCTTTTCCTCCATTTTCTTTAATACCTCCTCAGCTTTAACACCAAATAATACATCCTTTTGTAGAGGGGCATCTAGTAATTTAGCTTTGACATGATCTGGTAAGGTTTGCTCCTTGAGCCAAGCATGTCTACGTATCACTGATCCTGTAACACCAGCTCTACATGAGGCCTCTAGAGCATCAAAACCACATTGCAAGGTATGTTTACCCACTTGTTCTGCACTATGCATCAAATCCTGCAACTCCTTCAAGTCTGGTTGTTCAGGTTGTGACATTTTACTTCTCAACTGTGTTAACAGAAACTGTTGGTACTTTAGCATATGGAACTGGCAGTTTAATGCCCTCATGGTTAAGGTGGCCGAGGTGTATACATTTTTCCCCACCTTTCTAAGGATCTGGAATCTCTCTCGGAAGGTAATGGATTTTTAGCAGTGGAGGCCTTAATTCCCTTGGGGCCCTGTGAGATAGTTTCTGGGTCAGCCGCATAGCTTTTGTATAAAAATTGGTGTGAGTCAGGAACCCGGTAGTACTTGTCAGGCTTGACTGGGGCTGGAGGTAAAGAATCCGGGTTAAGGCAGGCCTCCGAGTACACATCATCTAGTATGTCTAAGACAGGAGGTATAGCCAGAGGCCTGTGCTGAGGTAGCAAGAGAAAATCCCTAAGCCTTTTCTTGGAATCTGAGTACTCTTGGCCTTCCCAGTGGAAGTGTTCCCTTAAGGTATGCAAGGTTTCCCCAAATGAGTAAACCTCTGGGGGGGGGGAGACAGAGGGAATGGACTCCTCTGCATCAGAATCTTCAAAAGGGGAGTAAGAATGTTCCTGTTCATCAGAGTGCTCTGAAATAATGGAGGCCTGGTCAGAGGAAGGGGATTCTTCCTCCACTCTGGGCCTTTTGTCCGGGGGGGGGGGGTTGAGAACCCCTGATAAGAGTAATTAAATCCTCAGCCATTTTAAGCATCTGTTTTTTAGGCATGGGGCCTGGAGAAGGGCCCTGTGTTGCTTGTCTCTTAGAATGCATGGCTGCTTTAGACTTAGTGAAAGCCTTGATGGAAAAAGAAGAGGAAGGTCTGAAGACACCTTGAGAAGAGGCAGACCTGTCTACAATTTGAGATTCACCACCAAGAGTGGCTTCAGTATCTGTAGTCGGGGTGTGGGCCGAGTTGCCTGTGACCTCGGGCACAGACGACACCGCCAATGAAGTGTCATCGGTAGTCAGGGGCTGCGTAGGCGCCTCGCTGAGAACCAGACCACCTGTAATCGGCTTTGGCGTGGTGTCGGTAGAGGCCGCGGACCTCGTGTGTTGGTCCTTATCTTTGCGCTTTTTAGACAAAACTGGAGTCGGAGTATCTGACGACATAATATAGTTAAATTTTTTGCCAAAATAGTGCTGGGCGAACTCCGCCCGACGCTTAATGGTGCGTTTGTTGAATGTAGCACAAAAACGACAGACCGAGACGTCGTGGTCTGGGCCTAAGCAAGGAATGCAGAGGGAATGAAAATCCTTATGCGGTATTTGCTTCCCACATGAAATACAATTATTAACTTTGTCTGACATCGGTCTGAGGCAAGAAAAGTTTCTAACGGGTACTTAGCTTTCAAGAAGACTTCGGTTGCAAAATTTTCGTAATTTCAGGAGCTGGCCGACTGGCACTTGCAAACTGCTTCTGCTTCGGGCACCGCGCGGCAAGAAAGACTGAAGAAAATGGCGTCGGCTGGTTCTTTTATACCCCTGTCACACTGACGTCAGGGAAGAAGCGACGACAACCGACGCCGGACCTAGACTTTGGAATTCGGCCGACCGAGGACCCGCCTGACGGCAGGAGAACCCATCTGTTATGACTGCAGCTGTATGCACGATGAACATCAGGACAAAATCCAATACTAACAGTCTGCCCTTTACAATTCTGGTCCTCAATAAACTCCATCCTCCACCCAGGTAAAGTAAGTACACCCACTCCTAACTTAACTTACTCCTCCGAAAATATTGCTACCTCTTTCAACAATCACTTCACACAAACCGTACTATCACTAGCTAGACAACACAACCCCCCCCCCCATAAACCCACACCATCAACTAAAACTAACAATCTCCCAACTAGCTTCTCTTTCTCTCCTGTTCCTACCTCTAAAATAAAACAACTACTAACTAAACTTAAAACCACCAGATTAGCAGTGGACAATCTCCCAGGTGAATACATTCAACTTGCAGCTGACGCTCTAGCCTACCCCGTATCATTCTTGATTAATAGATCTCTGTCAGAAAGTTATGTTCCTACACTATGGAAAGTCTCACACACAATTCCCCTAGACAAAGGAGGCCCCTCCACAGATCTAACCAATTACCGCACCATAGCTATTCTCTCACCACTCTCCAAAATACTAGAGAGATGCATTCATTCTCAAGTCTCAGATCACCTCCTTGCTAACAACCTCCTCTTCAACACACAACACGGTTTCCGACCTAACCATAGCACCACCACCGCCTTACTCTCTTTCTCTAACACTATCCCACAAAATAAAAATGCAGGGCATCTCTCCTCAGCTACCTTCCTAGACCTCTCTAAAGCTTTCGATATGGTCCCACACAAACAACTCATCTCTCTTCTCAATAACCTATCCTTCTCTCAACCAGTCATCAACTGGTTTCAGAGTTACCTATCTAACCGCCAACAAGCAGTTGTTTGGCAGGACAACCTATCCCCCCCAACTACCAGTCTCCGTGGGAGTTCCCCAAGGGTCCATCCTGGGACCCCTACTCTTCTCTATTTTCACCAATAATCTAGCCTCAGCCACAACACATGGCACACTCATACAATACACAGATGACTCAACCATCATCTGCACAGCCCACTCCCTACCAGAACTGCAAAAAGTCACACAGGAAGCATTTTCTTCTATTGAAACTTGGTTATCCGATGCCCAGCTAATAACAAAACAAAATTACTAATCTTCCAACCCACCAAACTTACCCTAGACAGCTTTCACTTTAACATCACAGCAAAAGACAACATCACCATCCATCCTACAGAACACACCAAATTACTAGGAGTAGAAATAGACAAACTGAACTTTGACATTCACATTTCCATGACCATTAAAAAAATGCACAAAAAACTAGGAGCATTATATAGAAATCAGCAACTACTTACCAAAGCAGCTAAAATTTCGGTAGCAAATTCTCATCTTATCTCTACCCTACTCTATGCCTCTTCAATATTTACTAACCTTAGACAATGTGATCTAAATAAGCAAGAAACCTGCAACAACAAAATCGCCAAATTCGCCACAGGGGCTTCCTACCGTACTCACCACTGTCTCTCACTAGCAGAACTGGGCTAGTTAGAGCTCCCCCACCTCCTTCAATGGTACCAACTCATACTCGCCCACAAATTAATAAACCAACCACTAAAAGTCCCATCCCTCCAGAATCTACTCCAACCCTACATAACCACAAGACCACTAAGATCCAGCCACAAAAACCTCCTACAGGTCACAAGAGCTATTAACTCTGCTGGAGAAACATTATTCTCCTGCACTATAGCCAAACTCTGGAACTCCCTCCCATCCTCAATTACCTCTGTAACTTCCTGCACTCACTTTAAATCCTTACTAAAATCACACTTCAAAATTTGCCAGATATGCCCTTGCAACCCCCCCCCAATACCATTAATTCCCCCCACCCACTACCGCTCTCAGCCTCCTATCAACAACCTACTCTTAGCAAGCTTGGCTACTCATGTTCCCAGCTACCTACCACATAATACTAACTTCTTGTAGCAACAACTGCTAATGGCTGTTATGTAACTCAAAAACAGTTTGTATCAATTGTTCACTGATGAATCTCAACTACATTTTAACCATGTTTAGTATATGTCACCATATTTTAAAATTGTACTATACTCTACAGCTGTTTTACATCTGTTTTCTTCTTGTCTTGCGTCCTTAACTGGACTAATGTCTATTAAATGCTATGTTTTTTTTAACTGCATAATGCAAACAATAATGTGGAGCTTTTCTCCCCGGGCCTCCGCTGAAAAAGGACCTGTGTCCAGTCGGACTCTCCCGGTCAACAAATGTAAATAATTAAATAAATAAAATGTGAATAGACTAAACAAGCAAACAGCAAATGGGAATGCAATACAATTGCCTAAATTCTGCTCACTATCCAAGACGGTAGCTGGAAGAAAAAAAAACATTTGAATTTAAAAATGGGGGGGGGGTATGGGGGAGGGAGTTCAGGTAAGTGGCTAGGAAATAAAGTCAGGAACTGGCAAAAAAAAAGCATACTATTACCTAAATTACACTTACTATCTAAGACAGCAATTGGAAGAAAAAAATAAAACTTTGTATTTAGCACTGGGGATGGGGAGGGTCTGATAATGGAAAAGTTCAGGTAAAAGAATAGGAAAAGTCAGGAGCTGCCTGGAATAGATTTTCCATGGTGAGAGTACCAAAAAATAATAGAGGACAATCAACGCCAAATAGTCTGTGAAGGCACAGGTGGAAATTTTTAGTCCGAGAATATGAAAATTAATATCTTGTTAGCTTTCCTGAAAGATAGAATCTGAGCTGCTTATGCACATCTAAAGTGTGTAAAATCTTTTCTCCCTTGTTTTGAGGATCTGTATAGAAAATTTAGGAGATTGGTGGCTTAATTCAAGCTAACTCCGAAACAACTTAGTGCATAAAGAGAAGTTTGTGCACAAAGTGACCCTGTCTCTATGGAAAACCAGATATGGTTCTCCTACCAAGTGAGCTTGCAACTCAAATACTCTTTGTGTAGATGTCAGAGCAATAAGAAGAGCAGTTTTCCAATTTATGAACCTTAGATAAGCCTGAATGGCAGGTTCATTGGGGGATTCTTTTAGCACAAAATTGAGATCCCAAGGAGGAGGAGCCTCTCTATGTGCAGGCCTGATGTGTAAAACTCCTTTTAAAAGCTGTTCAACAGAGAAGAAAGAGAAGATCCATGGGCAGACATGTAGGAATGGCTACAAGATGAACCTTTATAGATGTGTAAGATAGGCTAGAGGATAGTAACTTACAAAAATATTTACGCACCAGTGGTTCAAAATGTCTGTTGGATCACTGGTTATTAGCTTGCCACCAACTAGAAAACCTCTTCCACTTGCCAACATATGATTTTCCAGTAGGAGGTTGTCTTGCCTCCATCAGTATTTGCTACACATCCTCATTAAAGAAGTGCCTAAAAGGTATTAAAACTGAATCATCCAGACAGCCAGGTGAAGTTGTTTGAAGCTGGGGTGTATCAAACTCTCCCTGTCCTGTGAGAACACATCCAGCTTGTGGTAATTGCCCCGGACTAATTCCATAAGAAGAGAGAATCAATTTTGGCTGGGCTAAAATGGAGTCACCACAATGATTTTTTGAGGTTTGCTTTTAAATCTTTAGAATTACCCTGAATATTATTGGAAAGAATGGAAATGCATACAGAAACATTTTTGACTAGGAGAATGAAAGAGCATCCATTTTTCAATCCTTTCTGTACGATATTCTGGAACAGAATCTGTTTAGTTATTTGTTGGTGAACAGATCTACTTGACATGTTCCCCATATATGGATCGACTCGTGAAAGACCCTTGTATTGAGAGTCCACTTGTGAGGGCCTGCCCAAGATCTGCTCAGTTTGTCAACCATTATGGTTTGCTCTGATTGTATGTAAGAAGCTTAAAGAGGTAAGAGTGCTGAAGTGCCATCTCCCAAGCCATCACTGGCAGCCGGCACAAAGGTTACAACTTGCTGCCCCTTTGTTTATGTACCACATGACTGTGGTACTGTCTATCATAATCTACAAAGGGACCTGGATCCCGTAGATGATGTAGACACTTTATGACATATGGCACAAATCACTAGCAACGATTCTTTTATATTGATTTACTTTGGTCTGTCTGAATTGTCCCACAGTCCCTGCATGTTTACATCCATTGAAACTGCTCCCCAAGCAAAATTTGAGGAACTGGTGATAGGCTAGTATACATCTATGAACCTAACAACCACTACGGCCTTTTTAAGCTTAGTCATGCATCCCAAACTCTGACAAGCTCTGGGACCCTTGATAAGTGCAAGCAGAAGCTTGGGAGATGAAGGTGCCCGGAAGTTGAACCATTTATTGGCTGCTCCTGTTCACTGCAGACACAGGTGCCAAACCAGAGATGAATTTCCTGTTCCTCACCCAAATGTACAAGTTGTACTTGAATTGGGTTATGGAGGAACTCTGCTTCGCATGGATAGGGAACCTGTTCCAGACAGGGGGTAGTCTCCAGGTACATTCCTGTTTCTCCAGCAGATCTTTTTTACATTACAGGTAAGTTTTAAGTCTTTAGAACTGGTAATTCTGGCATGGTTTGTTTTGTGAATAAGCAGGAGTCCCATCTGGCAGGGGGGGGGGGGGCTGACAATGCCTTACGTGCCAGGCATAGATCTCCCCTCAACAGTCTGTAAGAGACTAAATACAGGGATAGGGTTTTGAGGCAGTATGCACAGGACATATTACTTACGCCCAGTATTTTTTTTTTAGTGTGGACGTTCCAATTGCTGGATGTGCCTGGTTAGGCACATACCTAAGGGATCAATGTACTCAATCACAGGTCAGATGAATGTTGAATACAGTGGAACAATTACCTCCTTGGACCTAGATGCCATACCTTTGTTCACAAGTTGGACAACATAGAATAATGTCCTCACTAGTGTAGACACATGATTGCCAAAGGCTAGGGGTGTGTGTGTGTGTCTGTGTGTGTGTGTGTGTGTGTGTGTGTGTGTGTGTGTGTGTGTGTGTGTGTGTGTGTGTGTGTGTGTGTGTGTGTGTGTGTGTGTGTGTGTGTGTGTGTGTGTGTCCAAGTCCCTGATTACTGAGTTGACTCTTAGGGATGTGCTGCTACAATATGATAGTTGACCAGGAGTAGATGACTCCCGGAAGGACACCATTATGCATTTCTTAGCATTCAGTTTTAGTCCGTGGCTATGACACAAGTTATTTGTCTGTGTCAGCCCCTCCTATTGAACATTAGTGTCAGTGAGGGATTCTATGACTGCTCCTAATTTTCAATTGTCTGAAAATTTGGTCAGCAAAATGGCCCTTGACACTGGTCTTAACTTCACAGGAGTAAATGCCAAAAAGGATTGGTCCCAGGACCAACCCCTGAGGGACTTAACTTGTGACCAGCCTCTTTGTGGAGGTGGACTCCCCAATTCTAACTTCCCAAGTTATACCTGTGAGCCAGCTGACTATCCAGCAGGTGACATAACAGTTTACACCTAACCTCTTGAGTATGGCAACAATTCTCAAGTGGGGTATTGTGTCAAATGCCTTGGCCAGGTCAAGGTAAGCTCTGTGAACTGTTCTGCCCTCATCCATTGCTTTGGTGACCTTCTCAAAGAAATTCATCAGGGTGAGTAGGCATGACCTGTTCTTGACAAAACCAAACTGAGGTGGGTCCAATGTCTGGAGGTCTCCTATGTCATTATTTACCTTTGTGCAGAGGGATGACAGCTGCTGTTCTCTATTCATTGGACACAAAGCCTGTCTGGAAGTTACCGTTAAACAATTCTTCCTGACAGCCTCATATGTCATTTGATGTTATATAGAAGGCATCCTGGAATATTGTCTGAGACCATCAATGCAGTGTTCTTAGACTTAGAGTGAATTGAGGACCTGTTCCCTAGTGATAGCAGGGGGGGTTATATTTGATAGTATTTCCTGAAGGGAGATTGAGAGGTAGACAGGAGGTAAAGTTAGAGCTAAATTTGTCTGCCTGTAGGTTTGCTATATGTTCCGACTCAGTACAGGTGGCTCCATTATCACTGAGCTTTGCACACAACATTGTACTACCTTTGAGGTCATGGACATAGCTAAAGAATACATTGTGGCTGTCCTTGCCCTGGAAGGCCAACTTTGTCTCAAATTTGACTTTGGTAGACTTTATTTTTCCTCCAAGTTGTTTGTTTAGTTTGATGACAGTGCTTTTATCCTGCTTGGTGCTACACCTCCCAACTTTTGCCATGAATTTCTTCCTTCTGTTATAGAGCCTATTGATATTGCGATTTCACCAGAGTGGCTTCTTTCTTTGAGTAAGTTCTGTACTTATTCCAGGTTGCTACAGCT
Source organism: Protopterus annectens (assembly GCF_019279795.1). Lineage (NCBI taxonomy): Eukaryota > Metazoa > Chordata > Ceratodontiformes > Protopteridae > Protopterus > Protopterus annectens. Next base: position 614,457,133 of record NC_056747.1, read on the forward strand.
GCCACTATGCAGCTATTAATATGCTTGCATACAGTTACTGAGAACAGTTCTGCATAGGCAGCAGAGTTCTGGGTATTTATAGACTTGAAATTTAGCCAGGTTATCACTTAATAGTAAGAAGTTAGCTTTCTAGTAGTTTCTGACCATTCCACAGTTAGTTGGAGTTCCAGGTTTTATTTTTACTTCAAAGGAGACCGTTTTGAGGTTTGACCTTACCAGAGAGGACATTACACTAGAGGATGTGCTGCACTCTCCCGTTTTAGAACAAAATGTATACCACACTGTTCACAGCAACCACATGGAAGTATGCACAGGCACCAATATAATGGAATCCGTTTAATGAATAAATGCAATAAATACACGAGGTTGAGCGCTTTCATCTACATTTACGTAGACTTCATCAGAACAATTCATAATGTTTCAGAATCAACTTATACAGCCCCAGCAACCAATCCGCTGTAACATTTCATTTACCATCAATTAAGCAATAAGCTATTTAAAGTGCACTGTGATTAAAAACCTGACGAGCCTGTATTACTATAACCATTCAAATACAAAAATGTATACAATAAATGGAATTAATAAAATTCATTAAAAACCAGTAACTATGCTGTTAAAAAAATATATATAGTTGTGTATATAGTTGAAAATATGCCTGTGTAAAAGATGTACCTATATAAAAATATGTATAAAAAATGTGTATGTGTACATACAAAATGCTTTTAAACATAATTTTCCAAAATGGGTTTAATAGAAATTTTGTCATTTAAACCGGGATACATAGAGGCATTTTATTTGATCTGCCACTTAGCTTCTCTTTCTCCCAGTTTTTTCTTAATGGATCCTCCTCTAGGATTATGATGAACTATTTCTAATATACCAAAATGAAAAATATCACAACTGTCACTACCACTAAGGTGTCTCCATAATGCATTCTTCTCATCTTTTTTTCTAATGCAATAATAATGGTCATAAATTCTATTTCTGAGACATCTATCCATTTTTCCCCACATAGAAACAGGGACATTTCATACATTTTGCTAAATACACTATGTGGGAAGTTCTACAATTACCTTTTTGAAAGACTATTTCAGTCCTATTTGTATCTTCTCTCCCATTTTAGTAAGGACCAGATCCAGTATGTTTGTACCTCTGGTCAGAGTACTGACTATCTGGTACACACAGTTTATCATTCCCAGTTAATAGTGGGATAATTAAAGTCGCCCATGAAAATGGTACTGGATTGGATCAGCAATTACTCCAGTAAGCTTAAAAACATGTTATGAGCTTCCTGCATCACAGAGGTGACCTATAGCTTGAAAGGAAGTGGTATGGGATTTTGCCAATGGCTATTTGAACAAGGAGAAGCTCAAGTGCATCATCCTGTTTGACCAGCCTTGAGGTATATTTATTTTTGATGTAAAATCGAGACTTCTCACTTTTAGTCCCTTTTCTGCAGTAGCTGGCTTATATGTGTGGAAGGCATTATAGCCTTGAAATGCCAGTGTACTCTCTGAGGCTTTAAACCATATCTCAATGACCGCACAGACATCAGCACTCCCTAGGGTGAGACTCACAGCTTGTAAGAAATACAGTTTCTTGTTTAGAATTCTAGCGTTAAGCAGTAACGCCTTTAGATTTCCTAAGTTTTGATTTGCTATGTCACAAATACTTTCAGTTTGGCATTGCCTAAAAAAGGCACTATGGGGGAGGAAGATGATTTAGCTTATTCTCGGTCTGCATAGATTGTGTTAAAGTGGGTAGGGAAAAAGGAAGACCTGTATTTTAAGCCAGATATCTCACCAAATGTAGTTCTGACTTGATGAAACCCAAGACTGGAATCTGAAACTCCAAAGGATGAGAACGTTGGGTTCACACGTTTTTAGGTACCACAGTAGCTTTCTCATATGTAACTTGGCAAAAGGAATCATGGAAGCCATAATGAATAGTATCTTGAGAAATTATCTGACTATAGCTGGACATTGGTGAAAAAAGTTGAAAAAATTTCCAGATACAAATCTACCTTCACTTGAGGAAAGAAAGACTTTTGAGACAGTGTTGATAATGCCACCCAGAAACACAATCCTGCATGAGACAGAAAGGATGGATTTTTGCAGATTTACCTGAAATCCCAGATTTCACAGTAAATAGGATACTTTTGCTAAAGACTACAGACAACTTGGAAAAGACTCTATACAAATAAGCAAGTCATCTAAATAAGGAAAAAAATATAGCTATCCCGAAATCTGCAGTTGGCCACCACTGGCAGTAGACACTCTGTAAACACTTTTGATGCAGTGGACAGCCCAAAGGGTAGTGCAGGGAACTGATAATGTGGCTCAGACACACGAGCAATCTCATCTTTTGAAGTTCCTTTCTACTGGAACATAATAAGCATCTTTGAGGTCTAAGGTTACTTATAAGGCACTGATCTGGGATCACAGCTAATAATGTTTGAAGGGTCAACATTTCGAACTTTGGAATCTTTAGAAAAAGACAGAAAAGAAAGATCCGATACTCATTTTTAAGAGGAGGAAAAAAGTCTCTTACCCAGTCTGCCTAGAAATTTACCTTATCTACCCCCAGCACCTGGGTTAAAGTAGTAATGTATCTTCAGCTATTACGAATGGTTGGAGAAATTGCAGCTGGGTTTGCTCCAAGATGAGAAAAAGTCCAGTCTATCTAGAATTTTACTCTATTTACCCCAGGAACGGGGTTAGGGTTAGTAAGGTATCTGCTATTATTACAAATGGGAAAAAAGATATCTTATAGCTTTAGAGACTTTACACAATTTATTTGCCTTTTTATGTACAAAGTTGGGAGCATTGCTGGCAGCAGTGAAATCATCCATCAAGGCTGGCAGAATAGGCGCATTGGGTGCAAAATGTGGGGCTTCCTGTTCTAATCAAAATATCTGCCCAGATCAAGGGACACATCAACCTATTCCCAAAGTAAAAACATCCCAAAGCCTGGGGACAGACTCAGAAAAAGACAGTCTCCAAAATTTCCAAATGAAATTTACTGTCTATAGAATCAGAGTCTTGTATTATGGATCCCTCAGGTGACACTGTCATACCTCCATCAACATCAGAATAATCTGAACAAATATCCGCCTCTTTAGGAGTAGAGGAATAATGAACAGGCTGAGACACTTGACACCCAGAACTAAAAGACTGTAACAAACTCCTGGCGAAGGTAGCAATGTAATTTTTCACCATAGAAACTATTTGTGGCAATGCTGAATTTTCTGTTCCTTTTTCCTACGGATATGTCTGGATAAAGACCTAAAAGAAAAAGGTATCCCTTCCCAGGCAAGTGGTCTCTTTCCCCAACCTCCTGCGAAGACTCCCCTTTGCTGTCTCCAGTCCCTAAATTTAAGGATTCTCCCATACCTACAATGGACACTGAAACAGCTAAAGTGGACGTGTCTGAGCCCACAAACTCTATCGGCAAGGCTACTAAAAAGGAATTTGAGGAAACCAGTAAGTGGTTTCAGAAAAAAGCAACAACCACTGCAAGGTTACCTACCAACGGCAGAGGCACTGACTGAGCCTGCACTACAGGCAAGGGCTCATGCTTTAACTGCTTTATCTTTTTATGTACTTTGGAGGAAGGAACAGCAGG